>NC_134270.1:108918422-109239047 GCF_031893055.1 Leptodactylus fuscus | reverse complement strand
ATTTGGCAAGTGGCAGCATATGAGTCGAGTTATAGTACCTGCGCGGGGTCTGGATGGAATTGGTGAAATGTGTGGAAAGTCAAAGAGTGTCCAGCCCCTTCATTCTAGCTTCGATCCTGGGGAAAAACTTTTTTAGGCTGGGGGCCCCACGGGCCGGAAAGCCGCGATTTGCCCAAGGTGGAAACACCGCGGGAAAATTTTTGGTGTTGTGCAGTACAGGCAAAGTGGGTGGGATTCATGCAAATCCCATGCCCACTTTGCGATTAAAACTGCAGTGCTGACACGCTGCGATTTCCAAAGCCAGTGCGGTTTTGGAAATTGCAGCATGTCAAGTATATCTACAGAATTGCCGGCGGCTTCCCCGTAGATATAATGGTAACAGAAAGTCCGCGGAGGAAAACTCCATGAAAACTCAGAGCACCAACTAATAAACTGTGATAGCAGATTCTGTATTAATATGTTCTTTTTGCCTATACTCACAGATCACAGATATTACATGTGAATGTTATCGATATTTTATGATACTCTATTAATCTATAATGTCTCAGAATCTAGCACCTGTCAGTTCCCATTGCTACTCAGGATTGTACTGTTAAATATTTTATTATATGTATATACTTTATATTATTAAATTGAAAATTTCTAACAACTGCATTAAAAAACATAACCAACATTCAAAGCTGAGACTTCCTGAAAAGACATTAATAATAGCTCCCCAGCCTTGCGAAAGAATATCTTGTAAATATAGCACTGTTCAGACTCGGAAGGTCATGTAACCTGTGATTCATTTTATTCCAGCAGCCCATAGATGTTCAGAATAAGACATGGCAGACTAATGCATCATTCATCTGTTTCCTGTTTTAATGGGGTATTTCTGTTATAAGGTTATGGCATATCACTAAAATAGGCGAGACTTATTCCTTGCACAGTGATGCTCCTTGCCACCCAATTTGCAATAAGATTCAATACAATCCCAAGTAAATCATTTGGATCATCTTACACTGATTTAGCATATGTATCATGGCGATACACAGGTCTACACACAGCAAAGTTGTTTATTTTGTTACATGGAAGCTTGACGCTAAGGCCCTATGTATCGAAAACACATTACTATTTTTTTTCCAGCATTTTTGCTGTGTTTTTCATGTTTTTTTTCTTCCACTATTAAATATATAAGAAAAACATGATTCTGTGGCTAAAATTAACATGTGAGGTTCTTCAAAAATGTATGCATTTTTTCAAACGCAGCTTTTCCGCCGTTTTTTTCTACCATGTTTGGTTGAGCCTAACCAGATTCTCATTCAGAAAGGTGGCTTTAGGGTCCATTGACACTGAGCTTTTTGGCGCTGATTTTGACTTTAATGAGCTCCTTTTTCCGCTTGAAGGAACCCATTGAAGTCAATGGAAAGGCTTTTTTTCCACGTGGATTCTGACGTGGATTCAGCGTCAAAATCAGCGCCAAAAAACTCAGTGTGAATGGACCCTAATGGCCTGTGTTTCCTTTGGCTCATAAGATGGATTAAGGTCCCAGAACTAATCCATGAACCTCTTAGCATTCACTAATAATGTCCTAATAATTCATGCCATTGCTATTGCCATTTTGCCCAGCAAGCGTATCATCAATAGGGGCCAAAAGGCTGGCATATCAAACCATACAAAATAGTTCCTAGCAGGAGGTTATTGGGGCAGATTTATTAAAGTGGTGCAAAAGCAAAACTGACTGATGCTGGGTTCACACTAGCGCCCAGACTCTGTTCTGAGCTTTGCGTCTTCTGCATGCCAGAAGACGGAAAGCTCTCAGACCGGGTCCAGCCGTGACATACAGGTTTCCGTTTCCTGCACAAAATAGAGCAAGAGACGGAAACCTGCAGGACTCTTTCAAACCCATTAATTTGAATGGGTTTGAAAGTTGTCCAGCCGTGAGCGCCAGTGAGCGTTTTATGCTGTCCGCCTCAAAACCGTTTTTTTAAACCGGACACAGAGTACTGCATGTCCGACTCTGTGTCTGGTTTAAAAAAAACTGGTTTCGCGGCGGAGAGCATAAAACACTCACCGGCGCTCACGGCTGGACACCTTTCAAACCCATTCGAATGAATGGGTTTGAAAGAGTCCTGCAGGTTTCCGTCTCTTGCTCTATTTTGTGCAGGAAACGGAAACCTGTATGAACGGGCGCAGATGTGAATGAGCCCAGTGTTACTCTGAGCAACCAAACACAATGGTGGTCTGAACAATGTCCTATTTTTTGAATGTTGTTACTTTATATGGTGACACATCACTAGTTTGACGTTGGATTGTATAGACTAATATGGTTATAACACACTGTAAGAATGTTACTAAGTAACTCAAATTTAAATAATTTTTTAATTCTATTAAGACTACTGTAGTTGTAAATAAAATGATTGACTACAGTGTCTAAAATCTGAATATATAAAAATAGAAATAAATAAATCTTTTATAAATAAGTAGAAAATTATGACACTCTTTTTGTGGTCATAACGAGGTTTTATTTATTATCAGACAAACTTGCGTTGCAGTTTAATATAAACACTCTGTAAAAGCTCTATGGTTTGAATATTATAACTTTATTGTACTCCGATATATCACACTTTGTCATGTGACAGGGCAATTAAGCATCACACCTGTGTACTATATTTATAAGTCCGAAGATTTTGTAAAGTGAACATGCTATGATTAAGGGGGCAACCCCGAAACGCGTAAGCGTCTTCTTTTAACGCACTGTGTGTATTTTCCTTTGGACACCTTGTGTATACTATTTTTTAACTTATATGGAATAAAGCTACGAATGTTTTAAGGCTCGAGGAGTGTCCGCAGATCATCTCTTTTCATTCATCTTCATCAGCTGATTTCCTCTCCGGTCCGGAAGCAAGATCTTGCACCTCCATAGAAGCCACAGATAGTGGTAAGACGCAGCTCCTTCACTTCATATATAACCAAACACAATGCAGATTTCATTGTGTACTTGTCTCATTGAAAATTGAATGCTGCATTGTGATTGGTTTCTACGGGCAGTCTTGCTTCTACACTGGTTTATAGATGCCACTCACTGGCATCCATTTAATGAATACGTCCCAGGTTCCTGCTGGGTGATCCACTCTACAGAAACTTTGGGAAAACACTGCAGAATACAGTGTGAATGGAGCCTTGTAACATCACAGCCAGGCCCCTCTGTAGGTTATATCATATCGCCCACACACTCTAAAATGTGATCACGTCCAGCCCCACCAAAATAGTAAGCTAGTCATAGGAGCCTGTTATACATGAGCACTGCTGACCCTGACTGTGAGTGATGCTTATGTATAGGATGGAGCATCTCTCGTTACCTAGGAGACGGCCAGACCATATCCTTCTCCAAAGAGATTCAATTAGAGAAACGCCAACTCGAAAGATTATTTTTGTTTTTTTGTGATAGAAGGGTCCAGACAACCTCCTAAACTTATTTCACACACGATTTATTTTGGTAGGGGCTTTGTTATAGAGCAATGGCTAGTAGTTACTTTACAAGCTCTGTCAATGGCGTAAACAACAATAAAGTGGCGCCTGTGTCATGGAGCCCTGCTCAAAAAGAAAATCAATGAAGAAATAAAACAAGTCACGGGGCTGCGTCCGGGAGAGGTTTGTTCCAGAATCGAGGACTGATTGCCATCTGAAGAAAACAGATTGTGTAACTTTTTAGCTCTTTTAAGAAAAGGCTCCCGCCCCCGGCTCAGGACAGTAATGGTTTATTCCGGCTCTATCTATAGACAAGGGGGGGGGGGGGACTCTTTTTTTACCTTAAATGATTTTCTTTTCTTATATTTTTTTCTCTCTCTCTCTTTTTTTTTGTTTAATAAAGAAACACCAAATTATATGCTAGGAACAATGGCAGATACAATTGTGCGGCGGCTTTTTGTTTGTTATTGACAAGTTGAAATCTTGAAAAGGAGAGACGCTTCTTCTCTGCGTCTCTGCGGTTAACCCTTCAGACAAGTAAGAGAAGGAAGTATACCTAAAAGCATGTTAGTCCTGGAAATGATGTTAAGCTGTGGGCATCCTTCATGCCCAGATACAACGATAAACAGCTAGCGGTTTGCAGTTTGTAGCTCCCCAGTTGTTGCAAAACTACAACTCCCATCATGATCTTACGTGTTAAATATTCCAATTAGTCAGGATTTTTTCACCATCTGAATTTGCAATAATAATATTAATTAGAGATGAGTGAGTACTGTTCGGATCAGCCGATCCGAACAGCATTCACGCATTGAAATGAATGAAAGCACCTGGTACTTCCGCTTTGACGCCGGCCGGCCGCTTAACCCCCCACGTGCCGGCTACGTCCATTTATTTCAATGCGTGCGTGCTGTTCGGATCGGCTGATCCGAACAGTACTCGCTCATTTCTATTAATATTCATCTAAAGTGCATTCTCTTTAGTAACCAGATTAAGAGGAGGTGAATTTAGCCAGTTCACGCTTTTTCAGTACATGCTGGTTTTGTAAGCGATAATGTGTTTATTTCATTTGGTCATTTAAATAATTTTTACGGGTTTTTTTGGTAATACATAGGGCTTTATTTTTGTTTCCAATGACTGGGTACTGATATGCAGCTCAGCTCCCATTAGGACCAGCACCTGGCCACTACACAGGGCACATAGCCATCTGCTTCCACTTGTGTATCGGACGAGCGTCAAAACTGGCAGGTCTATTAAGGCCAAGGCCCCACGGGTCGGAAACGCCGCGAGTTGCCCACAGCGGAAACACTACGGAAAAAATTGCAACGTTTTACCATATCTGTAAAGTGAATGGGATTCAGCGAATCCTATGCAAACTTTGCGTTTCAAACCGCAGCACAGACAAAATACGATTTACGTAACGGGCATATTTTTGGAAATCACAGCATGTCAATTATATCTATGGAAACGCCAGCGGCTTTCCTGTAGATATAATGGTAACAGAAAGTCCACGGAGGAAAACTCTGTGAACTTTCTGTTCAAAGCGCTGCGGGAAGAATCGCTTTAGCGCTGCGTATCGTCCTGTGGGGGCCTTAGCCTAAGGATAAGGTCCCACATAGTGTCCCACAGCAAAAGCGCTGCGGGAAAAACCACTGCAGCAACACAATGCAGTTCAATTATACTTATAATCGTATGCGTTTCCATAGGTATAATAATTGGCATGCTGCGAGTTCCAAAATTGCAACAGTTTATGAAATCGCAGCATGTCCGCTACGCATATTTTACCACATTGTGGGGATGGGATTTGCTAGAATCCCATCCTCTACATAGTGACTTTAAAACGTTGCATTTTTTTCTGCAGCATTTATGCCACGTTGGGCCCCGGCCTAAGCCATCATTGTTTCCAGGAAAGCTCTGTAACTGCTATTACATCTCAAACAAGACTTGTCACCCATATTCCTCTGACCACTCTATGACAAAACTCATGAGCAACACATATGTTGAGGATGTATTGCAGATCTTCAAACATTCCAAAGGACAATGGTACTCAATAAATGTATATTTCCAGGATATCCATGGTGTCTGTATTATAGGATGACTGAATTTCAGCATCAGCAGCTTCCACTGTTAATGGCTACATTCTTGCTCTAGGCTTGTGAGCAAAAGATGCAAAGCTTCATGTGGCATGTTTTATATCCAGTAGACTGAATGCTGTATATACTACAACTTTAACAATCCATAAAGAGCTTGGGGCAACTTAGCAGTGGGGCTGTCAGTAATGGAAATGTATGTTTCCAGCATACTGTTGTTCAAGAATTTAGGAAGCTGCATCCATGACGTTTTACAAAAAAGCCAAGCTATGTGTTTCAGCTTGAACGTTGCATGAGGCGTTATCTAGGCATGAGCAGGATTTCCACGCATCACACAGAGACGTATGCTACATTTGTGAGTGGCAGTGACCTCTCCGGTCATCTATGACCGCATGTGATCGGATAAGCGTGATGCACAGGGGGGTGCTAGTCTTAAAGACAGACCCTACTGATAACCATGAGGCACAAAGCTTTGTATTCCTAATGTAAATTCAGCAACTGGAGGAACAATGTTTCCATAGTCGGTTGCTCTCTGTACCACTGCCACTGCACTCTGCATGTACAAACAGAGAATATGGATGTCAGCATTACTACACTGCAGGGTTAGTATGGAGAGCTTGTCAAGGATTTGCCTGAGGAATAGAGGAGGTTGAGAGGTTTACTATGCCTGGGTCCCATTTTGGTTTTTGCTCGGGGTTCTTTCTCTTGGAAGAGCAGGAAAGCACAGACGGACTGTTAGTTAATTGTCTCCTACAGCCTAGGGATATAAGGATCATGATGGGTTCTCTAAGAAATGATTAAAAGAGTTGTCAGGTTTAGAAATCCCATTTTCAAATACCCTATTAGAGCATTGTGAAATAATAGAGCGGGGTCCCTCATTTGGGACCTCCATTAATTAGCTGGAGCAGAGAGCGGCTATGCAGAGTATCTCTCTCTGGAGGACCCAGCGCATCTGTGCAATAAAGGAACAGCTCATTGAATTCAGTGAGAACTGTGTAATGCGTCTTCTCCCATGTGGTGGCACTCCAGAAATATTAAACAATTGTTGCTGGGTTCCCCTGTAGATTACTGGGAGTTCACCCTGAGATCAACTTATTGCCAGGGGACCCTTCTAACAAGAAAGAACAGTCCAAAGTGATCCAGCAATTGTGCGCATGTTGTGGCCCATATTGGGGGGCTCATTCTGATTGTACTTCTCTTCTGTGGTTGTTTTTTATAAGTTTGATAAAGAAGAGGTGATACATCTATTTGTTATAGTTATCTCCTTATCTCAGCTCTAATTCTATATATTTCCTTTCTTATTTCTCTCTCCCTAAATGTACATGAACTCCACAGTCCCATCAGCAGCAGCGAGGCAACCGGGACCGTCCATCCGAGCATCCTCCAACCCAGAGTGGTACTCTGTTACCATGGCGACAACATCGTGATGCTAATGGTCTGAGAAGACAGAAGAGAGACTGGGTGATTCCTCCAGTCAATGTACCAGAGAATTCGAGGGGGCCATTTCCTGAACAGCTGGTGCGAGTAAGTGTCACCAAACTCCCAGCAAATACTGGATCATTACATGTCTCAATGCAGCAGAACACAAACCAGGAATATACTCCGCCGTGTAATAGAGTCCACAATTACCTATGTAAATGACAAAATTAGGACAAATCCCAATCAAGAAATGTCCCTAAACTAGAAGATGGCAAGTATATTCCTGCCATATTGTACTGAAAGAGTTTTACATTGGTTACAACCAGATGTGCATAAGTTTTCCAATCTTGTTCACAGTTATCAGTAAAAAGTATTCTAACTTCATTTGTCGTTACAAAGATACACTTCCATCAAAGTGCTTAGAAACGTCAGGGGATATTCAGTCTCTGGAAACCTTCCAATGTTCCAGTTTTGATGCCATTTTAAACATCTCAGTTTGCTGTCAGTGAATGTGGATATTGTTTTTTCCTATTGAGAGAAAAGACAGTCCTAGTACTGCTCATAACGCTGAGGGTTTGTTTCAATGTTACAATAAAGGCAGTTTTATGAGATATGATAAGTAGCATAAGCACAAATCTGCCTCCTCAGAGTTTGTTCCAATGTAATAGTATAAGTAAGAACAATCAGACTGTAGTTTAGGTTCACATATTTATTAAAGTATACTAGTCATATTTATAAATGTATCTATTAAAGGGGACCTTTCACCACCTTCACCAACTCCATTTCTTAGCATCTGCTAATAGTTGCTGCTCCATTGATTCCAGTGCAGTTGGAACTTTTTCTCTAGCTCTCAGGTTTTCTGAGCAATTAAAGCTGTTAGTTTTGGCATCTGATATGCTACTTAGGCTCTACACTGTCAGGTAGGCAGTATAGGGGGTGTGATTAGGGGGTGTCGTTACAAAGATACAATCAGTAGTGGACAGTGTCAGAGCTCAGGATCACTTCCTCTTGGTTCCTCCTGCAGGACACTGTCTATGTGACCGTACAGAGTCTAAAGAGCATATCAGGTACTAACAGCACTTATTCGCTTGGGAATGGTGAGGGCTAAAGAAAAAATAGAGGAAGATAAATCCAACTGTGCTGGAATCAGAAGAGCCGCACCTATAAAATAATGCCAAGAGCTGGACTTGATGGAGGTGGTAAAAGGTCCTCTCTAATGAAGATAAAATATAAAAAACTATCTGGAAACTGACCAAACACTCCAGTAGCTTGTTCTTTCATTATGTACCAATTCCCCAGTTCAGCTAGGATTACATTATTTAGTTATTGATTTCTATCTGAAAATTCATGGAATCTTCAGCTGGATTATGAGATCTCTCAGAAACCCCTTGAAAATGACATATGTCTGTTGTCTCAGAGAAGGTCAACACCTCATGCACCAGGCGCCCTGTAAGATGAAACCCCAAATGTAAAGCACCATGGAATTAATGGTTATATATAAATCAACAACAACAATAATAATAATAATAATAATAATAATAATAATAACTGCATGATCTCTAACACACAGGCTCAGGAGATAGAATGGTAGTAGCCCTGTCCCCCAGCAGGCAGAGATGGTACAGTCTCTAATTGTCTATGTTATGCTGTGCTGAGGCACCTTGGCATTGCTAGCAGAGATAGAGAATTCTGAAAATCAGGATGGTATCTGATTAGAGACAGAAAGAATAGTGAACTACAGGTAAATCCATGCAGTATACATAGATGAAGTGCTGAGTGTGATAGGCATTCAGGTGCATGTAGTGATGGAAAAAAAATATTTTTGCTGGACTGTCAGCAAGAAAGTGCTTTATTATGTACCTGACTCTCCCAATGTCAGTAGATACAGCTTAAGTGTATGGCGGTCTGTACTACTATGGTAAATTGCCGACAGCGGCTAAAAGATGCTTTTCTGCTCAACTCCCAGGAAAAGGTTTGTGCTTTGTCCTAGGAAGATGTAATATTGCACCCTCTAGTGGCAATAAATGAACATAGCAACACATAGTATATTTGTTGTTTTAATACCTACCCAACCTTTAAAGTGGAATATTTTAGGCTGGATAGTTACAGTTAGAGACTAGAGATCTCTGCTGTATGTGCTACAGGTATTGCGTAAGTTACTTTTATGAGCTCATAGTGCCTGCAGTATATCAGCGAAACACAGTTGTTAGAACAATTTCCATTGACTAATCCTCTATAGTTTCCTCTTGTACTAAAATTCTGTAGATGTATTCTACGCCATAATATAACATGACTATTACATTAAGGGGTGTAACAATTAACCACAGGGCCAGACAGCTAAAATTATAATGAGTCCCCACTATACCATGACCAACTTAAGCAGCAAGTACAGAACTTGACAACTGTACAATTATTTTGGTTCCCTTTACACACAAGGATATTGCACATAGTAATTTTACAGTACATACTGATATCATAGTGCAGTGATAATAAACACAGTGATGTCACACTACAGGGACATAACTATGACATCACAGCACAGGGATAATTCACATACACACACACACAAAGATCACTATGTACACTGTGACATCATAGTACATAAAGCATATAAAGAAAGTAATGATGTCACATACAGGTAGTATGATGTCCGGAAAAAGTAATGCAAGTGCATTGGTTTTTACACATCCTCTTCCATCATACATAGTTATGACAAAGAGCACCCTGCGTCTCAGTGACAATGGAGCCCGTTAGTTGTTGTGCCCCATAGCAGCTGCTGTTTCTGCTACCCTGGCTGTTACATTCATAGCACATTATCACAAAACATTGATCACTAGCAGAAGGGGGCATAAGCTGAATGGCTGTCATATTATAGTTAATGGTCTACAAAAAAAAAGTGCAGCCGCCACCTCATTCAGTTGATCAGTGTCACACCAGTCAGACCCCGTGATGTGTCAATGACTATAATGGGGTCTGTCGGGCCTTTGTCATGGAGACCAGCATTTTAATGGACAACATAGTACAGAAAGTATTCAGTGCTCAGAACACAGATGTGAATATAGCCTTTCTTAAGGAAGTTTTAGAGTGGAAGAGAAGACTTGAGCCTTATATACAGAACTGACTGTGACCGCCAGCATCTAATGCCTCCCAGTGGTCAAGGCTAACAGAATACTCACACTATTAGGGTAAATTCACACTGAGTTTTTTGGTCAGGATTTTGAGGCTGTATCCACCTCAAAATTCTGACCAAAAATACGGCTGCCATTGAAATCAATGAGAGACGCTCAGGTCTTTTTTTCCAGGAGCCGGCTCCCAGAAAAAAGAAGTGAGATGCTCATTCTTCCGGCTGAGTCGCCTTGCGATTCAGCCTGAAGACACTCCCTCCTCCGGACTAGGCCCATTCATTGGGCCTAATCCGGAGCGGAGCACGCGGCTGGATGCCGTTGCTGTGCACCGGCTTTCAGTCGGGGCTACCCGGTTTTTGGATCGGAACCTGAGGCGGCCTCCGCCTCAAGTTCCAAACCAAAAAACCCCATCTGAACTTACCCTTAAAGATCCAGCACATACAACATCTTTACTATCCTCAATCAATCCACTGTGCTTCTTGGGTAGCAAATTTGGTTCCTAGCTTACTAATGCTAGGTTCACACTAGCGTTCTCCTGTCCGTTCTGTGGTTTGCGTCTTCTGCATGCCAGAAGACGGAAAGCACAGACCGGGTCCGGCCGTGAGCGGCGGTGAGCGTTTTAGGCTCTCCGCCGCGAAACCGGATTTTTTTATCCGGACACAGAGTACTGCATGTCCGACTCTGTGTCCGGATTATAAAACCCGGTTTCGCGGCGGAGGGCCTAAAACGCTCACCGCCGCTCACGGCCGGACATCTCTCTCACCCATTCAAATGAATGGGTGAGAGAGACTCCTGCAGGTTTCCGTATCCTGCCTCTGTTTTAGGCAGGAAACGGAAACCTCAAGTACGGAGTTCACAACGCTGATGTGAACGAGCCGTAAATCATACACAGTTGTATAGATTTTATTTTTTTTTTTATGACTACCTGTATTTAACCATTACCAGTTACCTGACTCTGATCTTTAGAAAAACAAAAAGAGAAAGCACCGCGCTACACCTAGTGCATTATCACTTGGTAACAGTGACTCTGATCTTGTCTGTCCTGACTTCTGCGTGATTAGTGCACTGACCTATGCCGCCTGCCTGGACCTATTGCCTGAATTACTGTATGCACAAACTCAGCCTGCCCTGATCTGATTGTAGGATTGACCTGCCTGATCAGCTGTCACTAAAACAAGGAGGTAATCATCTGATGGTTCCCTGCAACAAAGTCCAGATCCCTGTATGGGAGTGGAAGCCAGAGGATCACTTAGTCAATGTTCTCAGGAGTAGTCTGGAACCAAACTATCTTAGTGTCACAGAGGGTAGTCACTCGATGTGTTAAAAGAACCCATACATATGTGCACCTGATCACATTCAAACCCAAGACCCCAGTGCTACAAACCAATGGATACTGAATAGTGTGGCAGTGTCTGCACATTAATGATAACATATTTAAGTTTCCATATCTTACTAGCTATGAGGGGTTCTACCATACATAACATAGCATAAGTTACTTATTAAATACACCAGTCAACATCTTGTCTCTTTGTTGATATAATTTATGAGTTTATGTCACTATTAGAGCCCCAAAGACAGGGGAGAAACAGTCAGACTCACTCCAGACGGGTTCAAAGCATTATTTCTATGGGGTGGAGGAAAAAGTTCTGTAGTTAACTAAGTAAAATACACAGGCAGATGCATCGAAGAGCATGTTAATAGAAGCAACACAAGGAAACAGTTAGTGGTTTTCATGCTCGATCAGTGAAGGGATGATAAGTGGACAGGATTTGACAGAATCACACCCTAGACATTGCGTGAGTGACTGTGTTCATTACATGCAATGAGCACTTTAATAATCCAGAATGGGCCGTGCTAGATCCCTTATTTTCTGTCATTATCTACCTGCACTTTTTTCTTAACAACAAGACCATGACAGAGTCTCAGAGATGAGCTGCAAATCACTGCACGTTACCCTACTGGCACTGCCTACCTGTTAGTGTATGGAGCCCCTATTGCTAACGGAACATATTAAGCAGCCAGCTATGGTAACCACCTGCAGCGTCTTAACTCTGATGTTTTCTTGGACCCGGCTTATTTGTCACCAACCCCATCAGGTCTTTGACCCACATGTGGCCTCCCATGGTGAGGTCAGGAAGAAGAGCTCTGTGTGAGCTGAGATATAATCAGTTCACGGACTGCTCTTTAATGGTCTGGAAAGGGAGGAAAGAAGACAAGAAAATATGTCTATTCCCGAACACCTAATCTTAAACCTAGATTCCAGCAACTGACACAAAGAGGGTAGGCGGGAGGGTCTGACATGGCCAGTAGCTGACTGCTGGGTGTTAAATAGAAGTACAGCTAAAATATCAGATCTCAAATAAGGACACAAGCAGTGCAAAAAGCTGCAGTATAAAGGAATCCACCGCTGAAAGATGGCTGGATTCTCCTGCAGCCTAACCTACCATGCCATATTATAGGAAAAAGAAATTGGGGGAATTAATAAACACATCTACTCCAGTTTTCTGGCATAGATGTATGATAAGGTCTTACAGCTTTGGAGCAAAAAAGAGTCCTTCCTTACTCCAAATATGCAACTCTTTGCCCATTTAGTGCCTTGCTCGCCACTTTCCGTCAATGTGGTCTGAGCGGGACGGAGAGCGGGATGGGCAAGGACGTCTCACCCCAACATACGTATTTTAACCCACAACAGTTTTCCGGCATGAGTTATACACAAAACCGACGTCATCTTATTTGTTGGGCCAGTGCTTGTGTAGTCTACAACAGCATAGTCGACTGCACTATACCATTACAAGGTATATAATAAATGTGTTTTTTTTATATATACAATAGGAGCCTATTAGCATCATATCCCATGTATAGTGGGTTACATTGCAGTTTATCATGCCAAAGTTAGTCGGCTTGCCAATTTACACCAAACGTCTATGATCATTGCATGTACCTGTGCTGTGGATTTGCCTGGACACCATAGTTCTCTGTTATCAGCCATATCAGATAGACTGTAGTTTCTTAAACAAGATGACTGACAGGATGTCCAGAATCATCTCACATCATCACCACATATTTCCAGCAGCACTGAGAAGCTCCAGAGATATTTACATACATAGGTGTGAATTATATTAGCACCCTGTCTTCTAACTCTGCATGTTTAGAAGCTGACGACTTCAGGTTGCGATCACACGTACAAGAATTAACCCTTGTGCAGTGAGCCTCCATTACCCACAATGTAATACCATCCTTCCAGAATACAATTCCCCTCACCCGTTCTCTTCTGTAAGGCTGTGCATGACATTTCTAATCCCGGCTCTGTGGTGCACAATGTAAACTGCAGTCACAGCATAATTTCTGACTCGGTTTCCCGCTGCATTGAGGCCTTCCCAGTAATTATACATATTGTATTGATACTGAATCCTGCCTTGGGGGAATATATATACTGTCCTTGCCGGTGCCTGGAGGACTGGAAGAAATCAGTCATTTAGCGTCCCAGCTGTCTAATGCCATGCGATTAAATCAGTCAGAGGAAATGTGGAAACTTTTATTGCTAAGATCGACTATTTCCTTTTCACTTCCCTCTCTTCATCTTGGTCATACTTATAGGGATTATTTTATTCTAGTGTCAGGGACAATTTCACTGCCTTCTCTGCTGCAGCCGCTCCCTCCGGCGGATCCCCTCCCCCACCTCCTCATCTATGTATTAATGCAGCAGGGCAGTTCTCGGAGACTCGCTGTAGAATGCCTAGATAATTTGCTGGAGAACATTCAATTAGAATATATTAATATTTTAGATTTCCCTCATTAATTTGATATCTGGAGATTTCATTTAGTGCTGGGGTAGGCAGCCAGGGGTTGTGTGGGCAGTGTGTTGTTTGATGTGTCTACCTGTCATTCACCCGATAGCTGAATGCCATACGTGCAAATAGCAGGATGAGGTTACTAACCTTTTCATTGCTGTGTCATGTCAATTAAAGGTTCACCTGTACGCTCCTCACACAGTCAGACAAGTTCACTTTATGTGGATATAGGAAATATCATCGCTAACGTTTCTATGATGAAGTAGATGGACAAGTTCACACCATAATGCAAGGTTAGAACATATATTGTCGGGAATTTATCAATCCCTCTACTCCAGTGTTATACCGTAGTAGAGGGATGATATTGTGCCGCACATGTGTCCTTTACAACCCACCTTCTACACTTGGCTCACCACATTGTGCGAAGCTGCGGCGGGCCGAGACATAGTCATTGTAACTCAAGAATTATAGTGGAAAATTACGCTCTCACTGGTTTAGATTCTATTCTGCGCAGGAATGTGCGTCTGACTTATGAGGATACCAATCTGAGCCTTATTCAGACAGTACTCCAGTCTTCATAAATCTACCCAATGTATTTTTATTCCTCGTCATTTTAAGATCTCTGCTTGAATGGAAACTTTTTTTTTATTTCATTCATACACATGGAGACTGGTCGTGTTCAGCTGACACATATGTATGACTAGTAGCAACAGAGAGCTGTGAATATAAACATTTTTTGTATTCACACAATTGCTTATATTCCCAGATATTCCAAGAAAAATGTTAGAATAGCACCATCTGCTGCCTGTATGAATAGCCTTTACTGTGTGAGGTGGACAGGCATGTTCAGCCTTGCTTTATTCCACCATACATGCAGATGGATCCCTTATGTGGTATGCAGGCTGCCTCTGAAACTGCAGTGTCTTCTCTGTTTGCCAGAAGAGATGCTAAGCTAGTGATATCAGGGTGACAGACAGAGAAGTCATACCAGACTCTGACAGACAGAGAAGACGCTGCAGCTTCAGAGGCGGCCATTCACCATTCACCACTAGTGATCCATGTACAAATTCAGTGCAGCGGAGAAGAAATCAAGACTGAGCATGTGTGACCATGTGTGTGGATATAGCAAAAGTTTTTAACAGAAACTGCCGTGAGTGCTATTCTAAGGCTTTCCCTAGAATGTGTGAAATGTGTTTCAAATTATGACTTGAATTTAAATAGAAACAATATTTTTTGTGGGACAACCCCTTTAAAATCAGTAACCAACATTCACCAGAGAGAGAGCTCCTTCGCAGAACTCACTCCAACATATCCCAGAATAGACCGAGACCTTCTTAGCAAAGGTGACATCCAGCGGGGGAGATTTATTAAGACCAGCACATCAGCCTCTTAATATTTCTGACACATCAGTGCCAGAATGGACATCTATACTAGTCAGGGACTGAAGTAGATTGCATCAATAACTCATGCCAATTTTCTGGTGCAATCTATAGATCTGTCCGGCCTAGGCATCTCTTCCCGAGACTACCATGATTCTGACCTGTTCTGCCCATTTTTTCAAAAGTGGCAACCAAGTTATAGATTGTGAGCTCTCACGGGCAGGACCCTCTACCCCACTGTGCCAGTTCGTCATTGTTAGTATTATACCTACCTGTATATTTTGTGTATTGTATGTAAACCCCCAAATGTAAAGCACCATGGGATTAATGGTGCTATATACCGTAAATAAACAATAAAAAAAATAGAAAGTCACAAGCTGTCAACAATTTCGCGGCAGAAAACATCCATGATAACTTTGTCGTCCACTCAGTACCCTACCATTGAGATCTGTAGTGGTACTTGGGCTTTATTACCAGATGCATTTGCAGATCCTCTTATGCCAGTTTCAGAATTGGGAATCGACGCTGATTACTGCACAATCCCATAGCAATGACAAGGCCTTTATGCAGATAGCTTGACCAGACAATTATTCAGCGGGCTCCACTTCTAGATATGTTAATGATATATTTATCCCAATTTAAGAACAAAAAAGCTTCACCCTTTACTTAAGTGAAAAAAAAGCTGCTGTCAATGATCCAGGCGCAGGAGCCGCTAGTGAAATAATGACACCATGGTTGCTGTCCAGCATTGGGCTTGCTAATTGTACATCTCCCCAACACTCAGTAGCCTGCTCAGTACTGGCCACAGATAACTGCTGCAAATCCAATTTTTTTGTATTAACTCCTGTTGGGTGTCTGTGCATTTAATTTCCTGCTTAGCTTGGAGTTGATTGGATGGCGTGCAGATAAGTCGCTCTCCTCCGGCTGTCTGGAACAACAGGATGTGCTTGCACATCTCTCTTTCATTTTATTACTGCATTTAATGTTTTAAAGACGCCTCTCGCATCTGCCCCCGTGTTTAATCGTCCTGTCAGCTCACTTTGCTGATGAGCGATTTTCTAGATCTGGGATTTGATACTACGTGGGTTGTGCGATTTATTTACAGAAGGAAGCTGTTTCGCCTGTTCACCAAATGTTGTGTTAACGGCATCTGGTGTTGTCATTTTTTAGTTGTTTTTTTAGGCAGAAAATTTGCTCATTTGGAAAAACATTTAAGGGTTTGTGTAGCTGTCAACCAGTAGAAATTGGACATGTGTTATAGAAATGAGCACCGAGCCTCCGTCCTCAGACTCTACTTGCACAGGAAGATTGGATTAGTCTAATGTGAGTTTGGGCTTGAATGATGTTTATAGGTTATTCCTCCTATGCTGGAAAAGTTTATTTACAACTACTTGCAATAACCATAGGAACAAATAACATATGCAATGCTTTTTAATCGCTCATCATTTATTCTACTGTTTAATAGGACCCTTCCTCTTATGGGGCAAAAGAGCATTTGCACAAGGTATGACTGTTACCTCTGCACCCCTTATGGCCATAAACATTATGTTTCTCCATTATAGACTGGACAGTATATGTCTTATCATTTCATAGGTTTCGTTATAGGCCTCTTAGACTAATAGGTCAACAATGATTTAGGGTATTGCAAGTGTTTGTCCTAGGGTTTTAAGGGTTATATACAGTATGGTGCTCAAGCTCCATGTAATTTTTCAGGGTTTCCCATCTTAATAACTTCATAAGATAGAGAATAAGCTCCAACCACTACCCCAATTAGTCACGTGGGGCGTTTTGATTCCTGTTCTGAGTAATTTCATTTCAATGGTACCACCAGCGATAGAGGAAGTACTTAGCTATGTGCTGTGGTCCAATTGAAATAAATAAAGCAGACTAATCCTATGGATAGGAAATAACTTGTTAAATGGGAAAATCCCTTTAATAATGATTCGAACTCCCCCAGTAAAACTATATTTGTATTATTATTATTAATTATTATTATTATTATATTATTATATATTATTTCTATTTCTGTATATTTGTATCTTGTTAGAATTGCAGAAAGGTTATCCTTATTTGCGGCGAGCTGATGGCGTGTGTCTCATGATCTTGATCAGTAGTAACATGTATTACTTTCTTCATATCTCATAGTTTATATAGCTTTAATAGACAATGTTGTTTCAACAAATATATAGTATGATTGACTAGAAGAAACCTTTTAGTATTTCTTTTAAGAGAAAATGCCTATTACTTTATTTATTCCGCACCTACCCCATGAACAGATCATTTCCCTTCATTTCACTATTAGAATCTTTCTGGGGAGATAAGATAGACAATTATCTCTCTTAGGCTTAGTTCACACAGGGGGCATACGGGCGGATTTTGGCTTCCCGCATCAGAATATGGCCAAAATCAGCCTGCCGCGATTTCTGACAGTCGTGGCACTCCGGTCCGGCGTAGGCCCAATTGATTGGGCCTAGTCTGGAGCGTGCTGCTGCGAGGCGTAATCTGCATGAAGAAAGGGCAGATCGCATGTTTCCGCTAGTGGAAAAAAGAACGCTAGCGGTCTCCATAGACCACCATTGTGAGGGAGTGGATTATGACGTGGATTCTGCACCATAATCTGCCCCCTCTGTGCCTGTGTGAACGGGCCCTTAGGGCTTAGGTTACTTATTTACCATTGACGTCTAGGTAAAAGGGGGGAGAACTTATGCAGGTGGAGGGAGACAGAGGAACAGACACAGAGACTTCATGGCCATACTGGGTTCACAGCTATACTGCTAATTACTGCTGAATAATGGGCTCCATGCTGCTGCTGCCTCTGAGTGTGCACTACAGTGGGATAGGAGAGAAGGATCTTCTCCTATCTATGAGCAGAGTGTAATCAAAATTTCAGCAGGTAATTCAGTACCTTAGGGAAAACCTACCATCTGGTGAAGATGCCTTATAAAATCATACAATTGTTAGAATAGTTATTCCTCATGTTCACCTACTGTATATGACAGCGCATTCTGAAAGAATCATCTGAAACAACAAGTACATAGCATTCCTATATTTAATACGATTCATATATTTATCTCCATAATCAGAACACAACAGAGTAAATGTTATAGGAAGCTTAGTTTTTGAGTGTGGGAGGATACGAGTAACACAGAGAGAACATATAAATGCCATGCAGATGCTGCCTCTGGTCAGATTTGAACCCACGATCCCAGTGCTGCCAGGGAACAGCGCTAACCACCGAGCAACTTGTTATTTCAGCATTTCTCTTCTTGAAGACTGAGCTTACGCCTTTATAATTATCTGTGCTATAAAGAATACATTGCAGATGCATCTGGCCCAGGGTGATCGCCAAGAGATACAGCGCTGCCGTTAACCCCTTTTCCTGCAAGTACTGGGTGAAAAGCAAGTGCCCCCTCCCGGCTCATGCTGACAGCCAGGATTCAGGGAGATTACAGAGGGCTGCTGAAAAGGAGAGAAGCAGCAGACAAAATCCCAGACAGTCAGGCTCAAACCGCAAGATCTCTAACTTCACACACATCACTGACGTCTCCTGCAGCTTCCCACATGAAGACTAGCAAGACAAGTTGTTCTGGCGGAATGCTCAAGCACCATATGCTGCTTCTTCAACAAACTCCTATCAGATGTGAACTGGATGTAGACACAAGTACAGTATATTTATTATGTATGTATAAGGCCAGCACTCCAGCAGTGGGAGTAATTGCTGGGCCATCTATTGTCATGTGTCAGGATAGGTTAGTGGGTAGCTTACACTAATCTACATAATAAGTCGCGGACATATATAGGTCACTGACGTGTATGTAATACATGAGACATTATCTAGTAAATTACCTGTACCATGCCTAGGACTGACCACTAGGAGCCGTGTGTTATTACCCACAATTAGAGATGAGCGAACAGTGAAATATTCAATATTCATTTTGAATAGCCCCTCAATATTCGACTATTCGAACGAATATCGAATCCCATTATAGTCTATGGGGGAAAAATGCTCTTTTCAGGGGAAAACACTCTTCGACTCAGGAGGGTCACCAAGTCCACTATGACACCTCAGCAAATGATGACAACACCTCTGGAATGCAACTGGGACAGCAGGGGAAGCATGCCTGGGGGCATCTAACATGCCCAAGTCACTGTATTACCCCACTATCACAGCCTATCAACTACATACTTTCCACACTTAAAAAAACCTCTAGGGATAGTGGAAAAATACCTGGAAACCTTCTTTCCTCCCCAATTGTATGGACTGAAACCAAAATGTTACGGTAATGAAACCTTAACAAGCACAGATGGAATAGGCAATGGGAAATCCAACAGTACCTACCCTTAACTGTCATTGTGTGTGTGTGTGTGTGTGTGTGTGTGTGTGTGTGTGTGTGTGTGTGTGTGTGGAATTCATCACAAGGCTGACAGACCCAACTCCAAATGCTGCAGCACAAGCAACCAGCAGTCAGACTAAGATTGTCTCTTCTTCAAGTAAGACACAAGATTCTTTGGAACCAGAACAGGAAAAGCCAGTGATTGCCATTGCAGCAGTGCCTAGCCCATCTTTCAGAGCGGTTCATTCAGAGATTGAACTGGAGAAAAATAAGAGCATTTACTGTGATTGAGTCTTCATGCATATTAGTGGGCATGGACAACCTAACGTAGAAGATCCTCATACTGAGCTGGCCTCATTACTGAACAAGATCAACCAGGATAATCAGGGCTGGAAACAGCCATCAAATCTTACCGAAAGGAATCACCCTCGGTTTGGAAAGAAGCCATCTAAACATTGCACCTTTAATTGAGTTGAGCATTGCACCAGCAGAATGTTAGGCCCTTCGGGTGAGTTGAGCCTTTGACCAGCAGAGATTTAGTTTAGCACGCCACTATTAATGCGAGAACTGACTTTTTCCCCATAGGAATGCATTGACCAACGTTGATTGGCCGAATGCCATACAGAGTACAGCATTCGGCCAATCAACGCTGGTTCTGCCGGAGGCTCATCTGTGAGGAGGTGGAGTCTGAGATTGGTCCACAGCAGTCTCCATTGTGGTCTGATCTCAGGTATAGCAGAGTTGACACAACTCTGCTACATCTCAGGTGTAGCAGAGCTGTGTGCTGAGTTCTGCTATACCTGAGATGCAGCAGAGCTGGCCGTGCGCTGAACTCTGCTACACCTGAGATGCAGCAGAGCTGGCCGTGTGCTGAACTCTGCTACACCTGATATGCAGCAGAGCTGGCCATGCGCTGAACTCTGCTACACCTGAGATGCAGCAGAGGTGGCCGTGCGCTGAACTCTGCTATACCTGAGATGCAGCAGAACTGGCTGTGCGCGAACTCTGCTACACCTGAGATGCAGCAGAGCTGGCCATGCGCTGAACTCTGCTACACCTGAGATGCAGCAGAGCTGGCCATGCACTGAACACTGCTACACCTGAGATGCAGCAGTGCTGGCCGTGCGCTGAACTCTGCTACACCTGAGATGCAGCAGAACTGGCTGTGCACTGAGCTCTGCTACACCTGAGATAAAGCAGAGCTGGCCGTGCGCTGAACTCTGCTACACCTGAGATGTAGCAGTGCTGTGTCAACTCTGCTATACCTGAGATATAGCGGTGTAGCAATCTCATATGAACCAAATCTGAAATCCACTCTTCATATAAAGTAAAGGTCACCTGATTTAGCCAGCCAATTACTTTTTCCGATTTTTTTTCGATGCCTACGTTGTCGTAGTTCCTGTCCCACCTCCCCTGCACAGTTATTGGTGCAAAAAAGAGCCAGAGAAGGTGGGAGGGGATACGAATTTTTAGTGCGTTTGCCGCGTGGTATTCGATTGGAATCGAATATCTCGAGCAGCCTGATATTCGATCGAATACCAATTTGATCGAACGCCGTTCGCTCATCTCTATTTGTTACCTCTCTGTGCTTGGTGGACTCAGTGATTTTTATTTTGGAAATCTGGGTATGAATTAGCCCCTTTCTGATAACAGGTTGTGGAAAATAGTATATATATATAGAAATAAAGAAGCCTCGACACTCAATCACCGTGGCTTCTTGTCTTTAGAACAATTTGGGCTGCGATCTTTTTCTATTTTTCCATTAAAGGAGCCTTTAATTTGGAGGTAATTGCCTATTTGAACAGACAAAAGGTGTTGTGAATGCAAGTCATTTCAGCTTGTGATGAGCAAGTCTCTGCAGCTGGCAGGATTTCTGCAAATAGGAAAGCAAGCTTTGGAATATTTCATTAAAACTGCAGGAACATACAATTGGGCAATTGGAGGAGGAGTGGTCACATCGCCTGGGAAGGAATGGACAAGGGCAGGGGTGGAAATCACAGAGCTAGGAGTAGTGATCAAACAAGTTACCTTATCTATGGTGGGGAACACTCATACACAGGAAATATTACATCTGTATAGCAAAGGGAGAAATGGAAGGGATTGCACCTGTACATAGAAGGGAGGAAGAAGGTTCACATCTATACCCAAGGAAATAGATCATACAATACCTGCAGAGAGCAAATGAGGGCACTTCTGCACAGAGGAGGGACAGAGTAGGAAGAATTGATTGTTCCTGCACAGATGACAGAGTAGAAATTACATGCTCAGAGTGACGATGAGGAATCCACAAACAGAATGAAGAAATGTCACAGATGGAGGTGCAAGAAAATCTGCACAGGTGGAGGACCGGAAATAATACATCTGCAGATATTAAAGGGAGTCTGTCAGCAGTAAATTGACTATAAACCTAATCTTGGTATCTTGTAGAGGCGATTCTACAGTTTCCAAATGTGTCTGTTATTCAGATTTGCCTGGGCTTTGGTGTCAGCTCTAAATTCCCTTCAATGAACTTTTCCCATCATTTATTATAAAAAGAGGGCTCCAAAGCAGTAGAGTCATACAAAGTTTCATATATAGAGAAAGTGTAGAAACCTCTATACATTACTGGGATTATATTTAGAACCAATTTACTGCTGACTGACTCCCTTTAAAATTTACAGATAGAAAAACCCATTTGCTTCAGAACAGAAGCTACTCATACACCAGAACACTGCAGACTCTGCCCTATGATGTACACAAGCTGGCCTTGAGACCTTGTTCTTCTGCAGATGATTATCTGTGCCCTGAAACATTGTAATGTTACTAGACCCCATGGCTTTCTGTCTCATGTTAGTTTACATACTCTTATCGCCTGAGAAGACCATTCCTTGATAATGAAAATTTTTCATTGGTCGAGTACAATGCAAATCATCCAGTCATCTTGTGCCACACCAGTCACACGTTCTCGTCATGGAGGTTTGCTGTGCTAAGCAGCCAACATATTTGTGTGCCACGTGTATGTACTGAGATGAGTCAGGATGTTGGGAATTTATCTATCTACACAGTATCATCAGAAACACTGAGAAATTTGTCATTTATGGTTTATTATTATGACATTCAAATATATTTCATTGCTTCTTTAACACTAAGTAGTGAACAGCTTTGTGTCTTGTCAAGTAACTGTTCTGGAAGGAAAATGGCAATGTAGATATAGTGGTACGTTATAAATAAAGAAAATGGCTTTAATAGAATAGCGGAAACTGCCCCTTCCATTATAACTGCCCTGTGTGTCTCCCTGTTTCTCCCACTGGTGCTGATATCATGAGAGCTTTTACTTGCACAGATTAAGAAAAAGGAAAATGTTTGTTTTGGTACCGTGTTAGCCAGTGGTTATAAAATATAAAAAACAAAAAAACTTTGCAAGTCTTCAGTAGGTGATACCTTTTTTAATGGCTAACTCATAATGATGACAGAATATGAGGAAGCTTCGAAACGTCATATTCTGTCATCATTATGAGTTAGCCATTAAAAAAGGTATCACCTACTGAAGACTTGCAAAGTTTTTTTGTTTTTTACAGATTAAGAAAGAAATGGATAATGAAGTGCAAGATGATGAAGGCTTTATAACAGTGTCTGGCACTCATGAGTAACTGTTCGGAGCCATTCCTATAAACTTCTATGGGATCTGTCATCTATCTGATGTCTGTCAGAAACCCAGAGGAGTTGGATTCTTGGGGATAAGTATATTATTTTACTAGCTTGGATTCTAGGTCTATTCCTTTAGTTTTCATTGAGATAACCAGTGTTACTAGCAAATACTCCATGATGGATAAGTAAAAAGTAAACTATCATATAAGGGTGCATTCACGCGGAGTAACACTCCACTCATTCAGACACGTAAACACGTGTCAGAGTGACCACTGTAAAACAGAATCCCATTAACTTCCCATTAGCTGTGTGTGCACTAAAAATATGTTGGAGTTCCCTTTAAACCGGCAAATAATGAACTCATTTGTACATACACTATTTACACTGTATATACACTGTATTTTTGCCCAGCCCATAGCTGAAAATTTCCAACATGACAGATTTTTTTGGCACACTGAAGTCTGCCGTCAGCCATCTTGCTGTCATTTACAGCTATTTTATTAAATGACTGTTGGCTGAAATGACCAAACTCTACATGAGCATGAACATAAGAGCCTTCAGGTGTCAGTGTCCTGATTCCAAGCAGTCCTGACCATGTCAGGGTTGGTTCACATTAGCGTATGTATTCCATTCGGGGAGAGTCCGCATGGAGACCCCCCCGCAATTGCAAGCACTGTGCTGTCAAAGTGCACGGACCCCATGGACTATAATGGGGTCCATATGCTTGATCCGTGCAGGTAGTGTGCGGCAAGCACACGGACCCCGTTATAGTCTATGGGGTCCGTGTACTTTGACAGCACAGTGCTTGCAATTGCGATTATATTCCATCCAGAGGGGTCTCCATGCAAACTCTCCCCGGACGGAATACATACAATAGTGTAAACCAACCCTTAGAAATTTGGAGGTAGTTGCAAGGTCACGAGAGAACAATTGGAATTGTGCTGCGACCATTAGTCATGGTAAAGTTTGTATGCGGTGCAGCTGTAGCCTAATGTATAAACCCTTGAAATTCTTGCAGTGAATGGTAATTCTGCATGCATTCCACATGTTACATGAGGTGAGAGGCAGCCGCTTTTTGATGCGAGAATGAATCGGTGTACGCTTTCCCGAGTGCAATCAAATGAGTGCAATTAAGGAAATTCATTATATAGCTTACATTTTTCAAGGTGTCAATTTCCACCGCTGAGGCCTCCCTCGGGGCAATTCTTTTTGAAATGATGAAAAATAGAAGTAATTAATTAATCTTTTTAATTGCGCTGACCTACTGCTGTTCTGTCACTTCTCCTCCTCTAGAGCCACTGGTTCGGGGGGTGTCCTGTTTTCTTTCCTCCATGCTCTGACACTTAGTTACGTTTAATAAATGAATGTTACTTCTCATAGTGCACTGGTAGTACAGGCATGTGCTAGTCCTTATGGTGTTTTGTGTCATATGTGACCTCAGCATGGGGGCCAGGGACTTCCAGCAAGCAGTTGTACAAATGATAATTAATCGGTGATGGAAGTACTTTGGAGTATTAGGATTAGAAAAGATTTACTTAGCAAAATCCTGTAGAAAAGTGTCTGGAAAAAGTGGAATGGCTAAAATGAATCTCTTCTGATGTCCTGGACACGTCATAATTGCACAGGTGCGACGTGTGTTCCAGGTAGTTTCACACATACTGCTCCTACGATAAGGCCTCGTTCACATCTGCCTTGGTATTCCATCCGGAGAAGTCCACATGAGGACCCCCCGAACGGAATACCGAACACAACTGCAAGCGGTGTGCTAGTGAAAGCACACGGACCCCATAGACTGTAATGGGGTCCGTGTGCTTGCCGCCAGATCTCTGCAGGGATCATGTGGAGAGGAAAGTTGTTCACAATCCACTTTCCTGTCCGCATGATTCGTCGCGCAGCACGCAGCAAGCACACGGACCCCATTATAATCTATGGGGTCCATGTGCTTGGTATTCCCTTCGAGGTGTCCCCATGTGGACTCCCCTGGACGGAATACCAACGCAGATGTTAAACAAGCATAACACTTGCTGAGTACCCCACCAGTCTCTGTATCCTGGCTTTCAGCACCCTTTCATTGCTGGAGTCCAGAATACAGAGATTGTTGCAGAACTGGGCAAGTGTTACAATTATTTTACAATTGTCTGCACCTATGGATTTCGCTATGGATTGCTAAATTATATGTCTTTAATCATCAGATCTCCAGGATAGATTGTTTTCACTTAAACAGAAGCAATAAAGGGTCCTATTGAATGACAGCAAGCAGAGATCTTCAAAACTGTGAGAAATTGGTGAAAGGAGACATGCCCACGCTCCTATTCATTTCACTAGGAGACTCAACTTTCACTATTGCCCCCTTGAAATGTATGTGAGAGAGCCTGCATTTCCATCCACCTTGGGGTTCAGCTGCTTTTTTCATAGCCGAGTTCATAGCGGGGTAATAGACAATGGATAGAGAATAAATATGTTTAGTGGCACGACCCCTGTAATGATCTTAAAAGCCCACAATGTGCTTAGTGATGCCTATCAAGTTTTGATGGTAAGACATGCATGACAATATGATGGAAACCCCGACTGAGACTCTAAAGGTAAATGTGAATAGAGTTCAAACCCAACCATGCACTAAAATAAGGACTGTTCATTAGTTATTTCTACATTAGTATTTTCAACTTACGAAGTAATGTATTAGGTCATAGTCTATATAGATAGTAAATTCCATTATGTAGCAGTAAGGAGAGCTCTAAACACATTACTATTGATTGTATCCATGACATATCCTTGGCGCAATAATGTAAAGGGTAGTGGTACAATTTTATTTGTAGAGTACGGACATTACAGTACTCCGCGTTGTTTTCCTGCTACTGTATGTCGGCTTTGTTACATTTATTTGATACTCTGTATAGAGAGCAATGTATATACACTGTGCAGACTGACAGTACAGACTACATTGACAAGGTTCATGGATATGGATGCCAGGGTCACAGGCAGGTTCCTGGGAGACCTGTGCTCAGACAGCTGTAAAGCTGAATATTTGGGCATTCATTGCAGAGAATAAGCCCTGTACAAAGTATATTCATGGTTTGGCAGTGGGGTACCATCTAGGGAGATGAAATAGCACTCGTGTGTTTCCTGCTAGAGAAGAATAACATTAACATTAGACACCCTGTATGTGCTTACTATGGGAAATGTCAGACTCTGCACCTACAGTAAATGAACCCAGAATTCTTCACCAAACTATGCACCACTTCAGATCTTGTAAAGTTAGAAGATTTTTCATCATAGCTGTCAAATGTTGCAGGGTGGCCGAAAGAGCAAATTAGCCATTTTTTTTACCCATTGATTTCAATGTGGTCCACACGGAAGACAGAACCCATTGAACTCAATGGGAGTCTGTTTTTCAGAGTTATTAAGACAAAAACAGTGCCACAAAACTCCATGTGAATGCATCCATACATTGGTTTATACGGCACCTATGGAGACCTTCTGTAGGTGTTTTCATGGATACACAATTTTTATTATTTTAGACTATACAGGGTTTTGGTAGTCAGTAACCATGGAGACACATACTTATGTATAGGAGCTGTATACATGAAAGTAGCTGATTTTCAAATAATACTATTTGCAAAGTTGCTTTATTAAAACCTGTATGTACTGAAGTACTGTATAGGTATATATAGCCTGAGTGCTATTTGGTACTGTGGTCCTGCTGCAGAAACTCCTCAGGCACATTCAAGGAATAGAGGAGGCGGATTTTTAATGTAATTTTGTAACATTAGAATGTAGTCATTCTGACAGCAGCATCTGCTATTTACTTGTGCGTGCCGGCTAGACTTATTCGGCCAGCTCTCCCCTGTCACATGGCTGTCAGCCACCAATACAGTGACACAGTTCTGAACTCTATGTAAGCAGCATTTCTCTGCTACTTCACAGACAATCCAGACTCCCTGCAGTCTATTCCTGGTCTCACTTCATAAATAAGGATTAGTGGTCAGCTATTCAGCAGCTGCCCAATGAATATTTATGTGACTGCACAATACATGCAGTCTTCTACACACCAAAGCGATGCAGTATCTCATACTTCAAGAATCAATTTTGGGAACAATATGAGAGAACTTTCAAATCACATAAAAACCAAACACAAAGTCCCCACCACAAATGTTTGCGAAACAAGTTCTTGAGGTCTATACACTTGTTAAATCAATGCAATAGACAACCACAACCTTGGCGAATCCACAACCTGGAAAACATATTTTCTGTCTATGGCCTATAGAAGGCCATTAAAAGTGATTTTTATACCACAGAATGTAATGCCAATGGAGCATTATTATATTGGATCTTTGTAGAATTCATATTAGAGAAAATACCTTTCTCCACTTATACGGCTCTTTTCCAACTGCAGCCTGTCTTCTAGACTGACATTCACTCTGGATTCACTACAAAATCTGATCTTGAGAGATGAGATGAATTATCAGATGAGGGATGGGTTTACATGTTTCCCATAGAAGTTTGTCGAGGCAGGAGGAAGCACTGTGTATGGGGAAGCTGAGTGGAATAGGTGTCAGCTAAAGAAAGTTTTTTGGTCAATAGATAGAGGGATTGTCTTTGAGACAAACCCTTTAAAGTCAGTCTATAGAGGTTATGCTAGGAAAACGTGACTGCGAAAACAGCAGTTACGCATGGAAACCGGCAGACCCCATTCCGTGCAGGACTTTTCTCTCTGCAGATGTGAGCACAGCCTTAGATTGTTGGCAGATTGACTATACAATGGATGCGGACCATATTGCCCTTAGACTAAGACCACTCCTGGTTGGTCCTTATTGCTTTCAAATGGGAAATTGGAAATGGAAAGGGGAAAGAATTGGGAAGGGGTAATTATACACTAGGCCAATCTATTCTTGGTGGTAAGACCTGGTACTGTAATTATGAAATTTTGATCTTTGATATAGGGCCTATCCCTTTCTATGTGTGTCAAAAGCAGATCCCATTACTAAAGGATTGTCAGGATGAAATACATGATGTACATGGTCAGCTTAAGCAGTAATAACCTCCTTTGTTGGCAGATGTCACCATTGATATGTGACAGGTTCCTTGTTCTGAACCCACCAGGCAGTCCTTACTCATCTCTAAACTTCTCTTATTCCAAACAGGACTTTGAACAACGTGAGCGCAGAAGAGAAACTTCTTTCATCCATTTTAATTAGGAATTATTAATATAAAATGAATTCACATTAAAACTAAATGAAACCTATTTAAATAAGTTCCTGCTGTTTTGAAGCTGCAAATCCTTGATTTGTGCTTTTTTAACATCATACAAAACCGAAAAAGGCGCAGCTGCTACATCAAACGGTTAAATGTTCATTTCCTTATATTCTCTTGCTCTGTGATGTGTCATTTTCACAAGTGCGTGCTGTAGAATGGGCTTCCTTGTCACAGACTATGCCAGCTTAGAAATGCCAGGGAACGCCACTATTTTAATACAGTGGCAAAATATAATGAGCTAGAGTTTGTACAGTGCGTACAGCTGCCAGAGCAGGAAGAGGAGGCTGAGAACCTGCAAGATGTCAGCAAGACTACTTAACGTACAACTTCACCTTGGAGCTTTGCTGTAGAAGATACTAGGAAACAGGAAAACTCCCTGTTATCTACCATGTGGTTACCATGTATTCTGTTGATGGATAGAGGTATAAGATTAGAGGATATATTGCTAAGATCTTACACATGTAAGACTGCTCAACAGAGAACGGTGTTACGCACGGCATTACAGGTGCTTAGTGCTGGGTGAGGTTCAGTTTCCATTTCCCCGTAAAGAGATATCTTAAGTGCTTTTATAGAACTCCGTTCCGAATACAACATCCATTGAAGAATGCTGTTTTTTTTTTATTTTTTAAGCAGACTCAACGCGCGTTATATGCCGCTATTTGATGTGTCGATATACATAATCCCATGGAAATGCATTATCAGTGAGAAACACTGTACATGAGGCCTAGTACATTCTGTTCCTACTGCATATTGTAGGCCTCATCAACAGATTACTACAATAGCCACTGTAAGGGCCCCTTCACACTGCGTAAGCGCTCGGCTCATTCCGAGCCGTACACGCAGGCGCTTCTAAACACTTCCCATTCACTTCAATGGGAGCGCTCGTAAAGCGGCCTTTATGCGCGCTCCCATTGAAGTGAATGGGAAGTGTTTAGAAGCGCTCGCTTGTACGGTTCGGAATGAGCCGAGCGCTTACGCCGTGTGAAGGGGCCCTAACAATGCTGTGTATCAGCTGCGGACAGGAGACAAGAAAGCAAAATGGACATCATTTATCAAAACTATCAAAAGGAAAAATTGACAAATGTCAGTTTTCATTTGTTTCTGTGTTAGGAAGGTGACAGCTGAATTGTGACTGGTTATTGTGGGGAGATAGAGTACAATACCAATATGATCTACACGAATGCCCTATAACAGCACATGACCTCCACAAAAGACCATAATACAAATAAAAAAAATTGTGCAGCCATGAGTGCTTCTAGAGGGCAATAGCCCATAAAATGGCATGAAGAGGCTTGCAACATTTTTTTTTTCTTTACAGAATTTTAATAGAATTCATGAAGGAAAAAATGTTCATGTGCCACTGGAGACTCCCAGGTACAGCGTGAATGAAAAGTAATTACAAGGGTTGTACAATATAAGATACAGTCCATGGACAGCTTGGCTCTATTTTTGAACAATAGCATAACCTTTTTGCCCCATTTAGTATTAAATTAACTTAAACAGGTTTTTTGGACTGTAGGAAAGGTTATCAATATCAGATCTATAGGGTCTAAGTCGTGACACCCCACTGATCAGCAGATTGAATGGCTGTGGCTACAACTCAAAACATCGTTTAGTGGCCTTGCTCAGTTACTGCAGCTCAGTCTTAAGATGACCGTGTGCTATCCAGGTTTTTCCCAGACAGCACATTGACCCATTCATTTCTGTGGACCTGTGTAAATGACCCTGAATAACACGGTCCCGTGTTCAGACTGACAGTCTGGGCTGCAAAATATGGAGCAGGTCCTATTCTTGTCCGATTTTACGAATGTGCTTCTGTGGCTCCCATTCATTGAACAACCATGTGCCATCCATGCACAGGCCATGCACCACCCATGCACAGGTGGCTAGCTCGTAGTCTTGTGCAATTTGGCTAATTCATATGAATTGAATAAGCTTGGCATCACACTCAAATACTGACTTATTATTGATAATATTGAAAGATAGGTCATAAGTATCAAAGCCTGGAAAAGCCTGCTTGTTTTTCAGATGCACATGGATATTCAGCTGGCATTCTTCTTACATAGGCCAGTGACTTTACAGTAACTTGACATAACACAACTTGTCGACTTCCACCATAAATAATTAGCCTCCCGAGGAACTTTTTCTGCTTTGCAGAAGTTCAGGGACTGTTACATGCAGAAATACTTTGTATTATAAAAGCTGTAAAGTGCCAAAGACAAGCCGCCGATCCAAGGTCACTAGAAAATCAGATAAGCTTCGGGGGCTCTCTGCCATATAAAACCTTTATCTTTTGACTGTAAGACAGTCTTAATGTGTAGAAGACCAATGCCTGCCATATATAGGCATCTCTAATGGGGACATGTCTGGTAAGCCAATGACTAATGTTCTTATTACCCGTTGCACCAGGTATGGAACTTTTATACGGTTTTAATGAGAAACCTTCATTAATCTATGTTCCAGTGAAGAGATAACACTGGAACTGCACCGTTATTTAAGGTTGTCACACATGTGTTCTTTGCATTATGGGTTCAATTATCTTTCTTCTCCAATAATGACCCATGCTTGCTGAGTCTGTCCATTCTTGAGACAGATGGTTCCCTGCGAGCTGTGACCTTGAGGTCTGAGAGCGAGAGGTCCACTAGGAATCGATGAGAGAGCTTAGAAATGATAGCAAGGATCACAAGAGAACAAGACTATTATGAAAGAGAGGCAGATGACGCCTCGTGATTAACCGATGGATGTGCTCATTAGCTTTCAGGAAATGTCTAGAAAATGAAGGCAGATGGAATCTACATCTCACAAAGTGACCTTCATATATATATATATATATATATATATATATATATATATATTTAATTGTAATTATTTTCCGTCGTCTCACTGTCACACATAAGAAAACAAACTGTTGCTCTTACTGCTACATGAAATGATTTTTGGATCTGACACCAGGCCAATAATAAGTTAAACTGGTACATAGGACAATGTCACATGGTATGGGATATATATGCACTATAATAATGAAGCAGTGATTTGTGTAGGAAGACAAACCCATTCACAAACTAGCATAAATGTCACCAATGTCTACTTGCAGTGTAGGAAAGGGTATTGTAGCGTGCCCAGCTGGATGGACTGCTATGCAGGTATTATTTCTATGGGTAATATCTCTAACCTACGAACCTTTATATTACAACATGAACTCTGCCCTCCCTGTTGTATATCGCCTGCTTCTGATTCTAATCACTATTACAAATCCACCGGGGGAATATCTGTTGTACAACATATGTTAAAAGATCTCAAAAGTGTGTCATAACTTTTTGGACTACTTTGCACAGGCAGCAGGGTCACAGCGCCCCACAAACTTGTTATAATGTGCACTATAACACTAATAAAATCTTCACCAGCCTCAAGGCGACATACATTTCAGTGTTTAGCACAAAGTTGAGCCATACATGTGCCAGATTTACTACGAACTGTACATCTCTTAATAAATTTGGTGAACATTACTCCATCAGACTAGTTAATGAAACACCAATCTTACTATATTGACACCATTGTGGTTATCGGTTTGCTATTAGTATGCCTAGTCCACATGGATCAATGGCATGTAAAGTTCATAGACCTTTTTATATTAGTAGATTATAGGAGACTGGCACATATGAATATTGGAAAGAATACAAACTTTTCCTTGGTGCGGACAAATACATGATGTCAGCTCAACAAGGCCGTCATAGTCCCTATTGTAAAACACCACAATAGAATGATTAACCACATTAAATCCCAAATTCATCTGCTTTAATGATATAAAAATAAGGTGATCTAAGAATTGATAATTTCTCTGGCCATATATAACTTATTATATGCATCTATTTCAGATTCGCTCGGACAAGGACAGAGAGAGTATGATTCGCTACAGCATTACTGGTGTCGGTGCTGATCAGCCACCCATGGAAATCTTTAACATAGATCCCATCTCTGGTCGTATGTATGTGACAAGACCGCTGGACAGAGAGGAGAGATCTTCGTATCATGTGAGTATAAACAGTGTGGAATCCATTATGACAAGTCATGCTTTATGTGAATTACTTCATATACATTTACAGGTATTCAAACAGGTAATATCTTATTGCATAGTAAAAATGGAAGCTTCACAAAAAAATGTGTGATCGTAACTGACCAGCAGCTAGTTGAGAGGGCATACAGTATATCCTATCACTGCAGGGATATGCTATGTGATGCCATTTCTGACTTGCCTTCTTCATTTCTGACTTGCCTTGGGAATCTGTTCCTTTTGGAATAGAAATACTAATTTGGCAATAAACTCCACATCATGTTAGTAGGCTTATTAACTGAGTCATGCATGATGATAAGGGGGCTGCCCTCTAGAGGGCAGCATACAGAGGTACTCTTCTCCTAATTATATCCTGGAGAATAATTTGCATATTTTTGCCTTCTTCAGTCATCTATCTGGGGTACTCTGCTGAATATGGACTATGATATCCCTGCTTACAACAGGTTTCCCACCAGTGCACCAATGTCACAAGTGTCAACGTTAGAGACAATGTTGAGCTATAAGCACATAACTTTATGCACATAGCGAAATTGCCATCTTCTGCATTGTATGACACACATCTTTAAACAGATGCAATGCAACCTTGATGTTGACTGCAGTGACCTGTGATATCATATCCATGATGACTTGGACATACACATGGGTGTCTATCTGCTGCCACTTCTATGTCCGGAAAGTTTCATATACTGGATTGCAATTAATTCGGAATTATTGATTTATAGGTTTATGTGAGGGTAGAGGTGTTAGATACAGCCATAATCCTATGCAGTACAGATTACCAATTACCGCAATCGATGCTGATGGCAGCATCAGCTGCAAATACGACCCTGGATTTCACTGTATTCTGGGGGATGTGTGAGACTGAGCTGTGCATGTGATGCTCTCACAGACGACCAGCCATTAACACGTTCCAAAGATGATTGCAAGGAATATTCATAACGTCGCTGACGCTACAGAGGCCCATTACAAAGCCTGGGAATTGTGTGATAAGCGCACCCTGAGGGAAAGATAAATACTCTGCCTCTTAGAACAGAGCAGCCAGCTCAGAAATTACCTCATTCACAAACAATAGTTTTTCATTTGCAATCTGCAGCTGTAGTGTTTGTGCTTGGACAAGAATCAACCAGGCTTCTGTCTGCAGAATTGCGGCCGGGCACATCTTATACACAAATCATTGGAATTACATTGTACCATTACACAATTAGGAGCAGGGATGGTAGAAGCTGAAGAAACCGACCCTGCGCTCAGGAGCAGCAGCTGATGGCGGCAATAAGAAGGGTTTTCCGACGCTCAGTGCAGGCTTACAGGGCTATTGCTGATCAATCATCGAGATATATTGCAAGGCTCACTTTTATCACCTATCCAAAGGGTAAATGGTCATATAGCAGACAGCTGTTCTTCCTGGTCCCCATAGACGTGTACACTTGATTTCACCAAAGATGCACGTGCTACCACTGAAGAGAGAGGACAAAGCTGCCGCCAGACCTCACTGACAGCAAGTTAGGCATTCACATTCAATGTGCCCTATACTTCCTTTCACAGCCATCATTGGGAAAGAGCCAGGAGGTTCCCATACACAAGATAGGTGGCCAATCCTGCCAAAATTGTGTGGTTTGGCTACCTCTTCTCTTATGCCTGGTTCACATCTGAGTTTGGTAATCCGAACGAATTAACAAGCGGTCAGCAGTGAAAGCAAACGGACCCCATAGACTATAATGGGGCCCGTGTGCTTTCCGCGCGCTCCCCGCACGAGGCATGCAGACATCAAAGTAGATCACGAAGTAGAAACTGCGTGGAAAGCACCCGGACCCCATTATAGTCTATGGGGTCTGTGTGCTCTCATAAACTCTCCATTTGCCAATCCATTTGGTATTCCACATGGGGACTCCCCTAACGGATTACCAAATGCAGTTGTGAACCAGGCATTACGTATACGGGATCTTTATATCTGGTTTATATTCAACACATTGCATAGCTGTGTTACAGTTACAGACCTTCATTTCTTTGAGTCCTTTCCACATGATCTTAGCTAGCAACCAATTTAAATGCACAGAAATGTTCTTTCCTTGCAAACAAAACTTGAGGTCTGTCAAAATTTGATATATATGTTCAATGCTTTTATAATGGCTCCAGAAGCACCAAACATTCATCATCCTCATTAAAAATGTAGAAATGAAGATGGAAATCCTGTCAGATTTTCTGACTGTCTGTGTCTGGGACACTGACTTTACTTCAGTCTATATTCTAAAGGAAAAAGCTCTAATGTACTCTTTCTTAGTTTTCTGACTGGTTAAAGGTCAATATGAAAGGGAAACGCTTTATTTTTGTCGTAGAGTTCTTTAGTGTCAGAAAACTGGTGAGCAGTAATCGATAGATCGATCCAGGGGTATAGCTAGGGGGTGTGGTGGTAGCCGTCACTACCGGGCCCTGGACCCTGAGGGCCACTAAAAGGGCCAATGTCACATAAAATATAACACTATACTAAAAGGCACAAGGTAATTGACTCCATTTCCATTACAGACTTAGCATTGGGATCCAGGAACTTCAGGTTAATTTATTGAAAAGGAAAAACTAAACATTGCATTGTCATAAGTATTCAGACCCTCTACTTAATTCTTAGTTGAAGCACCTTTGGTAGCGATCACCCCCTCCAGTCTTCTTGGGTATGATGTCACAAGATTTGCACACTAGAGTTTTGGGATATTCTGCCATTCCTCTCTGCAGATCCCTTCAAGCTGTGTCCGATTGGATGGGGACAGCCATTTTCAGGTTTCTCCAGAGATGTCTGATTGGACATGGACATTCACAGAGTTGTCCATAAGCCATTACAGTGTTGTCTTGGCTTTAGGCTTATGGTCAGTGTCTTGTTGGAAAGTGAACCTTCAGCCCAGTGTGATGTCCCTACCAACCTAAATCAGGTTTTCATTAAAGGGGTTTACAGGGACTTCTTATTTGAGAAGGTATTCTTTGCAAAGTCTAGGCTGGCTTCAGTGTGTCTTTTACTAGAGAGTAATGTCTTGTTGCAGTGATGGTTGACCTTCTGGAAGTTTCTCCCATCTGCACACAAGATCAGAGTGATCATTTGGGTTCTTGGTGACCTCCCATACGAAAGCACTTAGTTTGGTGGAGCAGCTGTTACTAGGAAGAGTCTGACTTGTTACAAACTTCTTCCGTTTAAGAATTATGAAATCCACTGTGCTCTTAAGAATTTTTCTTGCAACAGAAAATTTTTGTACCGTTCCCCAGTTCTGTGCCTCCTCACAATTCTGTACCTGAGCTCTACAGGTAGTTCTTACCTCTTTGTGGGTTGGTTTTTGGTCTGTTATGCATTGTCAGTTGTGAGATCTTACATAGACACCTTTCTTTACAAATGATGTGCAATCACCTGAGTTTACCATAGGTGGACTCCAATCAATGTGTAGAAACATCTCAAAGATGATCAAGAGAAATAAGAAGTTCCCAGAGCTAAATTTCAAGTGACATAGCAAAGGGTCTGAATACTTAAAAGTACATGCAAAATTTTAGTTATTCCTTTTTACTACATTTACAAAAAAGTAAAAAAAAAAAAAAATCATATTCCCATTACCGGGTAAAGAATGCACATTGATTGCAAAAATTCTTAGTTTTTTTTATATTTTAGTTATTTCAGGATAACAAAATCTGAAAAAGGGTCTGAAGACTTTCAAAATGTATCATATCTGTATTTACCCAAAGAGCAACAGAACCTTGTTCTTCTCCCTATGCATTCCAATAAATCAGAGCAGGATTAATGGGTTACATCCAGAAGAGGCATTGACAGGCTTGTACATGGAGCTGGCCTCCATTCCTCTTGACAAATACAGACAAGCTTCCCCTGTTCTCTGGATTACCCTCCATAACAACTGCCTGTCTCTGCATTGCGGTAATGACTTTCAATTGCTCCTTAATTTTTCGTTATCTGTCTTCTTGATGCAAGGACGATGTACTACAACATCTGTCTCGCAGCCAGAGGTGAGGAATGCGCCATCTTTAGGAGGCTGTCAATCAATTTCAGTCAGCAGAACATATGTTTCTCCAACTCCCTGTTCTGTGCTTGTCTGCAGAGAATAAACACAAATAGTGATATAGCATAATACTAAAAATACTAACAGATTTTTTTCCTCCTTGCATCACTGTTTTGGCATGCATATCCTGCTCCATACGCTTTTCCATTATGTTATAAAGTCAGAGTGTTGTTATATCCATAAAACACCTATAAATAAAATCTGGCTTACAGGTGGTGCGTTCTGATCTATGTACTTCAAAGCTCATTAGGACATTTTGTGCATTAAAAGCTTTAATCCATCCCCCGCTAACACTTTGGCTTTGCTGTACGTCTACTAAGAGGATACACTCAAGCAATGGCAAGAAAATAATTCATTTTTTTAACAAATAACTGATATGTATGAATCCCCCATCTTCCAAACTGCAACTTTTTAAAGGGTTTATGTCTTAACCCCTTCCCGACATTCGCCGTAATAGTACGGCGCTGCAGGGAAGGGCTTCCCGCAAACCGCCGTACTATTACTGCGGATGCATGGTGCGCACACAGAAACTGTGTGCGCACCATGCACAGCGGGTGTCAGCCGTAATACACGGCTGACATTGCCCCGTAACACCCGCGGTCGGAACCGGGTCCGATCGCGGGTGTTAACCCCTGATATGCCGGCGATCAACATGACCGCCGGCACCTCCAGGGTTCCGTTCTAAAATGGTGGCGATCGGCACCCCCCGCGCCGGTTTCGGGGGGTGCCGGTGTTCGTAGGGGGCAGCCCGGGGTCTGATCAGTGACCCCGGGTCTGCCCCTTCACTTACCCCGTCCTCGTACCTGGCTGATCCTGCCGTAAATGAAGCTGTCAGCCTGTGCGTCTACACAGGCTGACAGCTTCCTATACAATGCAATACACGTGTAACACGTGTATTGCAGCGTACCTCTATTGAAGCAGTGATCAGCCGATCACTGCTTCAATCCCCCATGGAGACAGAAAAAAAAAGTTGGACAAAAGTAAAAATAAAAAAGTTTAAATAAGTTTAAAATAAAATAGAAATAAATAAAGCCCCAAAAATCCCATTTTCCCCATATAAAATGTTTTATTATGTAAAATAAAGAAAAATAGAAAAAAACATTACATATTTGGTATTGCCGTGTCCGTAATAACCTGAACAATAAAATTAAAACATTATTTAACCCGAACGGCGAATGTCGTAAAAAACCCCCGTAGAAAACCGCACAAAATAATGATTATTCACCACCTTTCCCTTACAAAATGTTCAATAAAAAGTAATCAAATGGTCAGATGAAAACCAAAATGGTACCAATAAAAAGAAGAGGTCTTCCCGCAAAAAATAAGCCCTCAACCAGCTCTGTCTAGCGAAAAATAAAAACGTTATGCCTTTCAGAAGATGGCGATGCAAAAATAATTGATTTTTTTCCCTGAATTGAATTCTATTCTGCACAAATAGCAACGCATTAAAAAATCATATAAATGAGGTATCGCCGTAACCGTACCAACCCGCAGAATAAAGGTAACATGTTACTTATGCTGTACGCTGCACGGGAAAAAAAATAAATGCTAAAAAGTAATGCCAGAATTGAAGTTTCCTGTAACATCTCTGCCTGTTCGGGCCTCTGCGCCACCCTCTGCTCGCATGCTGCGGCGCCGGAGGCGTGTGCAGTTTGATAATCTGCTTAAGGTTTTTAGTTGCACTGTGTGAACACGGCTCTAGTCCTTAATTGGATTTGCACCACACCCGTCTTCTGCCAAGGTTGCCTCTGTTCATTAAGTGGTTAATCTGTCTTGCCTGTGATTGACAGCTTTCCTTCCTATCAGGTTCTGGGCGGGTTCTTCCTTCCCTATTTAGTCTTGGCTCACAGTCACACTGGTGCCGGTTATTGCCCTTGCTTTCTGGTATCTCTTGCTGTTATTTACTTGTATGCTAAACCTTGACCTCTGGCTTTCCTACTGACTATTCTCTTGACTCCGATTTGGCACTGCATCGCTCTCTTGTTACCGAACCCTGGCTACCTGACCTCCCTTTGTTGTTGTACGTCTTGTCTGCGTTTTGTGTTTCACGTATTCAGGGAGGGATTGTCTTCGTGGTTGTCGCCTATTACCTAGGATAGGGTCTGGCAATAGGAAGGGCAAGCGGGGGGCTTCAGTTTAGGGCTCACTGTCCCTTGTGCCCCTCCCTCCAGGGTTCACCAGCAGCTTCTGGGGAAATATCATCTGGCTATTCCCTAACATTTCCTTTTACATCCCACCCAGAAAGAGTTAATAAAATGTAGTCAATAAGTTACAGGGCCCAAAATGGTGGCATTGAGAAGTACATCTAATACCGCAAACACCAAGCCCTCATATGGCCACATTGCCAGAAAATAAAAATAAAAATCTACCTTGTACAATGTTAAGACAAAAAACCCAAAAGTCGCCAAATCATAAGGACATAAGTGGCTGCGACTAGAAGGAAATGTGTAAGCGGTGCGAGCGTTTTCAGGGGACACCCCATATTTAGAGCTTATGACAGATAATACAGCAGCGCTGATCCCCCAGAATGCCCCTCTTCCCCGTCCGCATCATAGGAGCTGGTGGGAAAATAGAATGGGATTTGGTGTACCCAATTTACTCCGCACAGCTTACACATTCACTTCGGGGTTACTAATGCTCACTACATCACTTGATAAATTCTTTGAGGGGTGCGGTTTTCAAAATGGGGTCACTTTCTAGAGGTTTCCACTGTTTTGACTCCTCAAGGGCTTTGTAAATGCGACATGGTTCCTGAAACTGATCACAGCCAGATCTGCCCTCTAAAAGCTCTTTGGCGCGCCTTCCCTCCTGCGTCTCGCTGTGCGTCCATATATTAGTTTACACCCACAAGTGGGGTACTATGGTAGTCGGGAGAACTTGCCTAACAAATTGTGGGACGCGTTGTCTCCTTTAACCCCTTGTGAATGTGCAAATTCTAGGGCTAAATGAAAATATTAGTAAAATAAATTCAAATTTGAAAATTTCACCTCCATTTTGTATTAATTCCTGTTAAGCACTTATAGGGTTAAATTACTAGGTATATGTTGTTTTGGCTTATTTAAGGGGTGCAGTTTTGAAAATGGGGTGATTTATGGGGGATTTTAATACAAGGGTCTTTCAAAACCCCTTCATAACTGGATTAGTCCCTTAAAAAAATGGGTTTTGGAAATTTCTTGAAAATTTTGAATATTGTTGATTCACTTGTAAATCTTATAATGTCCGTAAAAATTAAAAGGGCGCCTAAAGTTTGATGCCGACATAAAGCAGAGATCTGGGACATGAGATTTATGATATAATTTTGGCGGTCTGACTATCTGTATGCAATGCACATCATTTCAAACTTTATAAAATGCATATTTTCAAAATTTCCACCAAATTTCCAATTTTTTCATAATTAAACACAAAACATATCAACCAAAATTTACCACTAACATGAAGTACAATGTGTTACGAAAAAACAAAATCACTTTGGTAAGTTAAAGCGTTCCAAAGTTATTGCCACATAAAGTGACACATGTCAGTTTTGAAAAATCGAGCTTGGTCAGGAAGTCAAAAAGTGCCATCGGCGGGAAGCAGTTAAAGAGGACCACCTCCACCAATTCAAGTTAATCCCATCTGTTAATAGGCACCGCTCCACTGGTTCCTCTAGCCACCACCATTTCGAAACAACAAGTGCAGTTAGGTTTGGTGCCTGATGTGCTATTTAAGCTCTTGAAGAAAACAGGAATATTTTCCAGTATACACCATGGCGCATACCACAAAGGCACAAGGTACTCACATAACAATAGATAATAATTAGATAATCTTGGTTTATTGAGTCATTTCCATAGTAACCCATTTTGGAGTACACAGACCCCTTTATCAAACAAAGGACACATACCTACCTATGTGTCCAGTATATGTCCTCCGTTTGTTTGATAGGGGTCTGTGTAACGGGAAACACGTTACTATAGAGTTGACTCGATAAACCAAGATTATCTATTACATCCAAAATCTATTTTTATTGGACTGGCTTTCTGCCACCTTGGGTATGCGCCACAGCCTTAGTGGAAAGTCTTCCCGTTTTCTTTGATTATTTCACCACCTGGACAGATGGGCAGCGTGCCAAGTGGGACATTCGCTTGGCACAAAACCATCTATATCAGACATCATTAGATTTATTTTGCCTGACAAACCTTTTATTATAGGTAAGTACCCATCCATATAGTGAATGAGTAACTGATGAAATATTTATAACGTTATCACCCTATGAGCTCTCGGTTTTCTTCTGCATGAACCTTACTGGTGGACTAGTTAAACTCTGTAATGTCAGAAGGGCAATGTCAGGCAGGGGGTGTGACTCAGAGCTCCAATCAGAGGCAGCCAGTGTCAGAGCTCAGAATCACACCCCTTGTCTGCTCCTGCCTGACACCGCCCTCCTGACAGTATAGAGGCTAAACAGCATATCAGGCGCCACAACTAACAGCACTGATTGCTCAGGAACGCTGGGGGTTAGACAAAAAAATTCAACTGTGCCAAAATCAGTGGATCAGCAGCTATTAGCTGGACTTGAGGGAGGTGATGCAAGGTAGTCTTTAAGCCAGCATCCATGCTTTACATAAACAGGCCATTAATGTCAATCAGTACTATGTAATATTTCATTTTACCTTTGATGGCACTGCAGGGAAATTTTACATTTACAGCTAAGGCCGCCCACTGCTGATTTCTTTGGATTCATGCAGTGAGACACCTTGTTATAAACACATCACAGTACAGTCTTGGTCCTATTCCCTCTGCTACTGTGTGGCAATAACCAGTGTTAGGATTCTACTGTTAACAAACAAGGTACTTGGGGGGCAAACAACCGTAAGTGACAAAACTTGGCACCACAATGTGTGATCCCTTTTGATCTTTACTATGGAGCCAACTCTCTTTTTTTTGTATCACTACTGAAATTTCCATTTTGGTGACTATGATGACTATAAGTAACTGTTTGATACATTCTTTATATTGGATACAATGCAACAGCAGTAGCATCTTTTAAACTGGGAAGTTGTGGACCCACAAGTCCATGTGACAAATAAGACAGACCCAAGTGATTGAGTCTTTGGTTCCAACTCCTAGGGTTGTATTTTGGTAGCAATAAATGTTTCATAAAAGAGACAGGATGGGTTATAGTAAATTAAAAAAGCATTACTCACCTTACGAATCCCGCACTGTTACTGTTTTGTAGCTGATCAATTCCACATTGGTTTCTACTTAGGGTCCATTGACACAGAGTATTTCGGTGCTGATTTTTACGCTGAATCCGCGTCAGAATCCACATGGGAAAAAAACACCTCACCATAGAGTTTTATGGGTTCCGCTTGCTTTACTTTTCCATTCGCTGAATTTTTCTGCTAGCGGAAAAAAAAAGCTTCTTTCAGGCAGATTCCACCTGCAAAAACCAATGCAGTCAATGAGAGGTGGAAAGTCCATGCTGCAGAATTGGCAAAAAACGTGTGTAAAAACCGCTAGCGGTTTTTTCAGGGTCCATATACACTGTTCTGGAGGGAAAAAAAATAAATAAAAAAGCCTCAATAAAGCTTTCAAAAACTGCTTCAAAAAACATTTCCTAATTCCTCAATCAGATATTTTCCTCACCAAAATCCTCGCCAAAAAACTCAGTGTTAATGGACCCTTAGCCAAACACAGAGGAAATAGCAGAACATGCCCACTCAGCCAATCAGGGGACACAGTGGTGACCCATCTCAGCCAATGAGTGGGCATTTCCTGCCATTATATGCGAGCTGGGATAGGACAAGGAAGTAGACACCACATAAGCATCTGGACGGCAGCGGTGGGGGTACAGTGAGGCCGATAATGCTGAAATGTTTACAGTATATTTTTAACCCATTCTGCCCTTTAACAAATTATTTGTTAATATTATTAATATATAGTCTCTTTATATATTTGCTTGTGATTGGACAAGACTGCGATGGAATTAAGAAGTCTTACACCTCAAAGAGTTTCATTTGCATAAGCATCTTCTCTTTACATATGGTTCTGATATCTAATGTTAAAGGAAAGTAAAACCAAACTATATAAAGATTTGGTTAACATAAGAGTTAACGTTATCTGGTTTATTCCTCCTCGTTCACATAACACTCTGTAGTAAATCCCCAGCGAGAGCTCTGCATAATATGACAGCATCATTTCAGTGTCAGATCAGTGAACCCACACAATCATCACATCTGGTGAGGAGCCCGCCACTCGCACCTCCATGGTGTAACAACTGCCAGCTGGATTGATTTGTAAAAGACAATCTACATCCAGCAAAATAAAAGTAGGATTTGTTAGTGTGGGTAAAGATTTTCCTTAAAGGGACCCTAACTCAGAACAAACATGGTAAGGGGTTGGCATTTTCCAATATATTGGGAGCTTTGAATCTAAGAGTTATAGGAATTAATATAAAGTATGTAAAGAAGACGTCCCAAATCAAAAAGAAAAGCAACTAAAGGCTCAGAATTAGCCCATTCTGTCTTCTAAGATTTCAGATGAACTTGCAGGTCTGTGCCAGAGAGAACAGGCTCTTAGGATTTTGGACTATTTCAATAACAGCCTACTGTATACAAATGTTATGCGCTGTAGTGGATCTGTTGAATATGGACAAGCCAATAATAATATAATGAATTAATAATTACTAGGCTATTAACAATCATTTTGATAGACAGAATGGCAACTGGACGCCTGATACTTGGCAGTATGACAGCAGATGGCTGGCTGTACTTGCCATAATATTGCAGCTGAATGTGCTGTGTGTTGTAGTGATTATGTGCTCAGAATGACTCTGTGTCCTAATAATCCTCTCTAAATCAGAAGGATCATCATCACATGTGTTTGTAAATGTGATGGGACCACCGACCCTCTGAGCTACAGTAAGCAGCAAAAGTTTGTCCAACTTGGCTGTAGAAGTGCAGTCAGATGTCCATATCAATGCATCGATCTGCCACTGAATGGCCTATGTGCTCTGTGTGCTGCACTCTGGACTATTACTTTATTAACTATAGGATCATCTGCGGGATGCATCATAGGGCGTCATATGTTTTATTCTGCAGGGGCCATATCTAGAAATAACTCCCTCCTCTTTGCCCCTATCACATGGTCTATCTCCTTATGCTCACTTACTGTGCACTACTTCCAAGTTACTACACTCATCCCCCACTGACATTATTCCTTTTATGATCGGAGGATACAATTTAGTATATCTGTGGATTAACTCCAGAGCCTACCAAAAAAGCAACACACTACATTGGTATGGTTACCAGTCTCTTCCGACATCCCTAAGTTGTGCCTTCATTGGCTCATCCACTCTGCATCGTATCCAGAATTGTATAAAAGAGTATAATAAAAATATAAGATCTGGGAACAGCATTTCTGGGCCTGGGAAAAGCCAAATTAGCCAGGATTGTTACAGAAAATTTTGACCAATGCCTGTAATATAATACATGTACAAACAATATATAACCAGCAATGCTCTTCTTTCTTCCAGCTCAGGGCTCATGCTGTAGATATGAATGGGAATAAGGTGGAGAACCCTATTGATTTGTCAATCTATGTCATCGATATGAATGATAACAGACCAGAATTCGCCAGCCCAGTGTTCAACGGCTCAGTGGATGAAGCTTCAAAGCCAGGTATGACATTCAAAGCACTAAGTTCTCTTGTCACATGGGTGTTAAATAAGGTAGTATTAATAGTTAATATGTGAATACCTTGTGAATGTAACATATTGTCAGGTCCACTTGGCATTATTGAGCACAGTTCCATCCTAAAAGTAACCTGCCACTAGGTTGGAACCTCTAACATATTAGTATGTCCTTATGCACAGCATGTGCAGTAAAGCAAGGTGTGCTGTCCTCAGCTTCATCAGGGGACATGTATATATGTTAGGAGCCATCAGACTGGTCACAGTCACAGACTCACCTTGTATTAGAGTTGTTACAATACTAAACGGAAGCACAAATGGGAATGAGATTACCAGGTTTGGGACCTTAAACCCCAGCAATATAAAACCATGTTACTGGCTTAGGAATTCTAAACCTGGAGACAGGTTCACTTTAGGCCAGGGCCCCACGGGCCGGAAGCCATGATTTTCCTACAGCGGAAACACCGCAGTAAAAATCGTGACGTTTTACAGTACAAGCAAAGTGGATGGGATTCAAGCGAATCCCATGCCAAATTTGTGGCAGAAACCGCAGTGCGGACACGCCATGATTTCCTGAACCGACGCGGTTTTGGAAATTGCAGCATGCCATCCCATTGACTTCAGTGACATTTTTTACACATGTAAAAAACGCACCAAAAAACTTGTGCACTCGTTTACTCCGTGTGGATGGACTCTTAAAGCGACACATCTCCTGAAGTGTCTTTTTTCAGTAGATACTTGTATTCCCTATGAAACCACAATCCTGGAGCATCTATTCCATGATGTTTGAATCTTTTATTATTCCATCTACAAAATATCTGAATAAATTGACAACTGGACATTACCATTCCTTTCGGGGGGATTTGCCTCAAGGGATCAGCAATTTTTGGGCATTTCAGCTGCTGTGAAACTACAAATCCCTACATGTTCCATTCATTCCTATGGGAGTTCTGTGAAAAGCTTAGCAAATGTACATGTTTGGGGTTGTAGTGTCACAACAACTGATGGGCTGAAAGTTGTTGACATCCTGCCATAGACGGCCTAATAATGGCAGCAGTTATTGTACAGTGTCAGATTATACAATGTGCAGGGGTACACTGACAAACTTGCAAAATCCAATGTTTATATTGTAAGCTCTCGCGGGCAGGGCCCTCTACCCCACCGTGCCAGTCGGTCATTATTAGTATTATTTCTACCTGTATAATTTGTGTATTGTATGTAACCCCCAAATGTAAAGCACCATGGAATTAATGGTGTTACATAAATAAACAATAATAATAATAGGCTTCTAGGAAGAGCAACGGAGCTACAGTACAATGCAGACTGATGAAAAAGATATTCCAGAATTCTGATATCATGAAGAATACACACATTTACTAAAATAGCTATGGTCTGGTCCTTTCCAGTATTTTATTGGACTGCTCTACAAATTTCAGAACAGAACATCGAGCTCCTGGATTGGAACACACTCAGGTTGTGCACTCTATATTGTGTATGAACCCTAAGGTCTGTACAGGAGACTTACCTAGGCATCATACAGTGTCTCTGCACCTCTCATGTGGGAAAACAAAATGAAGTGTCACCTTCTAGGCTGCTGGTGGTGTCACTGCGGTGGGCAGTGAGGTGTTTGCGTCTTGTGCTTCACACTTCAGCCATCTGTAATAGTAGCATATTTAGAGCAGGCCTTCTGTATGCACATGAACAATGCTGCTATTGTAATGAGTGCACAGGCGCCGCTCTGCTTTCTCATACAACTTTTTCTGCTGATACATCATTAGACAACACTGCTCCATATAATAGTAATGGAAATAATCATTATCAGATGTTTGTACGAGACAATGATGGGAGTCTCTCAGGAATTGTATGGTGTTTAGTGTGCGTGTCCCCCTTACGCTTCTCTGCAGCCCTGAATGTATATAGTTGCTTCAAAGTGCTTAATAAGAGTCTGCGATTTTCCTCACTGCAATGAATAATGTTCAGGAGCTTTGAAGCCAATCTCTGTGGGAATATTGCTGGTTTTAAGGAGCCGGCTCACAGTTGATATCACTATTCCCCTGACTGACCAGGCTGCCTTAATCAGCAGAGCTGCGTGTCACATGGTGCGACTCAGGAGCCGGGCTCAGACACAGACGCAGAATTTCATTCAGAAGCCGGCTGCAAGCGACTCAAGTGTCAGCTTCTGAGCTAATGAATTGATTAATTAATGAATCGTTTCTATGGCTCCGCTCTCTGCAAGGACTCTGAGTGAATAAATATGTAACAATTAAAGCTTTACGCTGGGGTTTAACATTTCCTGGGCTTGACGCTGCTCCTTGCCTTAAAGTGCACCTGTAGCCCTGAACGCCTCACTGCACGGTCACGCCAAGTATAACAGTATTCAGCCAACCTCTCTTCAGCTGGAACCATCAATATTGCAGCCAACCTGCATCAAATACTGTGTATGTCTCCAGCAGTAATGTCATCTTGAAAAGAAAATCAAGTAAAAGAGTGTAATACTTATTTTGCCGTGTGGAGGTGCTGCAGGGAATCAAACATTGGGTTAATGTTTTTTTTCCAAGATTACGGTTTATTGCTGGGGTCTAGATGTATGATAGATATAGGGAAGGGGCAGATATTTGCCTGTTGCACCTGACTGCCATTGTTTCAGATAGAAAGTATAGATGCTTCAGCTTCAGCTAACATTCTGCCTTACCCTGCATAAAGCACTGCCACTATTAGACAACTGTGGTGACAACAAGGCTGGGTGTTACAATGTTGGAATAGTATATGTGTTAGTACTTGTCTAAGTGTCTATGGAATCAAGAGCCACAACTTTAGGCTTCTCTGCCTGGTGCAAATATTGGCCCTTCCAGCACCAATTACTGTATGTCATATACCATCCCATAGGATACTGGTATCCAACCATCATAATGACATCTCCCTCTCTGAATTACCTTTATATAATATGATTATTGAGAGATTCCCATTAGCCACTGCAAACTCTGCAGTCCTACATGCTCTTCCACTAGCTTGAAGTAACTTCATATAACACCATAGCCTTAGCACTTAATAAAAAGCCTTCCTTACAATTTAGATTTTAGATTGAGCATTCTCATGTCATGTGGATCTTTCCTTCTTCTGTGACTAGCCAGGGCCAGTGAACCTACATGAGTAAAACAGGATGTCCATTTAAAAAATATATACTGTATATGCTTCCTATAGTTTACAGTGTAATATTGTATAACCTTACACTATTTCTGCCTCCAGTGGACAATTCCCAGCACTACTTGGTTTTCTTCTACCCAAGAAACAAATATTTGCATTACAAATCTAAGAAGACAAGTTTTAGCAGGGATTATTTGTATCGATTATCAAGTTGTAAATTAATTTTACTGCTCAGCATTTTCAGTCTGATAGATGTAGTAGGACTACAAGCCCCAGCAAGCACTAGCCTGGATAAGATAGCTGTAGCCTGAGTCATATGTCAGGTTCCTGGGCCCTGTGACTGACAGTGTGCCCGGCTGTGCCTGTGTTCCAGGACCAGCTCTTTCTGCTTGACTTGACTCTCCCCCGGGAGATGAATGCCAGCGAGCGCGGCACAGATGGGGCCTGATACTTGAAAGTCATCTGCATATGAAGAATTTAAATCTTTAGCCTTGGTGATTTGAACAGAAAGCCAATTATGGGGCTGAGTTCGTTTTGAAATGAAGCTGTAATTTGAGGCTTGTGAAATTAATCCTTTAAAGCGCACAGTGGCAAACACGCTGAGGCTTGTATCAAGTGCTGGCATCCTGAGTCCCTTCATTTGCTCCTTCACTCTTAATACAATTAATGAAGAGGTGTTGAACCGTCTCACCCCGAGAGAAGGATTTAATGTTGATCTGTGATTACATGACCGGACTTCCAGGGGCTGTGTAAGTGTGAGGCTAGGCAAATCTCTCCCAGGCTGAGAGGAAGTCACTTATTACGTGATTATTATGGAGAACAGCTAGAATGTGTACATGCGTATAGGTGTGTATATAACACATGGGCTTGTAGTCCCATTTATACAAGAGCAGGGTTATTCATTGCGAGACACTAAATCAGCACAATCCCAAAGTTGATCCATTCCTTTTTCTTGCTGTCCATTAATAAACCTTCATTGCTTATTTCCAGAGGATTACAATCTGGCTAGACATGTGATGATCAAACAGATGCTTGGGTAACTGCCAACCATCTTGAATTTAATTTGACAGTACAGATTTCAGCCACTATTCGGGTAAGTTCACACAGCGTTTTTTGGTCAGGGTTTTGAGGCCATATCCTCCTCAAAACCCTGACCAAAAAGACGGCTCCCATTGAAATCAATGGGAGCTGCTCAGGTCTTTTTTCCGGGAGCTGTTTCTTCCGGCTACCGGAAAAAAGAAGCGAGGTGCTCATTCTTCAGGCCGAGTCGGACCCTCCTCCGGACTAGGCCCATTCATTGGGCCTAATCCGGAGTAGAATGCGTGGCTGGATGCCGGTGCAGTGCACCGGCTTTCAGTCGCGGCTACTCTGTTTTTGGATCGGAACCTGAGGCGGCAGTGCACCGGCATTCAGTCGTGGCTACTCGTTTTTTGGTCCGGAACCAGAGGCGGCCTCTGCCTCAGGTTCCAGACTAAAAAACACCTGTGTGAACTTACCCTTACAGTGTAGGGGCCTTTAGCCCACTCCAATTATACCAACTGAGAGTTAGTCCATTTTTGGCTATTACCTCTTCCTTCTATGACCTATCTGAGGACAGGGCAGCTGGACTTTATACTTATACACTGTACTGAGGTCGCTGCCACGAAATACACTCTAGTCACACAGCCACATTAAAATGAGAATAAACATTCAGGATCAACATCAGTAGAATAACAGTCCCTTGGCACATACAGCGATTTCCCAGTGGTTATAGGAGTTTACGGTCAACACTCACAACATTCTCATGCTCATTCGCCAACATCAACCTTCTGAACTTCAGAATTGTACTAGAAGGATGAAAAGTCAGACCATTAGCAACGGAGGTCCCAACAGAAACCCGAAGGCACAGAAACCCTTTCTTTTATATGAGTCTAACTGCCTGAAGGGATTACAAGGCATCAAGCCGTAGCATACATAAACTGTAAGTCAAGTAACACCAAAGAGACACGTCCTCCTGCACAGTCAATGGGCATAACATGTCCCCTGTTTAGTGAGAGATTGTACGACTATCTTTCCAGAAAATTCCAGACCAAGGTAGATGTATCATATAGGGCAATAAGTCATCATTATATTCAGAAAAATGTATGTCATGAAATGTACAATAAGATGCATGAAGTACTAAATGTACAAAACAATTGCACAAACCAATCTTGGGCAAGGACATAGAGTAGTCAGTAACCAAAGGCCATTTTTTCAAAGGTGGTGGCCCCTATGATCTTACATACCCCCACCATTAACAATTGTCCCTGACAATCATTATTCTACACTACAGAAAGATAGAATTACCTGTTCATAACAGTTAACTTTTATACACAACTCTACAGTCCTCAAGACTAAACTTTATGGTCACTAAGACCTAACTCTCACAAGTGATGGGTGAACCTTTTCTTCTTTCCCCAGATCTGGTCTTCAGGCCTGGATATTTGCATCCCCTTCTAGTGTCTCCTCCAATGTTATACACCAGGGGTCATTGCTGAGGCCTGTGATTGGCTATCAGTGGTGACCCTAGGGCTAGCATTCTTACTTCTCAGCTGCCACTAGCCCAACTGTGTAACAACATTGTCATTCACTACTGACGTTTTATGTTAAGGCATCCAATTCAGAGAATATAAGCATGTAAGGTAGTCAATATTAACAGCAAAGCATTTAACTTCTGTCAGGGTCTGGGGTTGCTAGGTGGGGTGGCATAGACACATAAGTCGTTTCTTTAGTCCAAAACAAAAGTAAAGTTTTATTATCACTCAAAAAAGGTAGTGCAGCAACAAGAGGAAACAATACAAAAATAAATCCCTGCCCGGCTAGGCTCTAACTGAACATAGAATAGGTTACCTCACCTAGAATAACAGAAATCAAAAAGCCAGTTGAATAATTCAGGACACAGCTCCAAAAAACTACCTCTCTGTTTGGCACTCCAGCCAAGCTTTGCCAAAGTGTTGCTGCTGGAGCTGGCTTCTTAAGCTTCCTTGACGAGGAGACTCTCAACAGCTGAGTCGCTGCCGGAACATCCCCAAAGTGTGGACTGGAGGGGGGTGGAATGACAAGTCCCACTACCAACCTACCTGTCATTCCTAAAAATCCAGTCCAATACTGAGCATTTACCAAAACATTCCTTCGGGAGTTTTCTCATCTCACCCACCTGAGTAGTCTGAGTGAGATGTACACCTCCATTAACCAGCCATCGGCTTACACTACTAATACAGCAGGAGTCCTTTCAAGTGCTTCAGAAGCAATTTCTGTAATCTTCTTCCTGAAGATCCTGCTCCAACTCTTCGCTATCAAGTCAGACTCTCTATTAGTACTAGTCTAAGGCCAATACATAAGTTGCACCCACTTCTCTTTCATGGCCCATAAAGGCACCACCAATTCACAAGCCATGGCACCAGGTTTCTCTGAACTGAACCTACATACAGGCTCATGATGTGCAGAACCAAGTACCCTCTTTCAACACGTTCAAAGTTGGGGAATATGTTCCTTTGTGAGCATTATATGTCCAGGACAGCTTTCCATCCTCTGTAGGTAAACAAAGAAGGTTCACTTTCACGGACCACAAGCAGAGGTGTTAAACAGTGAAGAATTGATACATGTAATATATGGCAATGAAGCATGTCTGAATTACACAATGACTTATCTCTTCCATTATTACCCTATTGATTTGCACAATCTTTATCTCCTTACCCCCTAGGTACCTATGTAATGACAGTGACAGCACATGATGCAGATGATATCAACACATCAAATGGAATAGTAATGTATCGTATCATGACGCAGACTCCACAAAGCCCATCCCAGGACATGTTTGTGATTCACAGCGAAACTGGAGCCATTAATACAGTAGCTGCGGGTCTGGATCGAGAAGTAAGTAGATTTATTGCACATACAGGAGTCTATATATTGGATAATATCAACAATTTCCTGTTAATGTTGAAAGAAATAGTGATACTATTCAGGAATCACACAGGGCCACACAAATTCCATTTTAGATCTGCTGACTGGTTGAGAAGAATCTTGTAATGTACCACATTTGTAGGGCAAAAATTCTGTACAGGTTTGTTTCTTTAAATGTTTAAATTGGGGCCCCATATTGCACAAACGCCACAGTTTTACAGTGACTGCTAGCTTTTTCGCTGTGGCCTGTTACGTGAGGCCTTAGCCTTTCAGGAATTTTCCCAATTTTTAAGTTTGTGTTCACAAACAACTGACACAGGTATAAAATTAAACTTCTTGGTCTGTTTACCCAGTTCCAGCAATGTTATGTTATCTTGATATGCAGCTGCAGCATCCAGTCAATGTAGGGCTGGACAATTATGACCTAAATCTCAATTAATTGAAACAAGGAGTAAAAAGTGTCCAGCGTCTGTCAAAATCCACCAATAGCAATGTATATGTAAAGTATAACTTTTATTCACATAAAAATAAAAAAGGTACAATTTAACTTGTGGTTCGTCTCAGATCACATCGAAGCTACGCGTTTCAGGGCATCAAGCCCCTTCCTCAAGCCATGAGGAAGGGGCTGCTATAAGTTGATTTTACTAGAATACCCCTTTAAGTGTCTTTTGATGAGTCTCATTCTCATAACTTAGTGGAGATTGTGCCCGTAGTGTTGATGCTTACTGACAGACCTGCCTTTTGTGATGAGATGCAAGAACTGTCATAAAACCAAAGAGAACAATGAAGCTTTATCTATAGTGCTGTGTTTAATGTCTGCTGAAATGATCTCCAGTGAAATCCCTGCCTCTGAGCCCAGATAATGTTGATCTTCCTTCCACATTGCATAAATGAATAGAAAAGAAATATTTTTCCTGGAGCGTGATACAAGTGATATCCTCTGTATCTTGTGCATTAGGATTTTCCTCTTTTTAATTCTTCTTTCCATCTCCCCAGAAATCTACCCAGATCCCTTACCCATGCTCGCTAGTAATCAGCATTTACAAATTACCTGTGTAATGTATGCAAAGCTCATTAGCTTATAAGCCGTGTGGCAAATCTGGAGGGAATGTGTGCAGTGGGCCGGGTTTGATAAATCCAAGCCAAGTGCAAATCCAACCGCTGCCACCTCAGCGACAATTGGCGTCAACAAAATCATAAATTAAAAAAAGGCAGAAACAAAAGCAAATCTCTGTTTTTTACTGATATAATTGGTCGCTGAACATGAAACTCTCACGTTTAACAATTCGCATTATGTGCTTGTAAGGGGTTAACTATGTGGGTTAATGATATCATTTTAAAAGGATTGTTGGACAGAGAATGTGGACATTAGGCACACAATAAGAGCGCTGATTCTCTCAGTATGAGCATTGTCTGTACTTGTACCTGTCATCCATTGAAGAATACAGACAACCAACCAATCAGGTCACTCCATCCATTATGCATTATGGCAACATCCTTGCTTTTTAATTCTGCTATTTTTCGCTAAATAAGCCCCAATGTCAGTGGAATAATTAAATCACAATAAGGCTAAGGCCCCACATAGCATCCTGCGGCAAAAACAGCGCTACGAGAAAAGCTGCAGTGGCAACGCATTGCGGTTCTTTCCACGGCGCTTTGCAAAGAAAGTTCACAGAGGTTTCCTCTGCAAACTTTCTGGTTCAATTCTATCTATAGGGAAACTGCTGGCATTTCCGTAGATATAATTGACATGCTGACATTTCCAAAACTGCAACAGTTTTGGAAATCACCGTATGTCCGCACTATGTATTTTGCCGAAAAGTGGGATGGGATTCACTTGTTGTGACTGTAAAAAAATTGCGCCATTTCCGCCATGTGGAGACTAAGTTAATTTTTATCATTTTGGTGTGCCAGAGTAATCTCTGTTTGTGAAATTTTTCACAGAAAGTCTGCGGAGTCCTCCTAAAAGAATTTTCTTTACAAGTCAAGCTGTAAATTTAGTTGGAACCTTTTTGAGTACATGTAATGTTTTGGTTAGCTTTTATTAAAGGGGCTCTATCAGCAAAATCATGCTGATAGAGCCCCACATATGCGTGAATAGCCTTTAAAAAGGCTATTCAGGCACTGTAAATGTTATATTAAACTACCCCCCCATTTTTAAATAAAACCCTAAAACAGAATGTGATCTACTTACCCATCGTGCATGGGGGGCGGGCATTCAGGGTCCGCCGTCTTCTTCATCCACGCCTCCTCTTCCTGCGATGTCCTCCGGTCCCGTCTTCCTCCGGCGCTTGCGAACTGACATTGCTAAAAAAAAATGGCCTGGGCGCATGTGCAGTAGCATGCTGCCTCTACTACAGCTACTGCGCATGCGCCCAGGCCATTTTTCTTTAGCAATGTCAGTTCGCGAGCGCTGGAGGAAGATGGGACCCGAGAACATCGCAGGAAGAGGAGGCGTGGATGAAGAAGACGGTGGACCCTGAATGCCCCCCCCCCCCCCCCCCCCCCGTGCACGATGGGTAAGTAGATCACATTCTGTTTTAGGGTTTATTTTAAAATGGGGGGGGGGTAGTTTAATATAACATTTACGGTGCCCGAATAGCCTTTTTAAAGGCTATTCACGCATATGTGGGTCTCTATCAGCATGATTTTGCTGATAGAGCCCCTTTAAAGTTTTTGCATGGTCCATGTGAACCCCCCCCCCCCCTACACGCACACGCAATTCTATCATAATTTTAGAAATAGAAACGAATAGAAACTAGCCTCCATCCTGATGTAAGCAATGCAGAGGATGAACAACACATATTGGAGTCACAACCCCTTCAAATAGTTGATCAGTAGAAGGGTCAAGAGCCAGTCCACCACTGATGTCACACCGATGGCCTATGATAAGAATAGGCCATCAATTTTAAAGGCTGGATAACCTCTTTACCTCCTATAGTTTATACCTCTATAGGATAACTGCCTTATGACTCGTGCAACTGATAAAAAGCAGTAGTCCAGTTGCCATTTTATACCATATATTGTTTTGTTTTTATTTTCCCATTGGAAGATCTTTCCCCCTGGTTTGTATATTTCATCTTATGTTCTGATGCATATTTTAAGAACCTAGTGCACACACAGCTGTAACCAAGTCCTGAACATATAGCAGAAGAAATGGACATGAACAATAAATAGTTTTACTGCACCATTGGGCAAAGAAATATATTGTCCTCTGATAATTGTTTCATTAGAGATCAATAAGTGCATATTAGTACAGTAATAAGGCAGATTATTGCGTGTGATACATTACAAATATGAAGAGCTCTAGAACAGAATTACACTTTCCTCCAGGATGTCTCTCTGATCAGATCATTGTATGTAGCACTGTCAGGAGAATGAGAAGAGCGCTCTTGTCAAAGACTTCAGCAAGATGACAGCGGGAGGAAAGACCAATGGGACGCTGGTTTGCACATCCCAATCTCCAAATTACATCATGCACAGGAGACTGCAAAGGAAAAGGGGCCTGTTAGAGCAGAGAGAATTGCAAACTGTCACTTTGAACAAAGAGTCATGCTCATTCAGCTGGGAACGTGGTGCGTGTGAGATAGAATGTCTATTATTGTCTGTACCCCCAGCTGATAAACGGTTCTCTGCTTTGGGAAGTAAGCATCTACCTTATTGATCAGAATGGTACCTTTTTTTGTTCAGAGACAGCCTGCCACTCACGACACCTACCTGCTGGTCATTTCGTGCTCCCCAAAGTCATCCTGCAACATAGCAAGGTCACAGAAAGCTTGCTTTTCCTTGTTTATCTGCTTATGTATATGTCTCAATAGCTTTATTTTTATTTAGCTTTTATATTCTGTATTTTTATTTACTGTTATTATAGCAAACTATGTCCTAGGATTATAGATGGAACTGACCGAGGTGCTGAAGCTGACAGCTCAAAGCCTCTGTACCCTTTGCAGCCTAGTTTCTATTGTTGGACAGCATCTACACAACAATGGAATAGTCTTGGTTACAAATCACATATTTTATCTGTTTTGTGTGTACAGTTCCTATGTAAACATGTATTTCTCTCTGGTTACAGACTTCAAAAAAACCTGTGTATACTGATCCTGCAGCCATACTCCCTTCCATCTCTCCTCCAGTTCTTGAGATGCACAGAAATGGATGTGAGCCAGAAGTAGGAGAAAGATGGAAGGAAGACATCAAGATCAGACTACAAGGCTTGTAGTCTTTACCCACAGAGTAACTGGAGATCTGAATAGTAGCTGGATACACAAAGAGGAGAATTTTAATCTATGAGCAGACATTCTTATTCTTTCTATTAATATTCTTCTCCTTTTAAGTTATGGTGTATCCAAGGATATGCCGTTTCATGATCAGTGGGAGTCCAGCTTCTGGGACCCCCACCGATCCTAAGATCCTAAGAATAAAAGGACTGTGCACAAGTTTAGATCTGCATTCCTTATGCATTGGCCATGAAACACAAAGTTGTCAGAAAAGAGTCCATGGCCTATGGCCTATGTCATACCAGGATCCATAGACAGTGGTGCTTGACAGTTTGTGAGCCCTATGGAATTCCCTGTATTTCTGCATAGATTTGACCTAACATTACATCAGATTTTCACTCAAGTACTAAAAGTAGATAAAGAGAACCAAATCGAACAAATGAGTCAAAATATTAGACTGTTTTTATTTACAGACGAAAATGATCCAATACATATTACATATCTGTAACCATCAGCTTTTCTCTACATCAGATTGCCAGCAGCAGTGCAGTAGATTTCTGTTAAAACCTTTCAACATTTATCACCTTTATTTTGCCAAATTTTCTGTATTCTTGCATAATTCATAGGCACAGATACTGGGAATTTACATTTTCTGATTAAATGACGCATCACAACAAATTACCATTTCCTGATTAAATGATACATCATATATAAAATTCTGTTCTTGGATTCCAGAAATATTATCACCTTCCTCTGTGTTGCTTCCAACTTCCCCATAGGTAGCATTTTATGCAAAGCTTATAGAAAAGGCATATTCAGCTTGCTGTTATTTATATATATCTATAACTCCATCATCTTCCAGGGTGATATATAATACAATATAAACCACAGGTGAATACAGATATATATAATACAATGTTTCATTCTCCATCTTGATGCAAAGAAAGAACACTGAATAGACAATGTCTGTGTCCTGCTGTCTCCATAACCTTTGCACTAGGCATAAAAGAGTGTATCGGTTTTACATGGAGATATTCTCTTTCAACCTCTTCCCAACATTTGCTTTATATTTATGTCATAATATCGAGTAAGAGTTTGGAGAGGACTCAAGAGCGCATCTCTGACACACTCTAATTCGGAATGACACAGTGACAAAGGATATACTCACCCCAAAATGCATTCTCTTTGAGACTTCTAATAATCCAAGATTTTCAACATATTGGAATCAGTTAACATCATTACGTGGTATACACCATGTTAGGTTTAGCGAATTCAGCCATGTTTTGGGATATATCCCAGCTGTTTCTATTTCTATTACCAGTATGCAAGGGCCATGGATCTGGTGATCATTACACATGGCTGCAACCATTCATGAGTGACATCAATGGATGCATTTTGTCTGTAACCTCTGGTTAAAAAAAGAGTAGCCACAAATACATTGTATAGGTATAGGTATTCTCTCCAAAGCATAATACATTATCACCCTATGAGCGCTTGATTTTACAAAAGCAGTTTTCTAATGTATAAAAGGCATAAAAAGGTGTGCTTTTTTTGCACAAAACATTGTTTGCCTTCGCTACTTTTACAAATGATGGGGGAAATAAATGCTAGCTACAAGATGGCATACATCCCCCTCCCCCCATGCACACAACCCAGAGGAGAGTCATATATGAGGTGCCCCCTCCGCCAGCTTCAAGGCTACGTACACTTATATGAGCAATGCCAGCGGTTATGTTCCTAATGTTTTTGCTGTATAACAGTGCTCCTAGTGGCCAAACATATTCCAGTGGAAAAGCTTCAGACGTGACCAGATGAAGCAAAACATGGAAGAAAAGTGACTAGCATCTGTCAGACACCAGGGTACAGACAGGTTTACATATGCCTCAATGTTGTATAATTCTGTCAGTCCCTTTTCTGTGATGAGTAGAAAAGAGGAGGAAAAAACAATAATAATTAAAAAAAAAAAAAAAAAAATCTGAAAAACAACCTTGTTATATAATTGTTAATTATGGAGAGCTATGTAAATGTAGCATTTGTATTTAATTACAAATGTCAGGAGACTCTTAAATTAGTGGTGTAGGTCTTCAGCGCCTCTCTTCTGGTAGACCTGGATGTCCTCACTCCCAGCCTTATTCATCTCAAGTTCTTTACTAATTGGGTTATTTATGGACTAATTGGCAGGAGATAAATGAGACACTCTGGAAGATGGAAAAAAAGCTATACTTAGTGTGTTCCTCCAGGTTTATACTTGAGTTGGGAATGAGTAAGTACATGTGGCTGCCATTATAGAGACTGGGCTCAGGATGATGAAGAATATTATATTGTTAAAGGGACAACCATTAAAATGTATCTGTTGTTTTAAAGAGGACCTTTCATCAGATTGGGCACAGGCAGTTTTATATACTGCTGGAAAGCTGACAGTGCGCTGAATTCAGCGCACTGTCGGCTTTCCTGATCTGTGCCCCGGGTAAAGCGCTATCTGTCCCGGGACCGTATCTCTTTACAGTCAGAAGGGCATTTCTGACAGTTAGCCAGGGACGCCCTTCTGCCCAGCAGCGCCTATCGCGCTGCACAGTGTGAGCGGGGAGGAACACCCCCTCCCCTCCTGATAATACTCGTCTATGGACGAGCACTGTGAGCAGAGGGAGGGGGCGTTCCTCCCCGCACACACTGTACAGCACAATAGGCGCTGCTGGGCAGAAGGGCGTCCCTGACTGACTGTCAGGAACGCCCTTCTGACTGTGAAGAGCTACGGTACCGGGTCCGATAGCACTTTACCTGGGGCACAGATCGGGAAAGCCGACAGTGCGCTGAATTCAGCGCACTGTCAGCTTTCCAGCAGTATATAGAACTGCCTGTGTCCTGGACCATGAAAGGTCCTCTTTAAGTGACTGAAAGAAACCATTGTGTGTGTACATGAGGGATAAGACTATGTCTGACCAGTATATGACTTGTACGTTGCATTTCTCACCACCTTTACTTATTTACATGCTCTCTCTCTCAAAGACATACTGATAGGGAATGTAGATTGTGAGCCCTATATGGGACAGTGACTGACAATATCTGTAAAGTGCTGCGGAATATGATGGCACTATATAAGTAAGCATAATAAATAAATAAAATAAATAATGGCATTTGTCCCTGAAGATTACCCCAGAGTGGGTGGAGGGAGACCAGCTGCTATGATGTCTCTCATACACATCGATAAGAGGAGGGTCTGCTCCTCATAAAGCTGGTCAAAATCTTATTGACATTGTAGCTGATCCCATTGTTGGTGGTGTAGATGACTGAGCCCACCATCAACATAAGGAACTAAACTGCCCCATCAGAAGAGGAAGGTAGTTTAGAAAACAAAATCATTATGTCTTTTTCTGCCCTGCATTTCATTCATGAAGCAATTGCACCTCTTTTTCCAGATGTTAGCTGCCCTCGCCACTTCTGCTTTTTTATCGAAAAAAGGAAGTATTGCCTAAATAGAAATCCTTTTCATGCTCCATTTATGGGGAGGGCAACTGACTGCACTCCAGTACATGGGCAGTGTAAAATAGCCCGTCAGGTCAGACACTATTAAAAAGGGGCAGCTATGCAATTTTTAGCAAAAAAGGGGCAAAGTGCACATAGATTACAAAGGCGCATCTAAACTAACTATCACATTCACAGCATTTAACAAGCAGATGTGCCGACATGATAAATAGACACCACAGTAAAACTACCTTAAAAGAAGGTGCACCTGCGAAATATGTCAAAAAAGGGTCAGATGATAATGACCCCCAATAACTGCAATGCCTTTCTAATTGCAGTAATGAGTAGCACATTTTACTATGCATTTCATCTGAGTAGCACATTAGGCTTTTTAATTTGGTGGCCATTACCTTACAGATAAAATTCCCAGCGACATATAATAGTCATAACTACAGTTAGAAAATCTTGCAGTCATTGGAGCATATTTATTATTATATTTACGCCAGATTCCTGATGTAAAAAAGTCGCCAAGCTCAGGATTGTGACCTTTAAACCCCATTTGCGACAATAACTGCGCCACTGGCATATAAGTGAAGTAGCGTGGGAGTTGCCCTACACCTATACACCCTACACTAGCAGAAGAGCTGTGACATGGGAATAGGGAGACTGGTGTTCAATACCTGAGGCTGGGTTTATATGGTGCTTTTTTTGCTGAAGAAGTGTATGTGTTTTTTTAATTACAGTAATGATTAGCACATTTACTATACATCTCATCTGTATACTAACAACACAAGTAAATAGAGAACCTCTGGTGTATTGGCTGCTATCAAACAGGTGAGATGTAAAGTAACATGAGCTACTCATTACTGTAATTAAAAACCGTGCGCAGGTCGTCAGCAAAAAAATCACCATGTTAACCCTGCCTAAGGCTAAAGCCCTACGTGGTGCAGCTAAAAAATGCTGCGGGAGGAAAAACACAGCAAAAATCTGTTGTTTTATTTTCATAGCATCTTTCATTGAGTTTTTACTGTGTTATTCCCTCCATTTATATTCCCTTATCAAATATATAGGAAAAACACAACTAAAATTATCATGCGGTGTCTTTCAAAAACATATGTGTCTTGCAGCTTTTCCCCAAATTTCGAGTGCCCCTCAGGTGCAAGTCAGCCATTAAAAATAGATGCTTTTCACTGCCGTTTTGCACCTCAATAGTCTGAATATAGCCTTACACTGGAGGCTAACTTACTGTATAAGGTTTTTACATTTTTGGAGTCTTTTTGTACAGCATTTTGTTGCTGGAAAAATGCCATGGTGAGTTATGCAATAGTAAATTATGAATTGTCTTACATACATATTCTTGCTTCTTTCTTCTTTTCACAATGTGGGATCCGCTGGGATATAAAGTCTCAAAAGAAAAGTAAAGATCAATTATATGACCAAAAAACACCAAAATTAAAAACAACTAGGGAAAAAAAAGACACTAGCGATACCAGCATTGTTTATTATGTATGGATTTTTGCAAACAATAAAATGCCAGGACTAAAGCTAAGACTACATGCACATGACAGTGAAAAAAACGGACATTAAAAATGGATAAAACTGTCAGTTTTTGATATATTTTTTATAAGTATGTCAATTATTTTTCATCAGTTTTCTGTCAGTTAAAAAAATTGATGATCTTTTTGACCCTACCATTTTTATCCATTGATTATATAGGTCTATCTGTCTGTGAAACAGACAAAAATAAGACATGTCATTTCTTAATAGTCCACTCAATGAAAAACAGCCATCTACATGTCTCCATTGCCTCTCAATGTTCTACTAATTGATCTTAAAAACAAATCCATTAAATATTCATGTTTCACATTTGTGTGCATGGGGCCTAAGTGTGACAGAAACCTGAAAGCAGAATGTTACTTAAATGGTCACTAACTTTTCAGACAGTTTAGTCACATTTCATAGAGCATGTGGTTCTGGACAAACATGTAATGTACTTTAATTAAAAATATGGCTTGGAAAACCTCTCTAAAGTTTCTGTCACTAGGTGTCTAGTTAATTTACTGTTCACTCCTTTGTTACTAAGTAAGTCTGTCCCTAGATACAATCCATTCTGTCTTGCTTATTTCAGTGAGTGTACGGGGCCATCCTATTTTCCCTTCACACAATGTGTGGAGGGCTGATTCTCCTCACAGCCTGTACAGACATGTCTGTAAATTATTGTGAAATATGCTTCATCCATAATTGGATTTGAAAACCTGACAGTACATCATGCATGAAGGCTTATACAGTCATAGACCAGACTAGCCAGGAAGACCCTGCATATATTTCAACATTTCCTGAAAACTATTTGTCCTCTATAAAATTTTGATCCATATGTAGTATTATAAGGCTGATGTCATACATAATGTTCTTGTGCTTGTCCACTTATGGTGGTGAAAAAAAACACACCACAAAATGACTGTGGCACACCAGCTTTACCCAGCTTTCTGTTGCTACCAGCCCAAATATGGATTCCAGAGGGGAGGCATGAAGAAGCACAGCACCTACAGTGCTCACATAACATAAATGTGTTGGCTTGTAAACACAGCCTAAGAATTTGAGTATATACAGTATACTGTGGATTTAGGTTGACCTTTATTTTGTATACCAGTAGTGTTACCCGAGTCAGCGCTTTCTCTTCTTATCTTCCCAAAAGCATCTGTCCAATGTTCTTGACGTGGTATCAGATACAAGTTCATTATAAAAAGAGTAGTTAAAAAAAGCCAGTTTTCAGTCACCATAGTATTTAATATAGCAGGGGGGCAGAGTAACAGAAATGCATATAGGCAACATATTAATATGCATATTTCTATGGAAACTATTCCATTTGCAGGCAGTGATCTAGCTGAGAACAATTATCTAAACAGATTCTACATCTAAATTTGTGATGACAAAAGTGTTAAAATAGCACAAGCAGTAATCTGTACACCCTATTCTAGCATCATTATCCCTTTAGGACCCACTAGCTGATTTTCCATTCAAGACCCACTAGACACCTCTTCCTGCAATAATAGCTCATTACAGGTGGTCCGGGTGGGACGTCATTGTCATGGGATCGGTTATTTTGTAAAGCATAATTCAGTTGACCCACTGAAAAGACTGGTTAGTTTTCTAGAAGCCAAATGGTCAAATATGCTGTGACAATAAATCTGACAGCTAGAATGGCACTGTGCAGAAAGTGGAAAACCAGCTTGGCACCAGTGGCACTATGCCATTCCTCTAATCAGTATGTGCCATAATGTATCATAAAACATGTTTTATTCCTCTTATCCATTAGTGTCAGGTGGGAGATGGGGGAGAGGGGGGGAGAGGGGAAACTGTGGACATTAGAATTGTATTTAAGGGGTTGTGTCAGATTGCTGGGTGTTCAACCAATGTAATGGCTCGGGCCCTCTTAGTTGACTGCTTGGGAGGAAGAGGGAGGTGAAACACAGACTCCAGACCCCAGCCTTACACAACTAATCAGCATGATGACGACAGTTCTATGGTGGTAGTTCCACCCCCACCCCCATTCCCCCGCCCCCCATTTAGAGTATGTTCACATGGACAAATGTTCTACAACATAAGTTCTGGCCCAGATTTTGCTCAAATCCATGGCAAAATCCACTACAAATCCAAATTTTGCTGTGGATTTCACTGTCTGCACCACAGTTCATTGTCACTGTTTCCACCTACTGTACTATGCTGCTGATTTTCAACCTGCAGATGGATGTAAAATATGCAGCACAATTGGCATGGGTGATCATACCATAAAGCTACCCCAACACCGTAGCATCAGAACAACCCATTAGGATGTAGTGATCCCCCTATAATTGTCCCCACCAATGTCCTCTCTCACCCTAAGAGAATGGCACTGTTCTGTTCAACACATTGATCTCTTCTTTCAAACAGCAGCTTGGTCTTTTGCATATAAAAGAGAGAATCCCCAAAAGAGATGGTAGTCTTACAGATTTGTCTTCCACTGACATTAAAGGTGTTGAGAAGCCCAAGAGAGATGGACATTTGCACGGGAAGGTGATAGGTTCAGCGCAGACTGTGATCTGGTATAATGAATTATCATAGAGAGTGAGAGGAAAGAGTCCGACACTTATTAGAGTACAAGCACCTCTTCAACCTCATCAGTCTATGTACAGGACAATGACTGGACCAGCCGACACCATATTATCCAGGTCTCTCAGCTTCTTGTCTGGACGCTTCCTCCCATTATTACAAAGGCAATAAGATATTGTTGTGAAGTTTTCACGTTGCTGATTTTTTTTTTGCCCCCAACCTCCCATGGATGACACTTGTATTCAGCAGTGGCAAGCTGTGTGTCTGATCCTAATCATCACAAAGGTACAGAGGACTAGGACTCGCTTCTCCTGCTAATGAAAATCATTATCGACCATTATCTGCTTTAATTAATTTATTCATCAAATTCTGATTTGGGTGGCAGTGCTCATGCTGTGAACACCACGAAGACACGTCTTTGTTTTCGTAGCTGCAGAGCGGGTATTTAGTTTGATTGGAACCGCATACAATTATCTGCTGGTGTAACCTTTCGTGGGCTCAGATGGCACGTCAAGTAAATAAGTGGAAATTGGAAACATTACGTGTGCATCAAACTATATTTACCCTTTTCTGTTAACCGCAATGAAGCTGAACAGATACATCCTTTATGAAAGCTGTCGTGCTAGATAGAATTTTCTGTAGACATCGGTGGTGAAGAGTGAGCACTTCCTCTGTGCTGTGAATTGCATCTGGAACTAGACTAGGGGACACACACACATTATTTTACACCTAGGGAACTACAAGATCCAGCACGGCTTGACAGGCATTGGTAGCTGTTGCCTAGTACAGATTGTATTCACATAGAACATAATCATTTAAAGTCAATGGAGAGACAGGTAACAATTCAGAGATTGGTTACAGATAATAGGTTCATGGATCAGGTGAACATTCTAATGTGTTTCACATTCAAAGGGACTTTGAGATTTAAGTTTTAAGATTAAGAACCTTGAAGTGTGAAAACGCATTAGTATTTGCTTGATGTATAATGAACGCCTTCCCTTCATCTTTAAATGTCATTTAGCAATAAGATGGCACAATGCCGCCATTGTCTGCCCAGTTAGTTCTGCATGCCCAGTTGTTATCTGAGTACCGCTATCCAATTGTTTCACCATGTGTGATCTAGTCCTTATTGAATATATGGCTGTGTGTAACAATATCATCAGAGGTTATGATGTGGACGTGCACTCCTGTACAGAAGCCTTGAATTAGGTTGAAGCCATACTATGCACACTGACAACACACCTATATGGAGTAGCAAATGACCACAACATTTTACTGGTAATTCAGTTGGCCATTTGCCAACACAGGTACACGATTTGGCTGTGTACATTCACATGCACCGTGTAGTCTCATCTTTTAGACACCAACACACACCGCGATTTCAAACCGCAAGTCACTGCAGTTTTATGACATTATTAGAAATGGATTGTCACTTAATTGCTTTCTATAATAGCCATATGGTTTTATAATATCCACACTGGACATATACGCTGTAGATCTACCACAAGATTGCTGGCGGAAAATCTGCAGTGTTTACAGTAGCAGCAAAGCGGATGCGATATAAACAAATTTAATCCACACACTATGGTAAAATGTGCAGCGTAAAAGGACCATCTGTACAGATTTTACATCTCTGATATGTCAATTTATGAGGTGGATTTTCACTGTGGATGACACCCTTTGCAAGGAGTAGGATGAAATCCACAGCAACAATCCACAAAAGTTACAAAGACCACATGATGTGGTGTGGTTTTTGCTGCTGTAGATTTTGGGGCATATATACTGTGGATTTTCTGCTGCAGCGGATATATCCTTACACGCAAATCCGTGGTGCTATTAAAGGGCTGATCCAAGATTAGATTTTGATAACTACCATTTTTCTTTAACAGATTGTTGAAATTTACTGTTTATTGATAAAGGGGAGTTAGGGACATCAAGGGGTCCTCATAATAGAGTATGTTGCAGAGTTCCTAATTAAATATCAGGCCTGAAGAAATCACACCCATTATCAGGCCTGAAGAAGTCACACACACACAGCTGATGGTGTATCAAGTGAGTTCTAATTTAATGGTGCAAAAAGGTAGTTTGAAAACAATACACAGGTTGAACTATTCTAATAACATAACATGGTTGGCATAACATGATTGGTTGTAAAGTTATAACATAAACCTGGTGGATGACTATTGGCTGAGGCCTCATGTAATCTGAATCTCATTATTACTTTCCAAACTGGGATGGACTTTCTCATGAAACAAAGTCTAGATGCATATATCATGGCAAGAGAGATAAGATGACATGCTGGTACTAAAGTGACCTCCACCATACATCTTCAAAAGATGAGGTCCTTAAGCAAAACAGAGAGATAAGGATTCATAAGTCATTCATTAACATTCCACACTCCTTATCACCCAGAGGTGCCTCTTGGACTGTAAACAGACATACTTATACAGTTTATATGTGAAAGGTTACAAGATAGCTGACAAAATACAAAGATGGAAGAATTTGTCTCTAACAAGGGAAAGGTTATTAACATTGGATTGATGGGGAATCAACACATTGTAACTAGTACGATCGAGTAGTACTCGATCGAGTAGGTATTCGATCGAATACTACAGTATTCGAAATACTCGTACTCGATCGAGTACCACTCGCTATTCGAATGTAAAAGTTCGATGCAGAACCAGTATTGATTGGCCATTGCTATACAGTCGGCCAATCAACGCTGGTTCTTCTCCTACCTTTAGAAGTCTTCTCCGTACAGCTTCCCCGCGGCGTCTTCCGGCTCTAAATTCACTCTGCCAGGCATCGGGCCTGGGCAGAGCCAACTGCGCATGTCCGCTTGTAGTGCGGGCATGCGCAGTCGGCTCTGCTCAGGCCCGATGCCTGGTAGAGTGAATTCAGACCCGGAAGATGCCGCGGGGACGCTGCAAGGAGAAGACTTCTCGGAGGATCCAGCCCGACCCTCACTCGTGGACTTGGTAAGTATAATTTGATCGAATGTTGCCTACCCCTGAAACGAGCATTTTCCCCCATAGACTATAATAGTGTTCGATATTCGATTCGAGTAGTCGAATATTGAGGGGCTACTCGAAACGAATATCGAACCTCGAACATTTTACTGTTCGCTCATCTCTAATTGTAACCCCACCAAACACTGAAAGAGCCAGATATAGAAGAGTCCATACACTGTACAGTGAATGTGCTGCACTTTTGCTGCTCAGCTCTCTTTCACTGCAGTATGGTCAGTATACAGTATTCTGAACCATCTGCTCTAATAGCTGATTGGTTCAGATGTCAGGTGTAGGTCCCACACGATCCGATATTCGTGACCTATCCTGAAGCCCATTAATATCGGGACTTATAAAACTCAAGTTGTAAATCTACTAAAAACTGTGATTCATCTGGACCTAGTGTTTGCTCCCATATAAATAACATTGCTTGGGGTTAGTCTTTGGTATGCATGTCTCCAAAAATAAGAAGGTCTTAAAGGGATTATATCATTAGATTCCCTTTTTGACTTACTACCACATCAGAATAGCCTTCTGAAAGGCTATTCTTCCCCTATCTTTATAATTCTGCTCTGCGCCGCCGTTCCGTTGATATTCCCAGTTTTCACTGTATGCAAATGAATCTCAAGACAGCACAGGGGGTGGTCCCCTGAAGACTCTCCAGCGACGCCCATCCAGCTTCTTCTTGAGACCGCCTCTTCGCCGCATCTTCATCCCAAAGCGCCGACTGCGCATGTCCGTTGGCTATTTTCCTGTGGCCTCTTACATGAGCATCCGTTCGGCCTTGGAAAATGGCTGATGGACATACGCAGTCAGCGTTTTCGGATGAAGGTGCAGCGAAAAGGTGGTCTTGAGAAGAAAATGGAGGGCATTGCTGGATAGTCTTCAGGTAGCACAGGGGACACTCCCTGTGCTGTTTGAGCAAACGGGATTACTCCCTGTGCTGTCTGATGACTCATTTGCATATGGCGAAAACGGAATGGTGGCGTGCAGCAGAAATATAAAGGTAGGAGAAAAATAGCCTTTCTTAAGGCTACTCCGATGTGGTGGTAAGTCAAAAAGGGATTCTAATGATAGAATCCCTTTAACTATAGTGTAGCCCCAGAGAGAATAGGTATGCCAAGGTCAATCTACCGTAAAATATGCTCTGTGATATGATACATTATCATTTAGCAGGTTTTCCTATCAAAAAAGCTTGATGTGATTAAGCAATGCTTCAGTTCTATTCTACATGTTTAGCTTTATATTGTATAATCTTCATAGTAGTAAGGTTACTAAGTGCACACAGTGATGTGAAAGAACAGTCTAGCGCCAATGAGTTGTTTGCCGCCTCCGTCCTCAGACACTCAGACACTCAGACTGAACTCTCTCTTCTATGCACGGAAGCATCACGCAGTTCACTCACAGTTCATCCATGCAGACAACCAAGCAAAGTCAGCTCGGATTAGGAACATTGATTTAAACTGGATTCTGCCCAGCTATGGATTTTTTCCTGCAGTTTCCCTAAATCTTTTCTGATATAGGTTAGCATTTCATGAGGTGTCACAACACAGGTTGAAGATGCCTTGTCCTCTAATGGCTTGTCACACGTAAATTCCTCTTAAGAAAAGGGGTGCAGAGGATAATGTGAGATTCTCTCTATTTTACTGATGTATGGAAACATAGATTTTGGGGCAAGCAGAGCATTTTGCTGATCCATATTGGCACAGATAATTTTCCATATTCACTGCACAATTCAGTATGCGCCATCTGTGAACGACAATACTACAATTTACTCAGCTGTCGTAGTTCTGGAGAAAGAGCATATCTGGGCAATGGTGAATATTAAATAAACATAGAAGGGTGTATTCAGGCATTGCCATTGAGTTGTAGTTGAAACTGTATAACAAAAATCACATTCGGTTGTATTGCAGTTTGCATGTAAGGCTAAGAACCCACACGAAAAAGCACTGCTGGAAAAACAGTGGCGGCATCATATCACTGTTCTTCCCGCAGCACTTTGCACAGAAAGTTTGCAGAGTTTTCCTCTGCGGACTTTCTGCCTCAGTTACACCTATGGAAAAATCGCTGGTATTTCCATAGGTATAAAAACCGCAATGGTTTTGGAAACCGTAGCCTTTCCGCTGTGCATATTTTATCGCAAAGTGGGGGTGGAATTTGCTAAAATCCCATCCACTTTGCTGTGATTGTAAAATGTCACTTTTTCTCTGCAGCGTTTCCACCATGGGCAAACTGCAGCAGTTACGCCACATTGGGCCCCAGGATAGAACAGTTTTATATATTTCACCCGTAGCAAAACTGCATTTATTAAGAATCAATATTGAAATATATCACTGTCTAATCAGTTTTTATTCTTTACTTTTTATTCTACTTTCTGCACAAGATTATGGAGGCCTCCATCTTGCCTGAACTTCTCTGCTCTGCTAACATTTAGTGATATGCTTTACAGTATAGTCATGGCCAAAGGCAGCTCAGAAGAGAGTAGGGAAAGAGTAGGGAAGAGAGTAGATAAGCTGTGGCATCATCTATTGTGACTGTGAAAGTGGCCCAAAGCTGAATGTCTTCTCCAGTATCGTACTTCATACTCTAGAGTCTAGACCGATTACTAGATTTGCCTGGTCTCAAAACTAAAACCACATTTACACATCCACATCCACATTTTAGCATCTTTATTAAAGCTATATATCCATCCAAATACAGATCTAATGACCCCCAACGTACAGCACCATAAATCCCTTTGAGGCTGCGACTTACCCACCTCTTGGGACAGGATTTGCAGCTGTAAATACAGAAGCTAAACTGAAGACACAATACAGCCATCTGAGTACAACTGCATTGTAACTTCAGGTGGCATTGGTCTTCACATCAGGCAGTAGTTTGCACAATTCTTCTCTCCAATTCAAACTGTCAGGTACTCTCACGTGATCTCATGGTTCCTGGTAAACCCTTGGCTGAGAGCACAAGCAAAGTAAGGGTATAGTTTTTCCTGTATAGCCCTTTTGTTAGCGGAAGAGATATGCAACAACATTTTTGTGTGTCAGCTGCTTGCACTATTACATGCATTCTTGTAGACTGATCCATTGTCAACCCATCTGGTTGTAGTAGGGCAGGCTACATCTCAAACCGCTACATCTATTAGGAAATTATATATGCCCACTGTATGCAGTAGGTGTCTACACATGTCTATCCACAATATAAAACGTACAATTACAACAGCAGAGTTTGTGTAGCGTCCTAGAAAATGGATTAGTAACATGCATGTGTAATGAGATTTAGTTATAGCTGCTTCTCAATTTCAGAAATGCAGGACTGATGAAAATTCAGACACTTTAGTTAGATGATGCAACTTATACAGAGGTGACGCTGCATGTTACATGTGATCAGTCTTCTGTATCTGGAGGAACTGGAGGATAGTGAAGGACTGGGTCAGCGATTGCTAGCTCTTCCTTCCTAGAGGATTCCTAATACATGCATGCTGCACACTGATTATAAAATGCAATGTTCTTGCTGGCAGTCAAGGGGCTAAGACCTCCCCCGAGAGACACCAGTTTTGGCATTTGAAACATCTTAACTTTCTAATGTCATCAGCATGTCCCAAATCTCTCCCTTCAGTAAACAGCAATTCAGAATTCATTTGCTGAGAGTGCAATCCTACAATAAGCACTATTAGAGGCTAATTCGGGGCCCTGGAGATTCCTTCTCTTGGTAATCCAAGTGCAGACTAATTATTTAGAGTCTTCTGTCGGTTTCCTCAGACTGCTCCAGCATAAATATCCATCCACACTGACTTTCCAATCTAATCCTTAATTACATTATTGAAGGAATTCTACAGAGAATGATGTATGTCTTCACTGGACAATTATACCAATGATATGGATGTACTGGTGATTAAAAACTACTCTTCCCGGGTCCCATACTTCATGTTAAGGCTGAAACACTCATTACTTCTTTGAACAGATGTTGTGCAGCTGCAAAACATATCGAAATGAACAGATAGATCTATATGTAACGTTGTACGCGCTTTTTCAGTATGATAGCAAACTAAAATAATCTGTGTCATCATTTTCCGCACATATTTTATTTCCAGCAGTTTTATAAAGCTAATGATCATGGTGGCCAATATAGGACACATAAATATATAAAAAGATTTTATGTACTAAGGTAATAATTTACTTTTTCATTATAACAACATTCATACTCCACCTGGAACTAACAGCTGCCTCGCCTGGCGGAAAGGGGGTTGTGGTCTCTCAATAAGTGAGGGTCCTCATCTAGCAGGCAATATGTGTTCAATTTAGAGCCCACCCATTCATCACCCTGGAGTGTACAAAATTTCTAGTCCATTTTCAGTCTGGACTACTGAACAGCCTTCTTTCTGGCTTACAAGCTAACTGTTGCTCCCCTCCTATTGATCTGTAACTCCGCTGCCTGGTTGATCCACATTTCCCCATGGTAGTCATCTGTCTCTCCCCTCTACCAATTCCTGGCTACCCACAGCCCAACTATTCCAACTATGACATACAAGCTGTCCACTTTTTATGTCTCTGACCTAATCTCCTGCTGTCAGCGCACATGTAAATGCTGATTCTCACTTTGCGATATAATTTGCTTTAAACACAGTCACATCCACGCGTTTCTCACGTGCATCCCCTATACTCTGGAACTCACAATCATAAGACTATTCCCTGTAATGAAAACCTTGAAACACAATCATAAGACCCACCTCTTTAGAATAGCATGCAACAAGCAGCAACCCTACTGCCACCATGCTACCATATGAGCAATTATTATCCTTACCTATTGCCACATCCATTCCCCTATAGCAGTGGTTCTCAACCTTTCTAATGCCGTGACCCCGCAATACAGTTCCTCATGTTGCCATGACCCCAAACCAAAAAAAAATGTTGTTGGCTACTTCATAACTGTAAGGGCTAGTTCACACAGGGGGCGGTATAGCGGATTGATAGCGGATTCAGGCACTGAGAGTGACGTGGAGAGCCGCGTCACTCTCGGGTCAAAACACGCTTGCCACGACTGTCGCGGCTTCTTCCCCCCCCCCCCCCGGAGTCGGCTCAAATTAAGGGGCCGACTCTGGAGGTTGCTGCTGCCAGGCGGACACCGTGGCTCACCGAGCCGCAGAATCCGCATGAAGAAAGGGCAGCCTGCTTTCTTTTTCCATGAGCGGCAGCATGTTGCTCACGCAAAAAACAAGCCTGGCAGTCTAAATAGACCGCCATTGTGAGGGGGCGGATTATGACGTGGATTTCGCGGCCTAATCTGCCCCCTCTGTGTGAACAGGCCTTAATTTTGCTACAGTTATGATTCGGAATGTAAATACCTGATATGCATTATCTATTCTCATTGCTACAAATCAAACATAATTTAAACATAGTGATTAATCACAAAAGCTCTCTTCCACTAAATCTGCTGAACCCCTCTATCATGCTTACACACAGCCTGCACCCCCCTATCATGCTCACACACAGCCTGAAACACCCCCTATCTTGCTCACACACAGCCTGAACCCCTCTATCATACTCACACACAGCCTGAACCAACCCCCATCTTGCTCACACACAGCCTGAACCCCCCTATCATGCTCACACACAGCCTGAACCCCCTCCCCCCTCTTGCTTACACTTGCTGTCTCCTCCCTCCATCTTACCTTCCAGTCTCCATTCACTGCAGCCTTCTCTTCCTGTGTAACTCGGCACTGTCCTGGATAGCTCCGCCCACACCAGAGTCCGATCACATGATCATGACGTCATCACAGGTCCTTCAGCCCACTAGGATCTACCCTGCTGCAGACAGTAGCGCGGCTTCTCAGCGGCTAAAGCCATCGGAAATATGTATTTTCCGATGGCTTTAGTCGACCCCTGTGTTTTGGTCGTTCGACCCCCGCCGGGGTCGCGACCCACAGGTTGAGAACCGCTGCCCTATAGGTTGCCTGCAGGTAGGGTCTTCTTTCCTACTTGTATCAGGTTAGTCATCTATTTGTTGTACTATGTATGTAAACCCTTCACAATGTACTGCACTATGGAATTAAGGTCGCCATATAAATAAATCATAACAATAACTGATCACCTTAGGGCTGACTTTAAGAATCCCCAGAGATCTGCTGGTGTCACCCAAGAAAGCTGCAGCCAACTATACAGAAATCGAATGAATAAATAGGACTGGAGTCATGTTGTGTAACTATTACTATTAAAAGAATTTTTGCCTTCCCCTGGATCAACACTGTAGGGATTGTAGGGTTATAGGTTGGACTTGATGGACTAATTTCTGTATCCAACCTCATCTACTATGTAACTATGTAACTATGGTCATTTGTCTCATGATTTATATCTATATTGTCTATAACCTATATTCCTGCATTTGTTCCTACAGAAAGTCCAACAGTACACCGTTGTTATTCAAGCCACAGACATGGAAGGAAATTTAAACCACGGACTATCAAACACCGCCACTGCTATAATAACTGTTGCAGATGTCAATGACAATCCGCCTGAATTCACCTCCAAAATGGTGAGTTACATGTGTACAGTTATCAGATATTGTATAGAAAGTGTGGGCGGCATGGGTCTTTAAAGTGAATGTAACCTGGAATATGATGGACCAAACCTACCAGAAACCAACATTTGTGGCTTAAGTGACATAATCATTACTTATCGCCCTAATTTCACACCAGTAAAACATACATATCTCAAATATTATATGTAGACAATGTAATATATAAAAGCAACTATAAAAAACATTTGCTGTCAAGTAAAACCAAGAAGTTCACATGAGTACAGCAACAGATTTAGAGGTTTTTGGATAGAAATTCTCTTTCCTACAAGGTATATTCCGTCAGCGACTTTCAATCTGTTTCCTATATTTCCTTATTAATTACTGGCTGACAGGACTTAGCTGATATACATGGCAAGGACCCAGCAAGTCACTAAGTAGGAGCCACACAACACCCTGGCAATCCTTGGCGTTACACTCTGTAGTCATTCCCATATGCAGACATTACAGTCAAGAGATGACAAATATGTACTGTGTCTAACTAGATGTGAGGGCATAAACTTGAGCTGCATAAGAAATGGATGATCTGACTGAAATGAACATTTTCTACTTTAAAAGTAACCAATAGTAATACAACTGCAGATACTCCCAGTTGTAGGTTAGATATATACAGTAATACATAGGGGAAAAGAGTAAAAAGATGTTAAAAGAAAGTAGTTTGGCAATATGTCCCATAAAACTAATCCTGGTTCTCAGACATCGTCTGTTCTGATCTTAATGTCTAATTGAAAGGTTTTTTACACTTGTACAGGATAGGAGTGGGCCACCAGAGGACCAGTATTGTAGGTCCAGGCTCTGACACAACAGTAGGCCATGAAGGTTCATCGAAACACAACTCAACCTGCTTCTATGGACATAAAGCACTTGCTGCTAGGAACAACAATGGATACATCGGCATCAAAAGTTTGCAGCTAGGAATTTTTTTATTTTTTAAACAAGCCCAAAACAGGTTAAAACATAAAATAAGTTAAATTCCTCTCACCTATCCCCCTGCCCCCTCAGCCAGTCATTCACTGTGGTAGGTCACCTCTTTGGCCAATGATCGGCTATGTGATCATGAATGATCATGTGATGTGAATTCACTGAGGGGATCTGAGCAGTTTTAAGAAGAGCTCTTTAAAGTAAATCAACTTCATAAAGAGATCATTGCATTCTGGAAATTTCAAAAGTGCAAGTTTCTGATCTCTTGACTTCACCCATCACACATCAACAGCTGTCATCCAGATGATGAGGGTGATAGTGCCGAACATTGATGATGTTTAATTAACACAATCTTTCTATTGCTAATTAGTAGCCAGGATGGTGAAATGCTGAAGTTGCACTTGTAGTTATAACTGGATCGATTCCATTGCTGCTGTGGCTTTATTAGTGTCTGCTTATTGATTTGACATTTCTTCTTTATACATACTGATACTTCAGTGAATTACAATTACACAATATACCTGAAAATATTTCCGTCATTTGAGGTTATTTATGGTTCCAGTTGACAATATCTGTAAAGTGCTGCAGAATTGTCAGCGTTATGTAAGTAAAATAAAAAAATCTTTATTATTCAGGGATTCATTTTTGTGTTTAAAGGAGAACTCCAACTGGCAGACATTTAAAGAGGGGGTGTACAGGAATTTAATATGTGCAAGATCCTCTCCTTTCTGATATAGATAGTTCTGGTATTTCCAGCTATTAACTCTGTATTTGAAAATGGGTCAGATTAACCCTTTAAAGCAGGGGTGTCAAACTCATTTTCACTGGGGTCCACTTCAACCTCACGGGGTACCTTGAATGGGCAAGATTATTTTAGATGTGTATAAAAGTAACTTCTCCATAAAGGGATATTCACACGGAGTTTTTGTGCGCTGATTCTGACGCGGAATTCACGCCAGCATCCAATAGGAAAGAAAGCCTCCCATTGATTTCAATGGGTTCCGCGCAGAAAACGGAACCCATTGAAGTCAATGGGTTTTTTTCCGTGAGGATTCCGTGTCAGAATACGCACCAAAATACTCTGTGTGAATGCCCCCTAACAGTTAAGCGAGCTATTAAGGAGTAGTTACAATTGTACATTACTACTGTTACAATCAGCCCTTTGAGGGCAAATAGGAAAACTACGGACACCAGCGGTTTGCTTAAAAAACCCATTCAAATGAATGGGTTTTTAAAATGAACTCTGGCAACCCGTCCCTATGCACTTTCTCCCGGAATTAGGAGGGAAAGCCATAGGGTGGACAGGGGAGCAAGTGTGAACGCTGCCCCCCTTCCTTAGCGGCACCTTAGAGCAGACACCAGCACAACAATACACTGATTGGCCGGGGGTGAAGCTACAACTCTCAACAGATGTAGAGGATCTGCAGCTGCTGGGGGTTGTAGTCTTCATTAGGGAAGTTGAAAGATTTGGGGGTAAAATTCAGTGTGTGTGTGTGTGTGTGTGTGTGTGTGTGAGATAGTGGCTGCCATCTTTATTGTTGCAACATTACCTGAGTCCCAAGTGTCAGGCCAGATAACACAAGGTGGCGGGCTGGATTTGGCCTGCGGGCCTTGTGTTTGACACCCATGCTTTAAAGTGTTCCTGACTTTTAATCAAACTTTGTATAAATATATAGTACAGTGTGTTACATGGGGAATAACACTATTTCTGGCCATTATATGACTTGTATTCTGCATTTGTTAGCACATTTGTCTTTGGGAGTCTCTATCTGTAGCATGCATTTCTCTCTGAGCTGGTGGGTGGAGCCCTTCTTACAGAAAGTAGAGGAGAATCTGCTCCATGACCATCTCCCTCACTCAGAAGTAGGATCATTCAGGACATATATAGTAAAGTACTGACATGTACAGATGGATAAAGTACTTTGGTTGTTATAGAAAGCTCCTGTTTAACTCCATCATGCTACACCTAAGTTGCAATCTTAGGAAAATCTCCAAGAAACAAAACAGGCAGTGTAATGTATGTATGCATTTGTGATAAGTATATTATCCAATGAGAGGGAAAACAACCACTAGGACAGAATGTGCGTGTCATGTTCCCTGTTGAATAGAGACAGACAAGCGCACCCATTGCTGCTTTATTCCACGTACTGTACATGGGATTGCCAGAAATTGCTGAATATAACATGGTGCTATATAAATAAATAATAATAATAATGTGTGGCACAACACATGCAGACTGCTGCATCATTTAAACAGGGGCACATGACCAATGTTCTCATGATCATTGGTCATCCCAACAGTCGGACCCCTACCACGCAAACACTTAGTACCTATCCTATGTATAGGTGCTAAGTCCTTGCTTGACAAGTTGCAATCTAGGGAAAAAATCTTATAGAATCAAAATGCTGCCAGCAACCACCACTAGAGGGAGCCTGTACTTAAAAGAATGATATCAAAAGATACTTTTTTTAAAGTATAAAATACAATGATTATGATTAATTTAGCATTCAATGCTAAATAAAACATTAAAAACTAATTGAAAAATAAAAACAGTTCTTGCACAGCTATGTTATCTGAAAAAGTTAGGACCGCTAAAATGCAGAGTGGTGAACTATTTTACTGGCCAAAAACAGTTAATATCACATTGAAAGCAATAGGTAAAAAAGCCTCCCATTGATTTCAATGGGTAGCGCGCGTATGCCGGCACCCATAGAAATCAATGGGATCTGTTTTAACGCCGCTCACTCTGAACAAGTTTACGTTCAGAATGAGCGGAGCGTTTACTCCGTGTGAAGGCTCCCTTATATAGGTCTATGGGGAAGATGTAGTGTTTTCTCAGGTATAATTAACATTAACATTTTTATAGTATTTTCCACACCATTTCTGCAATGTGGGGATTGTTTTGCTGGGACTGTAAGTCTAAGGCCCCTCATTGCAGCAATCTCCTTTTCAGTTGCAGATTTTGCTTTGTTTTTTTGAGCCAAAGTCAATAAGAATGAGAAGTACATAGGAAGTTCTTATACTTCTCCCTTCTGTTACATTCACTCCAAGCTGCGGCTGAAAAAACACAGTATATCTGCAACAAAAAAGCAGCTTTCCAGCAAAGCTGAGCTTTAGCCTAAAGCCGGGCCTAAAAATTGCAGATTGGCCACGGCGGAAACGCCATAGCAAAAACTGCAGCATTTTACAGTCCATGCAAAACGAATCCCATCCACACACTGCATAAAAATATGGATTGCTACAAAAACGTCAGGATTTTGGAAATTGCAGCATGTCAGGTATACTTGATACAAATGAAGCAGAAAGTCCGCAGAGGAAAAACTCTGCAGACTTTTTGATTTTCTGAGTTTTTTCTTGCAGCGCTTTTTCGCAGCAGCCCGATATGAGGGACCTTAGCCCAAAGAGTTTGCACTCAGTTTTTCATCCTGGACTCCTCCTACAGATAGATTTAGGATGTTGAGCTTTGCAGTGCTTATACTGCTAATCCACTCTTGCTGTGCCGCAGGAAATGTTGAGAGTGGAGTAGAGAGCAGAGAGAGTAATCACACACCCCGGGCAGAACGTAACGAGTTCTCCTCTTTTCTTATCGCTCGCGGCTCCTTCGTGATACGATCAGGTATTGTGAAGCACAACAGATGTTAAAGGTCAGTCTGACGCTGGCTACATCAGTCACAGGGGAGCATGGCAGATCCAATTCTGGATAAATTCCCAATTTGTCTTCCTAACAAGGTGATGGTATCAGGGATTTCAGTGTACGAGAGGAGCAAGGAACCGATTAAAGATTTTTGTGCTGTCAGAGCTGGATTCAATTCTGCAATCACTCAGCTGGCTTTCAACTTTCCAAAGTCAAGCTTCTTTTTTTTGTAATATCAAGTGCTTCCTATTTACATCTGACCTCTATAGCACATAACTTGTTAGGATGGTATCATATCACTGTAAGCAGAAGGACAAAGCCCGCTTTATTCCAGGCTGTCTCTGAGCTCCATGTTGGTTTTTAAAATTTGTTTTAGATTCTCTTATGAACAACCATATTTGTAAATAATATAAAAAAATTGCGATAATATATACAATAATGCAAGCCACTTTTACATGTGCAGGGCTACTGGACTACCATGGCAAAAGCATTATGTATAACTAGATGGCATCTCACAATTAAATCCTTCCAGCTTTATCGGTCAGACAAATCAAGACTAAGGCCCCAACTTGCAAAAGTTACCTTTTTATGTTGCAGACTGAGAACTACTTATGCTTATACTTATAATATTTAATGTATAGAGTATTCTTGATGATTTCTTTTTTTACATACAGTTCACTGGTGAGGTGCCGGAGAACAGAATTGATGTAGTTGTGGCCAACCTAACGGTGGTGGATCGAGACCAACCATACACTCCCAATTGGAATGCTATATATAAGATCATCAGTGGCGATCCGTCGGGTCACTTCACTGTGAAGACAGACCCAGTTACCAATGAGGGTATTGTCACCGTGGTGAAGGTGAGGATGGGTGCTGCTTATGTTTACAAGAATATATGTTGGTTATGCCTACTGTTATTGGGCATTTGCTGGTCTGGACTTTTTCAGCTGGGACCTGTCCATAGCAGATATGAGCAGAACCTAAGTCCCCTTATCCCCCTCCCCATACAATATACTAGTCAGCGTGTTACGATTAAGAAGAGTTATTGTGTATCTACTAGAGAACATTCGGCCGCCGCTGAATTGGTTCATGTTTCCTATGTATTTATTTATATATTTGTGCACATTGAGCTCCCTTGGAAATAAATGAAGATTTATTGATAGCTTTCAGGGAGGACTGTGTACTGTATTGGGAATCCTATTACCAGCATCTAGAGGAGTCATTAGAAAGATGCTTCTAGTCAATGAGACCTTGTGTGTCAATGTGGCCTATGCTGTTTGCATTGTGCACTGTTCAATCTGTATAGAGATGGCTTATGTTCATTAAATGATGCTGTGATGTAATTTCTTCCTCATACCTGCTTTTTATACTGTGCTGAATTTCTACTGTAATTCATTGGCGGCTGCTGTCAAATGAACAGCAGACGAGCCAGGCAGCTATTTCAACCCTGTCTGAAGCATCTGGGGAGTGGGAAAAACACTCATGTGAAAAGCCGCTCTATAGGATTCTACTATTCCAGCTACTCCCATAATATGGAGCGCCTGAATAACAGACTCTAGAGTTCTCCTAGTTTAACTGAAATGGTCTGGAAAAATATAAGAAATGCACTAAACACCATCAAAGCTGCATCTAATCCGAGTATGACATTAAAAGTTCCCCAGGAATCTAGAGGTCACATAGCAGCTGAGTTTATGCAGGTGGACATATTGAATGTGGACTATATTGTCTTACTAGAGCTGATAAGCATTCCCCCAGACTACAGGCCCTCAGTAGAGATGAGCGAGTAGTATTCGATCGAATACCTCGCCGCCATAGGTATGCATGTAAGCGGCTGAACACTAAGGGGTTAAACGCATCAAATATTCGATGCGCTTAACCCCTTGGTATTCGGCCGCTTACACGCATATCTATGGCAGCGAGGTATTCGATCGAATACTACTCGCTCATCTCTAGCCCTCAGGCCATTGGTACCAGGACTGCACATTTATGTAAATTGTAAAATCGAAATCTAGTCACTAATTGCAATAGATTCTCTTCACACCTACATAATGACAGTGTGAACAGAGTCATAGACTGTATTAAAGCACACTCAGAACTTTTAATGGTACTCCCTTTCTAAAGAGCACATCCCTTTTCTTATAAGTTACATACAACCCTGCCTACTAGTATCTCATGTCTCTTCCTTTTCAGCCAGTGGATTATGAAATGAACAAGGCCTTTTTACTAAATGTCATGGTGACAAATCAAGCACCTCTGGCCAGCGGAATCCAGATGTCCCTACAGTCCACCTCTGCAGTGACCATTTCCATTATGGATGTCAATGAACCACCCTACTTCCCCAACAGAAATGACCCCATCAGACAGCTGGAGGGGGAGCCTGCGGGCAGACTGCTGACTACATTCTCTGCAGTGGATCCAGACCGCTCACTACAGCAAGCTCTGAGGTGGGTGACCTAGAAATATTCAGCGGTACAGAGCTAAGTAACTGCATCTTAGAGGCTGTTCACATGTTCATGGTTCACGTTTTGAGCATCCAGTTAACAGACCTGGATTTACAGATGCAAATCTGTTTCTGTGAGGGGTTTTTTATAGGACACAAAAGTATGGTATATCCTACTTTTCTGTCTTAAAAACCGATTATTTTTTGTTTAACATTGACTATATATAAACAGTTGGCCACTGGTTTCTGTAAAATTGATCCATTAAAGAGATAATGAAACATCATGTAAATGGCCTCCTAATCTACATGGAGCTCAAAGCCTTGGGAGCTCGTCTGTGATCTAGAGCTTTACACATAGGAAATCTAGAAATTCTGCAGGATACTATGTCCTATATACAGACAGAGATCCCCAAACTTCTGCAGGTGGCTATATTGCAGCAGTGTGATAGCTTATCACTGAAGACCACTCAAACCAATGAAAAGTCATTGATGAAACACTTTTCAATGGCTCTTTATTGGATTTCGTTGTCTTCTGGGATAAGCTATTACACTGCTGCCGTTGAGCTGAGAGAAGGCTCTGGCTCCGATTTATTAAGCTGTCTAAAAGAAAAACTGGCTTAGTTGCCCATAGCAACCAATCACCGCACAGCTCTCATTTCTCAGGAGCAGAATCCAATATGAAAGCTGTGATGATTGGTTGCTATGGGCAACTAAGACCGTTTTTCTTTTAGACGGTTTTAATAAATCTGCTTCTCTGACTTCAGGCCAACTTCTAGAAAATAATAAAATGCTGAATGCCACGATCTGAGGCACCATGCCAATGTCTGCTGGTTTGTATTTCCTCTGAAGATGGAGACCCTGGGCAATTCCAAAGTGCCCAACCCCCCTCCCTGTCCCAACTCCGGCCCTAAATAGTGAGTCATTGACTTAGTGTAGCACAATTTTGAGAACATTGTAGTAAGAAATGTGGTGGTGGGTAAGTATACAACAGACAACTTCTGCTGGCCGGCCATGAATTAAAGGAATGGGCGGCGCACGGGAGACAAGCGGATGTTCCCCCTGTGCTGTCCATGCACTGGCCATGCTTCCACAGCCCCTTTCATGAAATATATAGGAGCCACAGAAGCTTGGGCCGCAAAATAAGACCGGAATAGGGGCAACACGGTGGCTCAGTGGTTAGCCTTGCAGCGTTGTAATCCTGGGTTCAAATCAACAACACCTACAAGGAGTTTGTATGTTCTCCCTGTGTTTGCGTGGATTTCCTCCCATTCTACAAAGACATACTGATAGGAAAAAAAATGTACATTGTGATCTCATATGGGGTTCACAATCTGCATTAAAAAAAAAAAAGACAGGAATAGGACCTGTTCTATATTTTGTGGCCCAGACTGTCGACCCTCACACGGGACTGTGTAATTCATGGTCATAAAAATGAATGGGTCAGTGTGCTATCCATGAAATAAACGGATAGCACACTGAATACGGCTACGGTCGTCTGCAACTGGCCTAAGGCCAAGGCCCCACGTAGAGAAACACAACTACAAACTGCAGCAGAAGAAAACACAGTGAAAACACATTGGGGGGTTATTTATCATCTACTCCTTTTTTAGCCACATTTTTCCCTTTTTTAAACTAGTTTTATTGTCATGCTTTTCTATTGCATTCTAACCTGACGGCCTCTTTTGCACTGCCCATGGCCTGGAGTGCATTTGCAACTTTTTTGCGCCTTTCTGACCAAAAAAGGGGAACAGTGCACATGGCCTAAAAAGGCACATCTAAACTAACGATCACATGCACAATATTTAATAAGGAGGTGTGCCTTTTTTTGCGCCTTTTTAAAAAAGTCAGAAGTCATAAATACAGCGTGAAAAGGATCTTCGTTTAGGCCATGCCCTTTTTCTCACAAAATAGTAAAAGTTGCAAGAGCAGCATTAGGTTCTGTTCCCACGGAGTAACGCACCGCTCATTCTGACATGTAAACACGTATCAGAGTGAGCGCTGTAAAACAGAATCCCATTGACTTCAATGGGTGCCGTCTTACGCATGAAGTCAATGGGATTCTGTTTTACAGTGCTCACTCTGACAAGTGTTTACGTGTCAGAATGAGCGGTTCGTTACTCCATAGGAATGGAGCCTAACAGTGTGGAAAAAAAAGATGCAAATGCTTCAGAAATTAAGCGTAGCGCAGAAAAAGGCGCTTCAGAAAGGCGCAATTTACACCATAAAAAGGTGCAAGTAGCTTAATAAATGTAGCCCATTGAGGTTTTGCTGACATTTTCTTTGAGCTCTTTCTGCCCATATAAAATATGTAGAGAAACTACTTGCAATTCTTCGGCTAAAATTAGCATGTGTTTTTCCAAAAAGCATGTGTTCTGGAAAACGAAAACTGTGTATCAGCAGCAGCCAAAAAATTGTGTTTACACAACTTGGAGGCCTTAGCCTAATATACACATCAACTGCTGGTGTACCTTATGTGTGGAGAACGCCAACCTGACATGATGCTCTTAGTTTTTGAAAAAAAAACTCTGCAGCAGCTGATGTGTACTGTAAGGAAATAGTAAGGGAGGCTGCACACGGCGTTTACGCTCCGCTCATTCTGAACGTAAATTCGTTCAGAGTGAGCGGCATAAAAACAGCTACCCATTGAAATCAATGGAAGGCTTTTTTAACTATTGCTTTCAATGTGATACGCGCGTATCACATTAAAAGCAATAGGTAAAAAAGCCTCCCATTGCTTTCAATGGGGAGCGTGCGAATGCTGGCACCCATTCAAGTCAATGGGATCTGTTTTTTAGGCCGTTCACTCTGAACGAGTTTTACGTTCAGAATGAGCAAGCGTAAACTCAGTGTGCAGGCTCCCTTAGAATGCTAAGGGTAAGTTCACATGTATTTTTTGGTCAGGATTTTGAGGCTGTATCCACCTCAAAATCCTGACCAGAAAGATGGCTCCCATTGAAATCAATGGGAGCCGCTCAGGTCAAGAAGCGAGGTGCTCATTCTTCAAGTCAAGTCACCTTGCGATTCGGCCTGAAGACACGCCCTCCTCCGAACTAGGCCCATTCATTGGGCCTAATCAGGAGCGGAGCGTAATGCACGGCTGGATGCCGGTGCAGTGCATCGGCTTTCAGTCGCGGCTACCCAGCGGAGGCCGCCTCAGGTTCTGGACCAAAAAACTCTGTATGAACTTACCCTAAAAATCACCCCATAGCAGTGTGATCGGAACTTGTTAGCATCAACCATATATTAAATTGTAACTGTCATTTCCGTTTTTTAAAATATGTGTAAAGGATGTGTTTTTTTGTCTAGAGGATGTGTTTTTCAACATTTATGTATTATAGTATATTAGGGAGTTTTGTAAACTCTTGTATAGAAAACTAGCTCCTTATGGAAAATCCGAATTCAGTCTACATTATACTAGCAGAATTCGACTCATTCTTATGTACAAGTAGAGTTCTCCATGCTGCAGGCTACATGTCTATATCTCTCTGTATCCGCCTTTATACAGTTCTCAGCTCTGATGAAAAAAAAAAACAATCCAACAACCTTCTGTCTCCTAAACTTACTTACAAACTTAAGATAAGAGAGTTGTGCAGACCGCGATCACAGCTGTCAGTGTAAAAGTCGCGGAGAAACTTTACATTTACAACAAAGAGAACTTTTTGTAAATGTAAAGTTGAAAAACACATTTACACCTACAAGCTTAAAAGAAAAAGCAAAGTGACAATTAAACTGTAACACGTACAATATATTATGTAACAAAACTCGCCTTAGCTCAACGAAGAAATTTACTTATCAGATCCCAGTTCCTCAAAGGAATTCTTTAGCTGCGACAACTCACCTGAACGATTGTAGTGAGGTTGCAGGGAATTCGGCCTGCACATTATTACATTTATTAGCGGACATTGTCCCAGTGTCTCTTTGTTCTAATGACATCCTCTGAGTCTTCAAAGTGACGACCTTTCTGCTGCAACGACAAGTTGGAGCAGCCCATCAGGCTGGTGTCGTAGATTTCAGAATGTTGTTAAATTGTGTCAGGGTACAGACGTGATCAGCAAGCTTCTTCTAACCCCCGCTGCTGTAATCCAGTCTCCAGGGGGTGATAGAGATAAAAGAGGGTCAACTGCAGGAAGACACAAGGGGAGAGTTGATGCTATCCCAGAATGCAGTTTTGTGATAACTTTCCCTTTTTTCTTTCTGGTATTATGACTGCGAGAGAAAGCAGAGTCCAGCTGGTGTGAGCCCAATTACCCACACTTCACTTGTGACATTTTTATAATCATTACGTGGTTCAGACACTTCACTCGGGGGCCTGGCCGGCTGACAAAGAAAATGATTATATTGACTCATGGAGGCTCCTTCCTATCGCTTCTGGACATATAATGAAGCCTTTAGAAAGACATTCCCAGTTAACGAGGCAATTTCTTCTTATTTGTTCCAGGTTGTATCGCCGAAACTGTCACAAGGTGTTTCGTTCTCTTTGTGGTTATTTTATTTTTTTATTTTTTTTTTAGGTTTGAAATACCGCACTTGCCCCTTTGCTTATCGTATGTTTGGGGGTTTTTTTTGTGAAACTGACAGCTGGAAATTGTTTTCTTGAAAAGGAAATTCCTAACTTTATGCAGCTTATGGGAGTAAAGCAACGCAGCAAGTGTATGGCACGATTTAGCCCGTACCAAAGAAAGTCCACACTACCATAGTCACTGTCGTCATCATTAATAATTCACTATATCAGAAATTGAGAGATCAATGCTGTTCACTGGTCTTCATCCTAAATTTTAGAATACCTAGGGCAGAGACGTGCATAAGGCTGCACAGAGGAACAAGGACTATGCAGAGGTCCTAATGTAGCTCTATAATAGAGGATCTGTCTACTGTAGATATATGTAAGGCATCAAAGGCTTAGAGAAGTATAGCAGGGCCCCATATAAATCTATGGACAAAGTATTACAGCTCCATTAAACTTGAAGGTGTGCATGAGGCGTAAGCACCTAAGCTGAATACATCATTGGGCCTATTCTGCTTTTCTTTCTGTTGCTGTCACTGTCATTACCTCTGCTGCAATGACACATAACAATTTCGGCTGGAAGACAATCCAATATTTCCTTTATCAGTATAGTCAGCAGCTTACACACCGTCCTTTTACGCGTGAACTACTACAATGTGTACTACTGTAAGGCTGCATTTTTGTGCCTCATAATTCAGTATCTTTTACAAAATCATTAAAGGGATTCTATCATTAAAATGACATTTTTTTGTTCCTAACACATAGGAATAGCTTTAAAAAGGCTATTCTTCTCCTACCTTTAGATGTCTTCTCTGCGCTGCCGTTTGGTAGAAATCCCGGTTTTCTTCAGTATGCAAATGAGTTCTCTTGCAGCACTGGGGGCAGTCCTCAGCGCTCAAACAGCACTGGGGGCGTCCCCAATGCTGCGAGAGAAATCTTCAGAGCCAATTCCATCTTCGTCTGGAACGGCTTCTCTCTGTGTCTTCTTCCAGCACTGGGGGTCAAATTTCTACGCATGTGCAGTCAGCTCTGCCATCGGGCAGAACTGACTGCACATGCCCACAGTCATTTTTTTGTGGCCGCGAGCGTAACATTACTGCTGCCCTGCTATACACTGCAGTTCATCTTTCAGTCCTGACAATAACCAGAGCTCTACTGCAATGACAATAGCAAGCTGCCTCTAGGCCCACTGGACTATACTGGCCTCTGATAGATCAGCACAGCTACACAACTGGACCTCCACCTAGTGCCCACATCTACTCCCAGTAGGCCAGGTTATCTTCCACTATATATATATATATATATATATATATATATATATATATATATTTATCCTACCAACCATATAAAATATATCAGACTCCTTCACCTGACACCGGTTCACTAGTCTTTTGGCAAAAGAAACAAGAAAATTGAGATTAAAATTGTTCAAAACCTTGAAAACAAGATATTTTTTTTGACCCAGTCACCCAACCCTAAGGTGAACAATTCTTATATGAAATTCATCAGCCACTTACCTTACACTACTGGCTCATTCACATGCCAAGCTCCACCGCCATAATGGACACTCAGTTTACATTATTTTCATTTGTTAAAACCATTCACTTTTCTCAATTACATAGGTTATCCCTACACTTAACTGGTTATTGTACGTCACAAACTTTGTATAACGTGATAGCACAAATGAACACAAGAAATTTTGTAATATAAAGTATAAAAAATACTTTTTTGTCTTCCCCATTCCCCCTAAGCTGTTCACTTTGTTAAATCTATTAGGAAGTCCAGATTGGTGACAGGTCACAAGGGGATCAGATGAGATGTACGGTATGTGCAATATATGGGAGACATTATAGGATCTAGTCTCCAAACACTACCACAGGGAGAACAGAATTAGAGAAAGAGAGAAGGATAAAGTCATAAAGTGGCCGGAAATAATGTATTTTCTTATGTATGCACATATCACAGGTTACCCTGAAAAATTTCATCTGAAAGTACACTTTAACAAAAATACATTTTGATGTTATGTCTGTAGGCTCTATACAATTGATTTCCTTTATACTTTTCCTGAGTTTTAGGTCTTCTCCACACAATAGTGTTTACATTACCTGCAAAGGGATGGGACTCTGGGTAAACCCATCCACACAGTCCTAAAATATCTGCACCAATTTCAAAAGCCACCGCAGTTTAGTAAATCGCAGTATGTCAATTATACCTATGGAAATGCTGGCGTTTTCAATATTGGTATAATGGAAGCAGAAAGGCCGCATTTCCGTCGCAGCATTTCCTGCAGTGCTTTTTAGCTGCAGCTCGCTACGTGGGCACTTAGCCTACAAGTACTGTGTGATCCTGGCCTTACATGACGTTACTGAGGTGAAAGATAAAGATTATTGTGAATGATCCTAACTCTTTGGCGTGCGTCCTGTGACACTACTGATATATTTAACCAATGCATGGCGACAATGCAGTGGGAGGATATTTAACATGGTAGAAAATAGAACAGAAAGGAGGAAGTCTTCACTTCTATGGCCCTAATGGCATCTACTTGGTATGGTGACAGTCCATCTGCACAGTAGTGTCACACCCCGTCGAGAAGCAGATGATACACTGTATAATATACTAGGAGAATCAGGTAACGTAATTGTAGAAAACATGGATAAAATGCTGTAGTGTTTCCATTGTTAGCCTCTACGGCAGGTAATGAACACTGCACATAGCTCCAGAGCCTGTTTATGCTGAATCTTAGGATTTAAGTGTACCTGTTCAGGTCAATCCGAAAAGAAAATTGGTTCCATCTGTAACCACGACTTGTTTTAATGAGTTTGGGAGACTGCGATAGTGAAACTGTCTGAAGTTTTAAAAGCTGAGCCGCTCGGGCTGGCTCCATCTCAATATAAAATCTTGGGCACCATCCAACCATGCTCAGATTCAATTGTAGCTGGAGAAAAACCACTTTGCATTGACCAATGTCTTTCCCTAGGCACACAGCGGCAGAATGCACGACTTAGAACTGGCAGCCAAAGTTGTTTAAGTGGAGCCTTTCAAACTTAAGACAGTAGACCTGCCGACTGGAGAAGTAATCTGTATAGTCTTCTTTATTGTGCTTTATTTTATGTTCTCTTCAGATACACCAAACTGCATGATCCTGCAAACTGGCTCACTATCAATACCACAAACGGACAGGTCTTTACCACTGCCATCTTAGATCGTGAATCCCCCTTTGTTAAAGATGATATCTATGAGGCTAAATTCCTGGCCACTGACAATGGTGAGTTTTTTGCATCTTTTCTGCTGTCTATTCCAAATGGGTTGCATTGTCCATATTTGACTGACAGAACATTATATTGAATATGTCCCTAGTACAGAATTGATAGGTCTCAGTATTAGATCGTAATACTTACCAACATGGCTATTCAAAGGTTTTCCAATGACCAAAATGACCAAAGTGCATAGGTATAGGAATTGCAGATGTGACTGCTAGTAAAATGCGGTGACAAGGTATGGGTGACGGTGGTAATATCCAGAATATGGTCACTTTATATGTCATCCTTGTGACTATGAAGTCAGATTCTTTAAAGAAGTGTCATACACCTTTAACCCTTACTGGGTGTTATTTTCTACACAGTCCACTCACATTAATGTGACCACCTGTCAAAATCCAGAATAACCACCTTTCGCAGAGCAGACCGCTGCAAGAAGTGCAGAAAGAGAGGGGATGTTGTGGTGATGTTCACTGGAATGTTGAGCCATGCTGACTCCAGTGCTGTGGCCAGCTGCGCTAGGTTTTGTGGTTGAGCATCCATGGCACGAACAACCCGATTGAGATGGTCCCAAAGATTCTCGATTGGGTTCAAGTCCAGGGAATTTGCTGGCCAAGGGAGTACGGTAAATTCATCCTGGTGCTCCTCAAACCATGCACGTACAATGCGAGCTTTATGACATGTCGCATTGTCCTGCTGGTAGATGCCATCATCCTGAGGAAAAACAATATGCATGTAGGGGTGAACGTGGTCCGCAAGGATAGATGCATACTTGTGTTGATCCATCGTGCCTTCCACAATGACGAGTGCACCCAGATGGCTGATGACACACTCCTTCTGTGATTATTTATTTAATATTGACGTCAAAAGTAGGCGATGGTCACATTAATATGACTGGACTGTGTAGTATGTACCCATCCAGATTGTTTCTCCCTGCACATAATGAAAATCTGCAAAGGAGGTATTCAAGGCCATCTTGCCCATGCGCTATGCAATAGATGCTTCTTTAAGTAGGAAAAGATCTCTTAGAAGAGACATCCATCATATACTCTCCTACTGATGCCCCATTGGGGATGGGGTATATAGGTTGCACATTGTCCTTACTGTTTGTATTCTGATGAAGCAACATTTTATGAAACTCTAAGGCTGCATTCACACAGTTTTTTGGTCAGGAATTTGGTCAGGAAACTGACTCAAATTCCTCCTCCAAAAAATGCCTCACCATACAGTCCTATGGTGAGGTGTTTTTTGGAGGAGGAATTTGAGTGAACTCATCCTAAGGACCCCTTTAGTTTTAGTTTAAAATGTTTGCAATACAGTTGTTTGTTTTTTTTAATCTTTTTTTTGTTGAATGTGTAATACATATAATGATTGTTAATTAAGAGGTAGTTCCACATCAATATCTCAAGAAAACTACAATACTTCATTCATATTGTGAATGAGTCAGGCTGCAAAAATAAAGCTTGTGTTTTGTACTGTTAATAGGAGTCCCACCAGCTAGCGGTACTGGTACATTGCAGATACAACTCATTGATATTAATGACAACGCTCCGGAGCTGCTCCCTAAAGAAGCCCAGATTTGTGAAAGGCTCAATTCTAATGGTATAAACATCACAGCTACAGACGTTGATCGCAAACCCAGTGGAGACCCATTTGTTTTTGAGCTTCCAACACTTCCTTCCACAATAAGGAGGAATTGGACCATTACCAGGATAAATGGTGAGTTATAGAGGTTAGCAAAGGCATTATCTGCAAAGCATCTACATGGAGGGGACACCTAGCATTAAAGTCTCCTGTAATGGAGCTGCTCATGGCGTTCTACATGCAGCCATAGCCACATTCAATGCTGGGGTCACCAATGCTTTTACTAAAGTAAGTTAAACACCAGTTAATCCCAAGCTAGTTCTCCTTACTGGTATCAGAGTAACAGCAAAACTGTTTGTACCATTTCAGCACTTAAAGGGGTTGCCCACTTTCAGACCAATATTGAGAAACAAATGTTATTGTTTATACAATAAAAGATATACAATTTTCCAATATACTTTCTGTATCAATTCCTTACAGTTTTCTAGATCTCTGCTTGCTGTCATTCATTCTGTTACTTCTAATGGATAAAACTCTAACCATGGTCATGTGATTTACAGTCCATGGTCATGTGATTTACGGTCCATGGTCATGTGATTTGCGATCCGTGGTCATGTGATGAGGACACAGGTGCACAGCTGATTACCAGGCAGATGTCTGATTACTGTGCTGTGACTATAACGAGCTGTGCACCTGTGTGCTCATCACATGACCATGGACCGTAAATCACATGACCATGGTCAGACTTTTATCCACTGGGAGTAAACAGAATGAATGACAGCAAGCCGAAATCTAGAAAACTGTGAGGAATTGATACAGAAAGTATATTGGAAAATGGTACAACTTTTTAATATACAAACCATAACAATTGTCTCTCAATATTGGTCTGAAAGTGGACAACCCCTTTAAGTGACAGCAGCAGCAGCCCCAACAGAGACGGCACTATCGCCAGATTTAGAACCCAGCCTTGTAGGTGAAAAACATTTATTTGACATGTTTTACCTATGTTTTACAATTACTACATTACAAAACACAAGACATTGTGTGATGATGAAAACAGTCATAGTGACTGACTCCATTACAGGCACCAACTTTCTTATTATTTAGAGGAGAATCCAAGAAAACCAAGATGTGTTGCCAAAAATCTATTCCAGCCACAACATGACCATATACACACATATATACACACAAATCACGTTCAAGACTTGCATTTTCTTTCTATTGCCATTTCCATTTTTGCATCCTGAACAGATGCTATATTGAATATCAAAAAAAATAAAAAAGTAGATGCTGTAGATGCTGTAAGGCTATAATTTTAATAAATTATAGCATCGACAAATAGTAAATGTGTTTTTCAGATACTTTTTTTTTTAACTGCACTTCAACTGGAACATCTTAAGAAACCTTAAGATCAAACTACGTACAAGAATTTCACTTATACTGTCTTTTGTGTTGTCCTGCTACCACCCTGTGGTCATTTCAGGTAACTACGCACGCCTCAGTCTACAGATTGGTTATTTGGAATCAGGAGTGTATGAAGTCCCTGTCATTGTGACCGACTCGGGGAACCCTCCCTTGTACAACACATCCATCATTAGGGTGAAGGTCTGTCCCTGTGATGAAAATGGAGACTGTACAACTATTGGAGCAGTGGCAGCAACCAGACTGGGCACAGGAGCGATTATTGCCATCCTCATCTGCATCATTATCTTACTATGTAAGTGAAAATCCCTAACACTGTGTATGAATAACAATATGCTCTAGTTATAGTAAGACTTTATTCTCTTCTGGGGTGACTTGACGAAGTAACATCCCTATGAAATGAACATTCTGAGATGTCGGGATCATAGAATGACCAGAATATTAGTAAGATCATAGACCTGTGAATACTCTTGTAACACCTTGAAAGCTCTAAGCTAAATTACATCTTCTAGATGCTAAAATGAAAAAACAAAAACGGCACCAAGCGGCACGTGTGTATGTAACTCCATAGAGAGGAGAAGAAATGGAGAGTGAGCAGACCACTGTAGGAATATAGATGTCATCTCACCTGATATTGTTGTGAAAAGTCACAACAAATGTGAGAGCATGTAGTTATGGGTTCAAGCTGCAGGATCTCCAACGCTAAAGTGGGGGGGGGTCAATGGTGACAACTGGTGATCAAAGACTCATGGGTCATCAGTACTCATCAAGAGGAAGAAGCGAGAGCTGCACTTACCCAGGTAGTCCAATATAAGCTGATGTTCATTGCTGCCCACCAATACAATGTGTTTTGAAGTGATAGGTACTGCTTTATTAATTGGATACAATTGCACAATAAACTGATCAACTTATAATGGACATCCTGGGTAAGCCCGGCTCTTTTCTTCCTCCTGATGGTTACTGTTGGACCCATCAATCTCTGAATCTTGGTGGAAACCTAAGAGCTTTCTGGGTAAGGTAAGGTAAGATTTGTGAAGTTTGTGATATCAATGCATGTACAATGTATCAGTGCTGCATATTAGGGCACATGGGCATCATAAGGGAAGGTGCTAGTAAGGTAGAAGCAGAGGACAGCTCCCATTCCACGGAGGACTTTTCTCTAAACTGACCCTATTATACTCCAGCGGGTAACCTGATTTTTTTAGCGGAGGGACTCTCGGTCATTTGGGTCTCCATATGACCCAAAAGACGGAGATATCAGTGCTAGTGTGAACCTAGCGTAAGCCCTGTTTCCATTTGTCTTTGACCTACAGTATGCAGCCATACAGAACTGGCTGTTAAATGGTGACAATTCTTACATTTAGGAATCCATATATTCTGCTCTACACTATTTCCCAATAACATGAGACACTTAGATCCCATAAATCTAAACGTGTGGCACACAGCTATACTTCTGCACATATGTGCCCTATAAGCTCATGTGTCCTTGCTAGGGCTCACAATGTCACCATGCTGCTGTTTACACCCAAAATTATTCCAATCACTCAGCCCTGGGAGCAAGGTGACCACAATCAAGGGGGATCATTAGCATGGAGTGCAAGCGAGAACAATCACCGCGCCTGCATTGTGTTACTTCTGCATATGTTTAACTTTCATGTTTGTTTGAATGCAGCAGCCGAGGATCATATGAAGTTAATTCTGTTTGAAGGGTAATAGAGAGCGCTCCTTTCATTATCAGCTGATGTTCCGCTCTTTTGAAAGCTTTTACTGATTCAGTCATTTTTCTGCTTTAGGGATTTATATTTGTTTTATACAAATAGTTTTATGATCAGACACAATCACTTCCAATGTCGGCCCTTTACTACCAGAATTCTACTGATGTCTATTCAGACTGTTACAGTAGATGAAGTACCTGTTGGGGTACTAATTTTCAGGTTTACACAAGGTAGGCCTTATTCACACGTACACATGGAGAAATTGGGGTGATCACTTAGGCCTTAGTCACACATCCACATATCACATACAAAAGGCATCTGCATTTTTCACAGACACCATACATACCTATTCATGTCAATTTTTTTCTAGACATCAGTGTTTCATCATGGATGCATCACACTAGTGAAAGTCTATGAATCTGTGAATAAAAATCATATGCCATCTATATGTCGTCCATTTTTTATGAACCGAGAGACATACAAGGTATAGAAAATGATAGGAAAAAAAGTTGATTTGCTTTTCACAGATGTGAAAAGCAGATCAACCAAGGACAGCACATCACCCACAAATAAGCAGGGTGGGGTGTCATCCGTGAAAGCATGGACTTCACTCTTCTGCATCTGCTACCAGCTGTCTGGTGAATCCTGTGTATTTTACTTGACCGGGATATTCCCATGTCATTAAGTTACTGGAATTGAATTAACATGTAAAACACATCCCACCCAATGGAAATAAACTGGACGCACACACCAAAGTACGATGGGATAAGAGCGGCCACAACAGCCAATTTATTGATTAATTACACATATCATGAACAACAACACTTTATTAGAGGAAGGTCGAGCAGGGTCAGCATAGTAAACGGGCAGCCCGTCCGCAATCTCCCAGCCGCAACGCGCCGACACGGGAGAGGACAAAACCTGGTACTGCCTTGTACTCCACCTTAAACATTAATAACTTTATTATCGTGATAAACAAAGACATGCAGAGGTACCCTTCATCATGGGATATTAACCCCTGATGTACAACACTTTACTTGTAAAGCATGACCTGAAAAATCCCTGTCATGCGGGCCTATGCTAAATTCTTCAGCTCTGGCCCTTTCTTTAAAGGTGAATTTAAACGGGATTTTTTGGACCGTATTTTGAAGCGGGAAGCCGCCTCTGAATCCGGCCCAAAAAACTCCTTTTGCCTTTCTGGATTAGGCCCAAATGAATGGGCCTAGTCGGGAGGGAGTGTCTCGTCACGGAATCCGTGGCAATAAAGGACGGCTCTCATTGAAGTCAATGGGAGGCAGTTTTTTGAGACAGATTCTGAGGCAGATTCCATGTCAAAATCCGGTCCCAAAAACCCTGTGTGAACCCAGCCTCAGGTAGAGTTCACATGTAGGGGGTTTTTTTCTTATTAAAAACTGTATGCTTTTTTTTTTTTTTTTTTTTTTTTTTTTTTAAGTGCAGCAACGCCCAGTATTTCATCTAAAAACTAAAGGTCATTAAATTAAAAACCTCTTTTTTACTAGCTAGCTTTTGCTAGCAGAAAAAGGAACCCAATGAAGTCAATGGGAGGCTTTTTTTTCAACGCTGAAATTCCACACCAAATTCCTCACCATTTTCCTTCGTGTGAATGGACCCTTAAACTGTCTGTGGTTATGCTGTGCTGTAAATGGGCACGCATTAACAGATGAAACACATTGGGGGGCTTTATTAACCTATTTTCTGACATATCAACCAGTTTTCTGGCTTACATGGGTCATAGTGTGGTGGATCTTTATCATTTTGTCGTTCTATGCCTCGCTCACCACTTGTCACAAATGTGGCCAATTGGAGCAGAATTAGAATAGAGTGAGTCAGTCTACAATATTCTAATATAACTCATACTCATTTCTGGTGTGGGTTATATAGGAATTCTATGCCTGTTGTTGACTGACTAAGGCTCAGGCCACACATTGTGGAAACGCAGATTTCTTTGTTACAGATTTTGCTGTGGGTATTTGAGCCAAAGCCAGGCGTGGATTGAGCAGAAGGAAGAAGTAGAAGAACTTCCTATATATTTCCAATTCCTTTTGTAGCCATTCTTGGCTTCGACTCAAAAAAAAGCAGCAAATCTGCAACAAAAAAAGCTGCATTTCTGCAACGTGGAGCCTTAGCCTATAAAGGGCCATTTATGCAATTGAAAATGAAGAGGAAATTTCCAGCCCATGGCTTCGCACAATGGTATGCAAATGCAAAGTATTGGCATTCATCAAAGCTTTCCACTACTGTCCACTACAGATGAATGGGACTAATCAGCAGGGAGTCTCCAGCCACGGACTCCATGGCTAAATCAGGACTCTGTGAAAAGCGCTGCGGGAAAAACCACGATGCGTTGCCCCTGCAGTTTTTCCCGCAGTGCTTTTTTTTATGCAAGACATGGGCCTCAGTCTAAAACTTTCATTCTGGTGCATGGACATGCACCTGATTTATATAGCGGCTGAAGCATGCACCTTGCACCAGTCAAGTCCTTTATTAATGAAAAACAAAAACAAAAACCCAACAAAATACAAAAAAACTGGTCTCAAAACAAATATAAGAATATAATTCAAACAACTTGAGACACAAAACGTAAAAAATATATACTTTTATTAATAAATATCACACAAAACAATACATGAAAAAGACAGGGGAGACACATAGGGAAAAAGATAAATTTCCCCATTAAATAGCAGAGGAGTACCATAACCCTCCCACCGGTAACAAACCGAGTATGACCCCAGATATTAAAGATGATACAAAGATACAGGAAAAAGTCACAAGAAGAGGAATATAATCCCCAGTTTAAGCTGAATGCCTAGTATTACACACCAAACCTAGGTAAGAGGACTTGAATGCAAATGTCCTCAAACCATAATAATATGACTAATATAGATAGAAGGTGGTAAACAAGTAAGGAAGTGTCCCAAATAGGGTCACCTTAATACATACCCGTAGGTGCAGACATATTTCCTGTGATCACAAATATAGCAATGAAGAAAACAACAGGGGGGACTCAGTCTGAGACCGGTAGGACCATAAGAAACGCCTAGACGGGTATGTATTAAGGTGACCGTATTTGGGACACTTCCTTACTTGTTTACCACCTTCTATCTATATTAGTCATATTATTATGATTTGAGGACATTTGCATTCAAGTCCTCTTACCTAAGTTTGGTGTGTAATACTAGGCATTCAGCTTAAACTGGGGATTACATTCCTCTTCTTGTGACTTTTTCCTGTATCTTTGTATCATTTTAAATATCTGGGGTCATACTCGGTTTGTTACCGGTGGGAGGGTTATGGTACTCCTCTGCTATTTAATGGGGAAATTTATCTTTTTCCCTATGTGTCTCCCCTGTCTTTTTATGTATTGTTTTGTGTGATATTTATTAATAAAAGTATATATTTTTTACGTTTTGTGTCTCAAGTTGTTTGAATTAAGTCCTTTATTAAGACTGGCATATGAAACACCAGTCTTAATACACCTGCCCCATTTATTTTATATGTTTTACATGTAAAGCTCCATTTACATGCTCAGGCTTTTATGTGCAGCTTTTAAAGCCAAAACAAAGATTAGATTTAAAAAAAGAGGGTGGATTATCTCCTACCATTTATACTTTCCCTCCCGTTATGAAACAAACCTGGTTTTATCGAACCTTAAAATCTGCACAGGTAATTATCATATCACAGAACCATGGTAACACTGCATACAATTTTTTATACGTGGCTTTCTATTGCACCTCAACTGCTACCTGTGACTAGAAATTTAGATTTATTCTTTGTGAGGTGGATTTTGCATTGATACTGTCGAGGTGACACAGAGGACGTGGGAGAATAGAGGAGATTAACTGCACAATCCGCACTTTTTGTGAGAAGCTAGGTAATGTAATGTGTATACACAGATGGAGGAATTTACTAAGGCTATATTCATCTGACCAAATATGAATGATTTGATTTTTCACAGCTGTCTTACATCCGAGGGGCACCCACTTTCACAGCTCCGCCATACATTTGAGTGTACAGAGGGGTTTGTGAAAACAGACAAAAATAGGACATGACCTATATTTTGACAGTCCATTACAATGGACCATCCAGATAATGTTCATGTGAATAGCCCCCATTCCCTTGCTGCTGTGTAGCATTCGTAAAAAATCTTTTGGCATCTTTTGCCAGTCCATGCAGCAGAAATTCAAATCTATGCCAGTGCCAGGCCTAAATTATATTGAATATGTCTGACCATAGGGGGCCATGCTCTACCATGCTAAGGAGCAGCACACCAGAATACAAATTTTTGTACAAAATGACATGTGCCTAAATTTGCAACATTATAAGCAAATGTAGCAGCAGACAGTGGAAGACCTTATGCTCTTTTCTCTAAAGTGTGACCTCTCTGACCAGCATGGTGTAATTCAGAATGGGGAAGGTAATGGAACCAATTGTCATTATCCTTTCAGCAATGGTCCTGCTGTTTGTCATGTGGATGAAGCGCAGAGAAAAGGAACGACATACAAAGCAGCTGCTGATTGATCCGGAGGATGATGTCAGAGACAACATTCTGAAGTATGATGAAGAGGGAGGTGGCGAGGAGGACCAGGTATTGCCCACATGGACCCGTACAGAAAAGTGATTAATGTTCTTTGGGTAATACAGTGGCCTTGCAGCACTGAGGTCCTGAGTCTGAATCTGACCAAAGATGACATCTGCATGGAATGTGTATTTTATTTGTGTTTGCATGAGTTTCCTCTTGTAATTTTGATGTCCTCCCCAACTCCAAAGATATTTTGATAAGGAATTTAGATTGGACACCATTCTTGAAACAGTGGGAAACATTTAGTGTATCTTATTCACCAGTTTTCTGGCATACAAGGCATGAAAAGTTGTGAAAGTCAGGTTTTTGTGCAAAAATATGCAACTTTTTTTTTCCTCTTTGAGGCCGGAGCCCCACGGGACGTAAACGCCGCGATTTGCCCGCAGTGGAGACGCTATGGGAAAAATCACAGCGTTTTACAGTGCAAGCAAAGGGGATGGGATTCATACGAATCCCATGCCCACTTTTTGGAAAAAAACGCAGTGCGGACACGCTGCGATTTGCAAAGCCATTGCGGCTTTGCAAATTGCAGCATGTCAATTATATCTAAGGAAATGCCGGCAGCTTTCCCATAGATATAATTTTAAGAGGAAGTCCGCAGAGGAAAACTATGTGAACTTTCTCTTAAAAGCACTGCGTAAAGAGCTTTAGGGCTGCAATTACGGCCCGTGAGGCTTTAGCCTAAGTTTAAGGCCCCATGTGGCGTCCTGCAACAAAAATGCGCTGCACGAAAAACCGCAGTGGCAAAGCATCGCGGTTCTTCCTGCATCACTTTAAACAGAAAGTTTGCAGAGATCTCCGCATAATTCCGTATAATTTACATGCTGTGATTTCCAAAACCGCATCGTTTTTGGAAATCATCGCATGTCTGCACTGCGGTTTTTACTGCAAAGTGGGCATCGGATTCACTATAATCCCATCCACCTTGCACTGACTGTAAAATGCCACAATTTTTTCTGCAGTGTTGTACGCCACTTGGGGTCTCCGCCTTAGGCCCCACCTTGTGAAAACACGTTTTTTTTTGTGGATTTTCCTGTGGTTTTTTGGGCCAAAGCCAAGAATGATTCTACTTCTACCTTCTTCTCAATTCAATCCTGGCTTTGGCTCAAAAAAACTCAACACAATCTGCAACAAAAAAAGCTGCGTTTCTGCAACATGCGAACTACAGCCAAAATTCACTGCAGGAAAAACCATGGTGAAGAGGCATGCGCATTGTTTTTTTTATGTAGATTGTGAGCCCCACATCCTATCAGTATGTTTTTGGAGTATGGGATGGAAATCCATGCAAACACAGGGAGAACATACACATGCCTTGCAGATGTTTTTTTTGCCCTTGGCGGGATTCAAACCAAGGACTCCAGCGCTGCAAGGCTGCAGTGCTAACCATTGAGCCACCGTGTGGCCCCCTGGAGGCATGTGTGTTTTTTCCTATAGCGCTTTTCACAGAAAGTCGTTTTTTAAAATTGCATCATGTCCACTGCAGATATTTACAGTCACTGCAAGGTGGGTGGGATTCTCGCAAATCCCATCAACACCTTACAGAAAAATATGAGCAGTGAACCGCAGCATGTCAATTATACCTTGCGGACTTTATGTGAAAAGCGCTGCGGGAAAAACCACAATGCGTTAGCCTAAAGTGTAATGGGGCATGAAAGCTTCAGGTTTTCAAACCTGAGGCTATGAGCCATTGCACACCTGATTGCACTTGATCTTCGTCCCAATGGCTCATTTGCATAATTTTAGAAACTGCCTTTTAAAAGAAATGGTGCACCTTGTGAACGATGTAATAGTATGATGATGCTCTGTATAATGTTCTGTGAGGCTGTTTTCATATTAAGTTTCCTTTTGAAAGACTCTCTTTATATACAACTAGCTGGTACCCGCGACTTCGTCTGCGGTGATTGTAGAAGTGGGTATATACAGGCGCGGGTAAGGTTTTCGTACTGTGTATAAGGGATGGGATATGAAATGTAAGTTTGTATCTTGTTTTTGCTGTAATTCAGAGAATACGTGAGACTTTTGTGTTGCAGTTACTTTGTATTTGAGCTGCTCTATATATATGGTGTTGTGAGAAACTTTACACAGTGACTTTGGGACAGAGGTATTTGAAGTTAACCCCTTCCCGTCGATGGCATTTTTTGATTTTGGTTTTTCATTTTTGACTCCCCTCCTTCTAAACCCCATAACTTTTTTATTTCTCCGCTCCCAGAGCCATATGAGGTCTTAATTTTTCTTGGGACAATTTTTTCTTCATGATGCCGCCATTAATTATTCTCTATAATGTACTGGGAAGCAGGAAAAAAAATTCTGAATGGGGTGGATTTGACAAAAAAATGCATTTCTGCGACTTTCTTAGGGGCTTTGGTTTTACGGCGTTCACTGTGCAACCAAAATGACAAGTCCCCTGTATTCTGTGTTTCGTTACGATTCCGGGGATACCAAATTTATATGGTTTTATTTACATTTTGACCCCTTAAAAAAATCCAAAACTGTGTTAAAACATTTTTTTTTGAAAAGTCGTCATATTCCGACAGCCGTAACTTTTTTATACGTGCGTGTACGGGGATGTATAGGGCGTCTTTTTTTGCGGGACCGGGTGTACTTTGTATTTCTACCATTTTCGGGAAATGTTATTGCTTTGATCACTTTTTATTCAAATTTTTATCAGAATCAAAAGAGTGAAAAAACAGCGGTTTGGCACTTTTGACCATTTTTCCCGCTACGGCGTTTACCGAACAGGAAAAATATTTATATAGCTTTGTAGAGCGGGCGATTTCGGACGCGGGGATACCTAACATGTATGTGTTTCACAGTTTTTAACTACTTTTATATGTGTTCTAGGGAAAGGGAGGTGATTTGAATTTTTAATCCTTTTTATTTGTTTTTATATTTTTTTTACTTTTTTTTTACCTTTTTTTTTGCATTTATTAGACCACATGGGGTATTGACATGGGTGGGCGGTGTCGCGGATTGTCAGAGCGGTGGGGGTCGGCAAACATGGCTGCTCCGGAGCGTTAAAGAGCGCCTCCTGGAGTATCGTTAAGGGGAGGGGCAAAGTGGTAAAGTCTATGTATATGAGATTGTGTGGGGTTAGGGGCGAGGCTGTAGAGGGCAATAGGAATTTTGTGGCTTGCTATGGTCCAAAGTGTGTGAGATTGCAGAGATGGTGGTGTGAGTTTGGGTTTTGTGGGGGTCCTGGCACAAACGTATGTGCGCTATTGTGACGAAAAGTAGCCTATTGCGCAATCGAGTGTAGTGACGATGTTTGTGGAAAATTTCAGCCAAATCGGTCGAGCGGGTTTTGCGTGATTGAGGAACAAACATCCAAACATCCAAACACACAAACCCACAAACATCCAAACTCACAAACTTTCACATTTATAATATTAATAGGATGACAACCCAGTAAGAAGGAATTAAACAGAGAAGTACGTAGTCATTTAGTAATGTGAGGCTGCGTTCAGAGTGGGTATTTTGGACTGGAAATTGACACAAAGGCCGCCTCAGGTTCCAGTCCAAAATACGGGTAGTTGCGACTGGATACCGAGGTAGTGCACCGACATCCAGTCGCGGCACTCCGATCAAATGAATGGGCCTAGCCGGGAGGAGGGAGTGTCTTCAGGCGGATTCGTGAGGTGAATCCGCCTGAAGAATTAGCATGTCGCTCAAACGGCTACTGGAAAAAAGAACTGACCGGCACCCATTGAATTCATTGAATTTTTTATCAGGATTTTAAGGCGGATTCGACTTCAAATTCTGGTCCAAAATACCCCGTATGAACCCAGCCTAAGAATGATAGTGAGAGTAACATTTCAGTTTCCACTGCTTTGCGTTTCCAGATCACCAGATCTTTCAGATATAGGGAGAGACTGTAATCTTTATGCGATATGGCACTTTGAAAACTGATGCTTTCCACCATACAGGACCAACATCTTCTGTTTTCCCACCAGGACTATGACTTGAGTCAGCTGCAGCAGCCAGAGACACTCGATCACGTTTTGAACAAAGTGGCGGGCGTCAGACGGGTGGACGAGAGGCCTGTAGGTGCTGAGCCACAATATCCAATAAGACCTGTCATTCCACACCCAGGGGATATTGGAGATTTTATCACTGAGGTAACTATTAAGAAAATGATGTGGCCCAGTAAGAGGAATTTCTTATTTATTGTGAAGAGTGGGGACGTCATGATGGCAGATTCTTCTTTTTATATGAATGTCCCATGTTTATTTATTTTACACACTGCTACAAAAGTCATTCAAATATACAATATAAGGTGACTTTACACAGAGTTTACACTCGCTCATTCTAAGCGTAAAAATCGTTCAGAGTGAGAGGCGTAAAAAACGGATCCCATTGACTTGAATGAGTGCAGGCATACGCACGCTACCCATTGAAATCAATGGGAGTCTTTTTTACCTATTGCTTTCAATGTGATACGCGCGCTACCCATTGAAATCAATGGGAGGCTTTTTTACCTATTGCTAGCAATGTGATATGCGCGTATCACATTGAAAGCAATAGGTAAAAAAGCCTCCCATTGATTTCAATGGGGAGCGCGCGTATGCCGGCACCCATTGAAGTCAATGGGATCTGTTTTTTACACCGCTCACTCTGAACGAGTTTACGTTCAGAATGAGCGGAGCGTAAACTCGACGGCTCCCTAATAAGCATATATAATAGCCACAAGCCAATATACTAAATACATCATGTCAGTCACATATTTCACATATAGTCATTGAGCTTAACTGTTTATAATTTGAGTGAAGAGAACAACACCCATGCCCAGCCTGCTTTCCCCGATTTCTGCCTGCTGCAAGTCATATTGAATAGTCGATTGGGGGTTATGATACATATCCCATCTATAAAATATTTATAATACATCCTATGGATACACCATAAATTTTAAATGGCCAGAATACCGCTTTAAACCTTGTGCTGGGGTAGATTTACTAATCCTGTCCAATTATTATACACTGTTAATGAGATAATCTTTAAATGTACCTTTAGGCAGCGGCCACACGTAGCAAGATGGAGGAAAAGAGTTTTCCTCGAAATCAGTTTTCCTCTGCGAACTTCTCTCCCCTATTATACCTATACAGAAAACACCAGCATTTCCTTAGGTATACATTCATACTGCGATTTTCAAAAACACAAGTTTTTTTGAAAGCAGAGCTGTTCTGCTGTGGATTTTTTTTTGCAAACTAAGAATGGGATTAGCCAGAATCCCATCCACTTTGCAGGTACTCTGCCGCGGCCAAAATTCTGCATGTTCACAAAGTGGCGCCTCTGCTAAAGACCCACATTTTAGAAACATAGCGTTTTTTACACAGAGTTTTTTTTAGCTGCATTTTACTACATGTAGCCTTAGCCTTAGGGTAAGTTCACATGGGGTTTTTTGGTGAGGATTTTGAGGTTGTATCCACCTCAAAATCCTCACCAAAAAGACGGCTCCCATTGAAATCAATGGGAGCCGGTCAGTCCCGGAAAAAAAGAAGCAACATGCTCATTCTTCAGGCCGATTCGCCTCGCGATTACACCTGAAGACACTCCCTCCTCCCGACAAGGCCCATTCATTGGGCCTAATCCGGAGCGGAGTGCGCGACTGGATGCCAGTGCAGTGCAATGGCATTCAGTTGCGGCTACCCGTTTTTTGGTCCGGAACCTGAGATGGCCTCCGCCTTATGTTCCGGACCAAAAAACCCCGTGTGAACTTACCCTTAGACTGTTTAGTTTAAGTTCATGCCACTGATCAGATGGCTTAGATTGTGATAGAAACTATTGCCAGAATTTTGGCCCAGTTATGGCTTGCACTGTTGCCATTTAAGCCTGCCCCGTTTCTGCTAAGCCCTTTATTAGCAGTGTTTGGCTCAAAAACTGCAACAAAATTTACAACAAAAAAGCAACATTTTCACAACATGGGGCCTTAGCGTAAAACACATAATAAATAAAATGTAGGGCAGTATTTTAGCTTGGGAAATCTGACAATTTGGCAGAGTAAGGCCCCTTGCAGAGGACTGTGTGCTATTTCTGCGTGCTATCTGCAAAGACATACTGATGACACATAGTCCGCAAAAACTGAACACTGAACAGCATTTTGCGGACCGCAAAATAGACACAGTCGTCTGCAAGGGGCCTTACCCTGTATTCACACAACAATAAAGAATCGGCCATTTAATGGTCATTTTTTTTAGCAGTCGTCTCGTGGCCACACTAACTTCAATGTCTGTGAATGGGGGCTATTCATATTACCAATATTTTGGTGGTCATAATTTAGGTCATGCTCAATCTTTGTACATTTTCACTGATCCCCCCCATACATTGTAATGTATGAGAGATCCATGAAGCAACCATCCCTTGGGTGTATCATGGCTGTGTTGCACCACGGTCATGTACTAAGTCTTGCTTGTTTAGTTATAATGTGACATCTGAGTCATATTTGAAGTCATGTAGAATTGAACATAAAAACCTATTTATTTGGTCTAGTCCATACAATAAGCATTTCGAAAAGGATAGACCTGTAATTCTAGACACAAAGAGCTCAGTAAACCATAGTATTTGTAATCAGTAATATAGGAGTCTGTATGTTCCATTGTGAGCACGGTCTCTTTTATTAAAGAAAGTGCTTTCCTATTTTCTAATCAAATCGAGATTTTATTTCCTCGGAGACAGTTGGCAGAAGTCAGGAATATTAAATGCAGCCATGTTTTAATTAGAATAACATATTGTTCTGGCTTTTTATCTGTCAGTGTTTTGCTCTTCAGGCCCACACAGCTTCGCCGAGTCTGCAAATGACGGAATCTGGGGCTGGGTGTTGGGTTTTTTACTGCCTGACAATCTTACAATCAGCATCCTAATTAAATGACCACTAATCCAAGGTTCATCCTCTATAAGCAATGGCTCATATTAAATCACATCCTCCACCTAACAAGGAGCCTCAAGATTTCAGTGTTAAGGAATTAATTACAAAGTCACAGTATCTTGTACTAACTGGAAGGCAAACATGACTTACAGTGGCTATGCTGGGTATTATCGAGCAGGGGGAGAACTGAAGAGAACAATTGCCCTGCAAATATGCCTAGCCACATCATTTCTTCTTGTAGCTGCTTATGGAATAAAGGTGATGGAATAAAACTTAGTCCAGGATTTGAAAATACAGCTGCTTTCTTCCAACAGTGCCACTCTCATCCAAATGTATCTAGTATTGCAACTCAGACCCATGCACTTTAATGGAATTTAGCTGCAATACCAGACACAACTCATGGACAGTTGCGGTGCTATCCTCGGAAGAAATCAACCATTCCAGGATAACCCCTTTAAGGCTAAGGCTCTACGGGGTGTCCTGCAGAAAAAAAGCGCTGCAGAAAAAAACGCGGCGGCAACGCATCGCGATTCTTCCTGCAGCGCTTTAGTCAGAAAGTTCACAGAAGTTTCCTCTGCGGACTTTTTGTCATCATTATACCTATGGGAAAACCACTTGCATTTCCGTAGATGTAATTAACATGCTGCAATTTTCAAAAGCACGGCATGTCTGCAGCATGGTTTTTACCGCACAGTGGGCATGGAATTCACTAGAATCCCATCCATTTGGCCCTGACTGTAAAACGCCGAGATTTTTACTGCAGTGTTTCCGCCACGGGCATATCGCTGCGTTTATGCTTCGTGAGGCCTTAGCTTAAGAGTCAACTGACCTTTCAGCAGAGGCAAAGTTTTTAGGCCCCAGTGCATATACTATTTATAGTAGTGGTATCTTCTGTGGGGCCTTGGGTTTCCTCAGGCACCAGGACCTGGTGTGGCTGCTACATTTTCACCCTTGATGCTTCACAAAATGGATTAAATCGCTTTAGGCTGGGGCACCACATTGCAAAATGCAGCATTTTAGCCATGGTGGAAACACTGCTGCAAAAAATTACCGTACCTGCAAAATGGATGGGATTCTGGCTTATCCCATCCACACATTGCAGAAAAAAAAATGCAGCAGAAAAGCATGAATTTTTTTAAAAAATCACAGCATGTCAATTATACCTATGGAAATGTTGGTGTTTTCTGTATAGGTACAATAAGGGCAGAAAGTCTGCATTTGCAATGAAAAACACTGCGGAAAAAACACAATGCTAATCTGCTGCCGTCTTTTCCACGTTTTTTATTTTGCTGTGTCTCACTACATGGGGCCTTAGCCTTGGACTTCCTAAAAAATCACTGTCAATTACAATAATTTGATCCATTGCCTTGCGGAAATGTATGGCACATGCATGATGTCCTTGCTCTTGTGTCAGTCACCCTGTCAAGGAAGGGCAGATGTGACACATAAAACTTACAAATTCAGATTCAGGTAACATATTTCTGTGGAAAAAGGCTGGAAAGTCTGGCTACTGAAGCCCTTTTTCTGAGCACTCATCTTTCACTCCCTCCTGCGAGCCCACAGATCAGGACATTGGTTTAGAACGCAAGTAGAAAATGTTCAGTGTGTGAGACAATGTCCTATGTCTCAGCATTGACATCACTGATCTGCCTCGTCCTCTCCAGCGTCTAACGTTTTCCATTCTCTCTTCCCTCACAGGGACTGCGAGCAGCAGACAATGATCCTACAGCGCCACCTTATGACTCTCTCCTGGTTTTCGACTATGAAGGCAGTGGTTCCACCGCCGGCTCTGTTAGTTCTCTCAATTCCTCTAGCTCTGAGGATCAGGACTTTGAGTACTTGAATGACTGGGGCCCTCGTTTCAAAAAACTGGCCGATTTGTACGGTGGTGGCGAGGAGGATTGACGGGACATCTGCATCTTATCAGAACATAACCTCCTCAGTTGTACAGTGGCAGCTTTCATTTTTTATTATTAAACTCCCGACTCATACCCCCTTCCTGACTGCGTTCTTTTTAGTGCTAAATTAGGCAAACTTTCTTTCTCGGCTTCATTCCAGTTCTGCTTGGCAAATGTCTAAAGCAAAAATACCTTTTATCTTCATTTTTATATTTCACTCCGCACCAGGTAAAAAGGATTTCATTAACGCTATGTTATACGATAGATACAACATGTTGGAAAGCTGGCAGTCATTTCGGAGTTCTAGTTTAACATAGGAAGATTCATGGAAGTGTGATCAGGACTGAGACTGCTGCGTGGTTAGGACACATCGACATGCGAGATAACTATAGCCGCTATGCGATAATATATTATATTCTAACACCTTGGTGAGATCTGAAATATGAAAAGGACAAACAATGGCTACTCCTTCCCTGCTGGCGTAACAAAAATCCCCCCCATTCAGGGCTTCTTGTCAGCTGGAAAGAAGTGGTTCCCTAACTGGAATGAAGCATTTCCGTCACATTTTTTGTGAACCTACTAGGAATCCGGCATGTCTGCGTTCCATTATTGCTGCTTCCCGCCCTTTCTTTTCTGTGTGCGTGTGTATATAAGATATAGATATATATAGATCTCTATATATGTATTTATGATCTCATAGACACCCTCACACATACACATCTGTACATAGGTACATAGGTGAGCAGGGAGGTTTCCTGAAGACTTGAGTGATACGCCACTCTATCGTCTTAACTTGAAAAATAAAACTTTTTTTAAGAAAACACTGTTTTTACAAAAGAAAACAAAATGATCAAAAAAAAAGAAAAAAAAATATTGAAAAAAAAAATATGTTTTTTGAAAAGTGCCTTTTCGGTACATTATGTGAGGTGATATAAGTCTCAGGAGAATTCGGCGGAGGGAAGAGGGACTGACCGGTGCCAGAACAGATTGTTAGCCAGACGCTGCTGTAGGAGTCCATCCTGGCTTTGAGAAGGTTATGCTGGTGAACTGGGGATTTGTAGAGCTTTGCTGTTAGTACCTCCACTGGTTTCTCTGGCAGTGAAGGGGTTAAGAATGCAGATTTCTCATGTATTATTTAAATGATGTTCTTCATTGTGTGTAAGGAGCTTCACCTATCACGTCTGATAACACAAGATCAGGAGAAGCTGTGGCTCTCATATATCACATTACACCAGAACCTTGCATATATGGCTTAAGGGGTTGTCTGAGATTAGACAAAAAGACAGACTTCTTTTCCAGAAACAACGCCACCCTCGTACCTAGGTTGTACCAGGCATTGCAGGTTACTGCTAGTCAGGTGAAAGGCTGCAACACAAGATGGAGCTATTGGACAAAAGGGGAACTGTTTCTGGAAAAGTAGGTCTCTGTCTATTCCTTAGGAACTGGTGATATCATTGACACTCAGTCACGTTGCGATAGCTGTCCATGAACATTACACATTATGCCACCATATGTAGACAACACCTAGGTTGTTAATTCTCAGAGTGATGGGCCTCCTTTGATTTTTTTTTTTTAGCTAAGGCTCCATTAGTTATCCCAAAATTAAGCACAGGTATGACAGGTGCCCATCAGGTGATCGGTGACCATAGAAATACAGTGAACATGAGACCGAGCTGCAGAGGGTGTGCAATATTATGTAGAGACTGTGTTGATATATTTTTTGTTTTTTAAATGCAGGTGCTCACTTCTGACCTAAAAGTAACATATAAAGGTGTATGTTGCAAGATGTGATGGGTACTGTAGTATTGCTCCATACACTTCAATGGAGCAGCGCTTCAGTACCAAAAACCTCAACTACGGTTTGTACAGCGAGTGAGCAGCGCAGGTCCTGGCACATAAAGCATACCAGGAGCCACATTGTTTCGTAAAAGCCGACCTGCAGAGCTGTCAAACCCCCACAGACAGTGGCGTAACTACCGCCATAGCAGCAGAGGCAGCTGCCACAGGGCCCGGGACATTAGGGCTACCCGCTACCGCTGCTATCATTATACTCGGGGGTCTTTTCGGACCCCCGAGTATAATGATTGGCAAACCGGGAGAGGTAAGAAACATAAAAAAAAAACACTGTTACTTACCTCTCCACGATCCTGGATAAAACAAGGTAGTAAGGATTGAAGCTAATGTGCAATGAGCGTTGCGATGACAGCTGATGCCTACTCTCCATTCTGCATGTTTGGCCATATTGTTGTTTGGAAACCAAAGGCTTGGCTGCTCCTTTAAGTTTTCTCTTTGTTGTTCTCGCTATAACCCAGTGATTCCCAACAGGATACCTTAGAAATCTGCCAGGGGGACATGACACTCTGGTTGGGAAGATGACCGCATGCTTTCATGCAATATTATCTCCGTTCTTAGAATCTTTTTGACCTTTTGATAAAAATTATTTGGTAGGGGTGCCCTAACAAAATATTTTTTTTTTCTCTAGGGGTGACCTGAGTCTGAAAAGGTTGGGAAAACTACTATAACCACTTTGTAATGTAGTTGTGAGCTCCCAAGTGTATGGCAGACATTAGTAATGTGAATGGATGTGAGCAATCAGAGATCTTGAAAATGGTTAAAAATTGAAAATTCTCCTAATGTAGTCTTTGCATATTTTGGTGTAGAATATCACCTATTTATAGTTTGTCAACTCAGTAGTTGAATAAACTGTAGAGTGACACCCCTTTCCCCGAATCACAAATATGAGTAGTTGTTACCTACCCCCACCCAGTGTTAAAGGCCAACAATACAAAGAACATTGCTTAGCATAGGCCAACAATGAGCACAAGTACCTGAATATAAAAACTTCACTCCTTCCTGAATCATGATGTAAATGTATTTTGTATGTATTCACAGGGGCAGATATATTCTGGCTTACAAGATATGAGAAAGTTACAATTTTTTTGTGCAAATCAGGTTTTTGTGCAAAAATTAGCATTTTTTTCTGTTTTGTGCCACAAACACCACCTTCCCGGAGGAGGGCATGTTGAGGGGTGTAGCTTGGGCGGGTCACAGACACCGTCAGATTTGGAATCACTTATACCAGTTTGCTGGCATAAATAATTCCTGAAATCTGTGCCAGCTACAAATGTGCAGACACACAGCCAAGCGCACCTTCTGCCAGTGCATCAGATAATGCTAGCCTTCAGAAATCTGCCCTATCATCTTAATATCTTTACCTATAGTGGCGTGTCTACCACATAGGGAGACCATGCTGCTGTTATGGAGTCTGAGGGAATAGGAAGCCCAACACAGATTTCCTGCTTCCAGAGACTAATTCACTGCATTTTCCTACAGCTGCCACTAGGGGAAGCACAGTGTAAGGAGTTTTTTTTTTTTTTTTTTTTTTTTTTTACAGCTACCATGGGGTTTAGTGGCAGCTGTATTAATTCCTATGCAGAGAGCGCCTCCTAGTGGTGGTTGCAGGCAGCAAGTTTTATCGCTGTAACTGAATAAGCTATATAAAGAATATTTATCAATGTATATGTTTATGGCATTGAAGAATATGGTGGTTGATTCGAACAAATGTAGAAATTTGTGACACACTTGTCAATATTTTTAATAGCAGAAAGGGAGAGAGCGGGGGTTTGCACCCCAAAAAACTTACTAGTAGAAATAATGACTGAATGGCTAAAACCTATGCTAGCCGCTAGCTCTTGTAAATTTCAATTAGTCTTAATAAATTGGCCTCATGTTATTAAGAATGAGCGCCATATTAATAAAGCATCCAGTGATGCAGAGTATGTTTTTTTAGACTTTATAAAAGCCATTGTGGCCGGGGGGGAGGGGGTTCTGACTGCATTTTGCTATGGGGCCCTATGATATCTGTGTTTGTCCCGGTTCACCTAAGAATCCTTACTGTACTATCATGGTTAAGTAAACCTGTCCCTAAATTAATAATATATCTCTCTATGATATATAATTCCCTCTAATTTTACCCTGAAAGACTAAGACGCCTGTAACATTGTAAACATTTGCCCCATATTTAATACACCAATTTCACGTCATACATTTACCCAGTGCACATGTACATATCTCTTACAACTACAAATAGTCACATACTCTACAGAAAAGTAAAGTCAAGTAAAACTATGCATAGAAACCAAATACAAAAGTCCAATTTTCCACTTTTTCAACTAAATTTTTCTTATTTCATGATTTCATTGTCTAGATTTCATTGTCTAGATACATGCATATTATTGTCAAGTGAATGAGACAGAGCTACATGTATTACCAAGCAGTACACTTCAGGAATCCCATCTGGCTACGTAGTCTGAAGAGAGAGGATCATACTAAGGCTGAGTTCACACAGGGTATCCGCCTCAAAATCCTGACCAAAAAGACGGTCAGTTCTTATTTCTGGGAGCAGTTTGGTTTTTCCAGCTCCCGGAAAAAAGAACGGACATACACGTTCTTCAGGTGGAGTCGCCTCGCCTCCGCCTGAAGACACTCCCTCCACCCGACTAGGCCTATTCATTTGGCGCCTAATTCTGGAGCGGAGTGTGCGACTAGGTACCAGTGCACTGCACCGGCATCCAGTCACAGCTACCCGTATTTTAGACCAGTGCATGAGTCGACCTCCGGACCAAAAAATCCCATGTGAACCCGGCCTAAGTTTTTACCCAACTCTGTCCTGCAGTCCACTTCTAGAAGAGGTTTTACACAGAGGAAAGCACTGGTGGCCTTTTTTTTTTTTTTTTTTACAATCATACCCCTATTGGCAAAATGTGTTCTTGTATCTTACTAAGGTTATGCAGGAACCTATTAGGAAAAGTACCCTAATAATTTTTTTTTAGATTTTGTACCCAATTCCCAAAGGACTCCATTAATGACAAAAATAAATGTCATACAACAGTAAGCACAGTAAAATGTATATAATAAACATGCGTATAATGTTAAAGATAAGACAATTATATGTGTGGAAAATTATTATAACAAAGAAAGAAGAGAACGTTGTATCTAGAATAAAGCTTTCATGAGCTAACAGCACAGGTAAAGATGGCTCAGACAGTACAAGGTACAAGGGGTAAAAGGGAAAGCGAGCTATACAGATTCTATGCCTATTTTTATATTAAAAAAGGAATTATTGACAGAATTGTAGAAGATTAGAAAATGCTTTTCTCCCAGAAACTGGTCCTCATATCCATAGGTTATACCTGTTATTGAAGTGTAGCCTCCTTCACTTGAATACAGGGGAATATTAGACACAACCCATTACTAGAAGAGACCCTATTTTTGTAATCTCATACCACCTTGAGTCATGTCTGGTCGCCTGTCCCTAGGAATCGGTCTGTCTTACTCCATGAACTTGCCACTAAGGGTAGAGAAGAGGTATGGAGGGCTACTTATTCTTTTCAATCGTTCATTCATCCATTCAGACAGACATATGTCTACAGTGAATGACTTCACGCAAAAATAATGAGAAAAGATCAGATAGTAAAGATAAATGAATTATGATATACTTTAGCAGAGACACTCTAAGCTATTGTAACATATTATGGGCAACCCTATCTAGACAAAGTTATATATGTTCTATAGACTTTACATTACGACAATGAAATCACCAAGGGCAGTGCCTTATTGGATTACAGCTTGTGCTTTGTGTTACATCCTGACATCTTATCACCCACTCCATTTTTTCTCACCAATTTCTAAGCTTGCTTCAGCTGCAAGGACACACAGGGTCTTAAGATTACTCCACACTTTGTATCATCCATCAGACTGTCAATGTGCTTCAAGTGTTTCAGAATGAGAGTAGAAAAGAGTAGTTGAAGCATTGCTGAAGGAGTATGTGACGTTCTGCATGTGACCTATATTGTAGACAACAACTTGGTGATCTTGTTTTTCTGTATAACAATTATGTAATATCAAGGCTGACATGCTTTATGAGTGGACTTCCTGAGAAACCCAGTTCATGGCCAGAACCAGGAGAACAGAGAAATAACTAAATAACCTTCTCCGACAGGTCAGCTGGGTTCTCAGTGTACTATGCAATCATGGGAAGATTGGATACTGGGAGGAAATATTTAGTCTTAAAATGGAAGTTTGTGTTCTCTGAATATCATATATATATATATATATATATATATATATATATATTTACATCAGTTTAGCCATCTCCTGATAAATTGCATTTCCAAAGGAAACATAACATTAAAGCAATTTGCAGGATTCAGTTCATTCAATGTAAATGCCTTGACCTTAATATACTAAATTTACAATACAGAAACAGGTAAAAAGGCAGACTGGCTATGTATAAAGTGTACGAATATATGTTACTGCACATACACCCCAAGCTGCATAATAATGGTATTTAGTTACCCCCTTCACTGCCACAGAGTGATGTCACCATGTTAGCCATGACCTGTCACACAAGTATGTCACTCCAGAGAGACAAGGCCTCTAACACTGATCACTGCACCATATGTATATAATTTATACATGTGTAAATATATATGTGCACTGCTAAGCAAAAGCTGCTTGTTGTATTTTGGGTGCGTGATCCAGGACCCCACTAATCAGCCTTTTAAACCCATGTATGGTTTCCAAATCTATTCCGAGGAACCTGGGAATTTTCTTATCTGTGCTAGCAGACAGCGCTAGCGAATGTTCAGCCATTGCATAGGTTAGTTTAATTGCCTTTATGGCTAGAAGAGGTGAGCGTCAACTCCACTCTGGCTGACATCATTTTAGCTAATGCCTCCCTGCATGATTTTGATTTGACAATGTTCACCCCCGCCTTCACCCTATTTAACCCCACCCCGCATGTAATGTTTTGCGGTCCCCAAATAAAATATGCGCTTCTGCCCATAAGTGCAAGCCAGGCACACTACCATGGCAAAAGTCTAATAACAGAGTATGACAAAATCTGTCCGAAAAAAATTCTTTTGTAAAAACTGTCAACAGCACAAAACTTTTTTATATATTGTTGTTTGTAGGTTTTTTTTGTACTGAAAGAAAACTTTAAAAAATTAAGAAAAAAAGGGGTGAAGAGGACCATAAACCCGTACATGTGTCTGTGTGTTTGCCTAATATTACAATTTCTTAAATGACTCTGGTTAATTGTGTGTTTATGCTGAATTGGATCCATGCCATCTTGCTCTGGTGTAAGAAAAAAAAGAAAAAAGAAATAAAAAGAATTTAAAAAAAATAAACAAGTGAAATAAACATCCCAGATGCTCCCATGTGGATGTGTTTTTGTTCCACCTTGTTCTTCTACTTGTTACGTATTCTTTTAGGTTTGGCACTAGTTTCACTGACTAAATAAACATACCTTTGTTGGAGGTTCAATACCTGACAAGACTAGAGTAAGACAAAGGCCTGAATGTATTTATGTATATATGTATGTGACTGATGTGCCCAGGCATGCCACAATCCTGAGGTGAACTGACAATCCTGGGGTTTTAACGTTATAGTCAACCATATTCAGACTGTGGCAGCCTGGTACCCTCGGAAACCGCTGTATTTGCCAACAGTAGCCACAACCAGACAGCTATTTCCTCTGTAGCAGACATTGCAGGAGAAATATAGTATTACAAGATGGCTGTGCTGATGAATTGCTGTCCATGCAATACAAGAACAGCTCAAATTCATAAAGCAGCTCTTTATTTTAGTTCAGTGACCCCCCTCTAGCTGGACACATGGACAGGGAATATCTTCATGAGACAAGCCCTTTAAGTATCGTCACTGAATGCCGTGTAGTCAGTTCAGTCACAAGATGTGTAGCTACATTTTATCCTAGACTATGAAGGACCATTGTATGATTGGTGAAGTCCATCTCCTGGGACCTGTTTAAGCAGAACAACAGGTCAGTTGGGCAGCAATACAGACTTTGTTCTGTAGTTCATCCCCAGTCAGCTTGTTCACGTGTATTGGCTAGGCCGGAGTATTAGGAACCGCCATAGTTGGATGTCACTAGTATGACATCCACACATAGTATGGAAGTCACTGGGCCATGTACTGTAGTGAAGGAGCAGCGCTGCACCTCCCATGAGGCGACCTGAAGCGGCCACTTCAGGCGGTGCTATGCCAGGCCCCGGGGAGGGCGGCATTTTTGCTTACCTAAGCCAGTCCAGGACAAGCTGTCCTGGACTGGCTTAACGTCACCGAGCGGTGGATTGGGGAGGCCGCTGGAGCTTCCCCTCATGCTCAGGCAGAGAGCAGGTCCTCTCCATGCCTGCTCTCTGCCTGCTAACGCAGCTCCTCCACGCCCCCTTCTCTCTGCCCACCCCTTCTCTCCGCCCCGACCCCTCCGCTCCTACCCCTCTTCCCCGGGGGCTTTCTGTCGTCCGCCTCAGGCGGTGAAAAAGGCAGGTTCACCCCTGTGAAGGAGCAGTGGTGCATCAGTGAATGGCATTGCCTATTCCTTATGTTTATCATGTGGTTTGAGGGATTGACCATCCAGCTTACAGACGTTGATGTGCTGGCCTCAGAAATAACCCTATTCAGATGGTTTTGGACAGCAGAATTTTCTACAATGTTAAAGGTTCCTTGATAGAAATTTGAGGCTTGCAGAAATCCATGTGCTACTACAATTTCTGCATCAAAATCTGCAGCATGTGAAAGCACCCTTTAAGGGTTAGCCCAGTTAACTTAATATGTTAGAGATACATGGATCCCAGACTATATGAAGTCTATAAAGCGTTTACTCCAAATGGCTTAGCTAAAATCTCAGTAAACAGTCATTGGGTAGAATTTATTAAGACCTGCGCACAGTGTGAACTAAAATCTGCATTGGTCTGATGGGAAAATGGACGCATAAACGTACTTTTTTGGTGCATTTTTTCACACAAATGGCTGTATGCCAAAATTGTGCCAGAAAACTGGAGTTGCCACATTAGTAAATGTCTCCCATTGATTTTGACAGTCATTAAAACATATTTTCATACCTCCCAACCGTCCCGATTTCCGCGGGACATTTACGATTTGGGTGATATGTCCCGCGGTCCAGGTTGGAGGGAGGTATGTCCCGATTTCAACTCAGACCTGCGTCCAGAGGCACGCAGAGAGCGGCGAGGGAGCGGAGGAGATGGTAAGTTTAATGTGGAGGTGGAATGTGAAACTGGGGGCAGATGAAGGAGAGGACGGCATGACACTGGGGGCAGAGATGGAGAGGACGGCATGACACTGGGGGCAGAGATGGAGAGGACGGCATGACACTGGGGGCAGAGATGGAGAGGACGGCATGACACTGGGGGCAGAGATGGAGAGGACGGCATGACACTGGGGGCAGAGATGTGGGGACATGAAACTGGGGGCAGAGATGGAGAGGACATGAATCTGGGGGCAGAGATGGAGAGGACATGAATCTGGGGGCAGAGATGGAGGGGACATGAATCTGGGGGCAGAGATGGAGGGGACATGAATCTGGGGGCAGAGATGGAGGGACATGAATCTGGGGGCAGAGATGGGGGGGACATGAATCTGGGGGCAGAGATGGGGGGACATGAATCTGGGGGCAGATGAAGGAGGTATATGAAACTGGGGGAGAGATAGAGGGGGGACATATAATTTACGGGTGACTGTAGGAGGATTATACTGTGTGCGGGCTACGCGCGCCACACATTTTGTCCCTCTTTCGGTTCTTCAAAAGTTGGGAGGTATGTATTTTTGGTAATGGCACTCTCTCATGAAGCCAATATTTGGGAACAATGGAGGAAGTTTACTGAGACTGCTATTTCATATGCCTCTCTTAACCCTTTGACTGCCAGGGATTTCTAGACGATTTTTTTCATTATGTACCTATTCTCCCAATATATAATATTTCCAGTAATACCTTATCTAGTTATTTCTTTCTGAATATCTGACCTGATAACATACACAGGGGTTAATACTTGGGCTGACGGACTGTTCCACACAGACTCTCCATTGTGAGAGCAGAAACTACTGACAAGCAGGCAACTCCTGTCACAAAGCTATAATGGAGAAGCTCACGGTTCAGGTTCCCTAACTGTATACTTATAGTCTCTTAGATTCTTTAGAATAACATAGAGAGAAGGGTAATGTCATTGCCCCACAGCAATACCACATTCTTAAAGGGGTCACCCTATTCTCATAAGGATAAACCATAAAAAACTTAATACTGAACAACCCCAAGCTGTCCATACAATGCTTTGCTAATGCATCATGAGATTGATAGCAGAGCCAAGAGAAATATCATGCAGAGTATATAAGTGCAGTATACATGAAAAAAGCCTGGAAAGTGACAGATAACCAGATGATGGCTAAAGGGAAGGAACAAAGTGCTTCTTTAAGTGTAAGTTATCATTAGAATTGGCCATCAGTATCTAATCGGTGGAGCCCAACACCTGGCCAACGTACTGATGAGCTGTTTGGGACTGCTGCTGCACCAGGTACTATACAGAGTATGGAGCCAGAAGAAGATGGTTCCATACATTGTATAATTGCTGTGGAGCTTTACTGTGCCTTTCTTTCCATTCAAGTAAATGAGAGCTGTGCTGTAAAAGCACAGTTAAGCCACTATACAATTTACAGGGTTATCTGCTTTTGGCTCTGTGTACTGTGTAGTACCACGTGTGGTAGCAGTCTAGTGCAAAAAAGGTGATAGACTGATAGAAGTAGGATGGTCATTTCAGAGAATTGTCTGCCACCTAGACTGTTATGACCTAGCTGTTGGGACCAAAAAGGCTCCAGAAAGACCAAGAGTGCAGTGGAATATTTGATCTGCCAAGAAGCACAAACAACTACCACAGTTTCCTTGTCCACCTACATTACATACCTGTCTCTTCCCATTACTTTTCAAGGCGCTCAGATGAAAGAATGGGTGTCACAGAGCTCATTATGTGTCCTGCCATTGACAGCTATCCACCATTAATTTTGTTTGCAGTTTATCATGAAGAATCCGTTTTTTGTTTGGGATCCATAGGCGGTCGCGTTTGAGTACGGAGGCCTTGTGGTAAGTGCTTGAATCTTACCTTTGCTGAGGAGTGACCCACTGCCCAACTACTGATGTGAATAGTGAGGGAGCCATCACATAAAACCGTAGGTCTCCTCCAGTAGTGATAGAAGGGACATTAACAAGACATCCTGTGGTCACATATGTTGTATCTCATAGCAGGGCTTTCAGCTATCTTTTTTTTCAGCAGGATAATACTTGTCCACACAAAGCAAACGATTTCCAGAAATTTCTCCTCCAGATTGCTACACGTCCTAGACTTGCCCTGTCCACAGATTTATCACCAATTGAGCATTTATGGGACCAGCTGGGACCCTAGCTTTGGCAACCTACTAGAGTGCAGGATCTACAGGCCCAGCAGCAGCAACTATTGGCAAATGTGTAGCAGGATACCATATGAAACGTGCTTGCCTCCATGTCCAACCGTCTCTCATTTTGTATCTAGGCTGGAGGTGGCCCAACAGGGTATTAGAATGTTCTTTCACTTGTACAATTTTCCCCAATAAACGTTCCGTTTGCTGTAATATTGTCATCACTTACATATATCATCACTACATTCAGACATAGAAAGTTTCATTCAGTTCCAACAACTCTTAGGTGGTATGTTGTGATTTGTTTTTTTTTAACAATGAGCGTAGTAGACATTACTCTCCAGTGATAATCCTTATTACAGTAGCATGTAAAAGGTACCAAAAGCAGGTGCATACGAAAGATTTGGTAAACGTTATTCAAGTTTGTATGTATATGTTGTGAATAGGTATATGCAATTACTGGAATTAATTCCAATAATTCCCCATTTCAAAGAATTGTGATTCTGATTTTCATCAGAATCGTCAAATCAATGTTAGCTTGAAAATCAAGACTCACCCATAAGCTTGTATTAAATTGAGATTTTATTTTTAGACAAAAATCACCCAACCCTAGTTGCAAGTTGCAAGACTTTTTTGCGGAAGAGATATGGGCATTGGTTATGGCCACAATAAATAGCCTTCTTGTGTGCAGAGCGTGGAATACATGCACAACTGCTCATCATCTCACTCCTTTTCTAAAATAAAAAAAATGGAAGCTGCAGGCACAATGTGATGACATCACTTACATAGCACCTGAAGCTCCCTGAAGACTCTTGACTGAGACAGCAGGGGAGCAAGGAGAGGTGAGTATTAGTGTTTTTTTATTATTTTTGTGTGGTAGGAGAGGGACATCAAACTGTGAGGACAATTGCAGGGCTATGAAGATGACCTTGGATTCATTTTAAAATTGAGAATCTCATCTTTACAATGATACCAAGATCATCATAATAAGCCTTACAGATCGGATTTTCTGGTGAAAATGATGTTCTACATTGAGATCCCATTGCAGGTATATGGGAAATGTGCATCGATCTTCAAGCGGTTGACAACACCAAGTACATAGTTACATAGTAGATGGGGTTGAATGAAGACATCAGTCCATGAAGTCCAATCTATAACCCTACAACCCCCTACAGTGTTGATCCAGGCCATCAATATTAGAAAGATGGATAAATCCTTTAATGAGGTTGTCCAGAAATGGGAGAAACCCATGTGGTGAGTGGGAGGAGTAAAATAAAAAAAATTAAAAAAAAGCATATTCACCTGTTCCCTGCACTCCATTGTCCACCAGCAGTGTCCATTCAGTCCCATGCTGGCATCTTCTTGCTGTGAGTCCTGCACCTTTTGTGACCGCTGAGACCAATTAGGTACAGGATTTCCAGAAATGAAGCGTCGACATGAGACCAAACATACACAGGCGGGGACAGGTGAGTATGGTGTTTTTGTTTGTTTGTTTTTATTAAACACCTCCCTGGCTGCCACAGGGGACACTCCAATTTCTAGTCAACCCATTTTTTTTTATGGCCACTTTACTGATCCCCTCATACAGTGGCCTCTTCGCTGGTCCCCCATACTGTATGGAGAACAGTGATGGGCCATCATATTGTGTGGGGGTACTGATGAGGGGTAACATCCTGTGGGGAGATATTAAATTGGGTGGGGCATATTAAAGGGGTTGTCCAGGCTTAATTTTTTTTTCTGGCCTGTCCTCAGGATAGGCCATAAATACCTGATCGGTAGGGGGCTGACACAGCTGTAAAGAACCATTTCCGGTGCCCATTTTGTACACAATATTGTGCCAGAAGCAGAAAGCTCCATCCGCTGTATAAATGCCTGGCACCTTCACTACATCTCAGCTTCCATTGACTTCAATATATACTGAGTTGAAGTGAAGGTGCCGGCTGATATACAGTGGACAGAGCTTTATGCTTCCGGCCCCATATTGTGTACAGGACTGGTACTGGAAGTGACTCTGTACAGCTGATTGGTCTGGGGTTTGGATGTCTGCCCCCTTCTGATCCGATATTTATGGCCTAACCTGAGGGTAGACCATAAAAAAATGATGCCTGGACAACTCCTTTAATACACCCCCCCCCCCCCAAAGCCCCACACTTTAAAGAGGTTGTGCAGCATAATCATTATTATTATTATTATTATTACATATTTATTTATTTTTATAGTTAGTCCAGGGAAGGTAAAAAAGCAAAACAAACTAAAAAAACATACTCATTTATCCTCCTAGTGCAGTCCAGTCCTACAGTTCTGCTGGAAGTCACATGGAGGACTGGATTGCTCTGGGAAACACTGGGGACTGGAGAGTTTTTTGGTTTTTTTTCATGTCTCCAAGTCTAATTAAAAAAAAAGAAAAAAATGTTATCCTGCACAGCTCTTTTAATGTTAATATTAGCCTCCATTATTGCCTCCCACCATACACAATGTAATGGCCCCATCAATGTATCCCATACAGTATAGGGAACCAGTGAAGGGGCCACTGTATGGGGGTAGGGGGCAGGTGAAGTGGCTACTATATGGTGGGGGAATAGTGAAGGGACACTGTATGAGCCATATAGTAGCCCCTTCATTGGTCCCCCTATAGCAGTAGTGGGTCTTTACTTACCTGTCTGCTTTCCGTTCCTTTTCCTTCTTGCTCTGGGTGCACTGATGTGCGTTGGAGAGCAGTCAGGTAAGTATTGGGGCTTAACTTGTAGGCCTACAATATGGCCTACAAGTCTGTGAGTGGTAGAGCAGGAAGCCTGTGGCTTTCTACTCTACTAGTAGCAGCACTGGGTCAGTGGTGCCACTTTTCCCTGGTTTTGTGATCCAATTGTTAAAAGTGCATTGTAAAACTTAGGAGAACCTGGCTACATCACTTACCTCCCCCCTGGTCCCCTGCAAGTTAAATATTGGTGGTATATCAATATTAGAATGTGGATAACCCCTTTAAAGGGGTTGTCCAGGAAAAAATTTATTTTTTTAATTAGGCCGGTGAAGATGAAATTATTTAAAAAAAACAAAACAAACAAACAACACATTCACCTTTTCCCTGGTGCTTTGGTGTCCTCCTGGTCTTGGAAGTCTGTTGTTTTCTTTCAGCGCAAGTCCCCGCAGCATGCGACTGCTGAATTCAATCAGCAGCCTCAGCAAAGGTTGCGGGATATCCCTGGGTCCCTTCCTTAGGCCACTGATTGAGCTCAGAAGTCACGTGATGTCACAGCCAAAAGACAAATAGAGGACCGGACTGTGCTGGGAGGAGATCGGAGCATTGGGAACAGGCAGGGCCGGCGTCAGCACACGGCATAGTCGGGCAAGTGCCGGGGCCCACAGAGCCTCTGGGGGCCCCCCGGCACTTGCCCGCCTAGCACATGTCTGCATAGCTCCCAAGAGTCCCGACAGCAGTATGATACCGGGACTGTCCCAGATGGCTTACTGCATGTCCCGCTATGCCACTGATACGTGTCTTCATGAATAAACTTTATGAGATCACCATCCGGCTGTTATCCCCGGGTAAAAGTTTATACTACACTCCTGCAAGGACCTGCTGATTACATCAGACATCACATGACAGGTAGGGGGCGTGTCTATGTTTGTAACACGATCCTTCACATGAAGAAGAGATTTCAGTGGAGGAAAAAGAAGAAACGTCAAGTGCCTGGTGTATTGTGTGAGAGGTGCAGAGATGTGGGGTGCAGGGTGTATGGTGTGAGGGGGCAGAGATGTGGGGTGCAGGGGGTACTATGTGAGAGGTGCAGAGATGTGGGGTGCAGGGTGTACTATGTGAGAGGTGCAGAGATGTGGGGTGCAGGGTGTATGGTGTGAGGGGGCAGAGATGTGGGGTGCAGGGGGTACTATGTGAGAGGTGCAGAGATGTGGGGTGCAGGGGGTACTATGTGAGAGGTGCAGAGATGTGGGGTGCAGGGTGTACTATGTGAGAGGTGCAGAGATGTGGGGTGCAGGGTGTACTATGTGAGAGGTGCAGAGATGTGGGGTGCAGGGTGTATGGTGTGAGGGGGCAGAGATGTGGGGTGCAGGGGGTACTATGTGAGAGGTGCAGAGATGTGGGGTGCAGGGGGTACTATGTGAGAGGTGCAGAGATGTGGGGTGCAGGGTGTACTGTGTGAGGGGGCAGAGATGTGGGGTGCAGGGTGTACTATGTGAGAGGTGCAGAGATGTGGGGTGCAGGGTGTACTGTGTGAGGGGGCAGAGATGTGGGGTGCAGGGTGTACTATGTGAGAGGTGCAGAGATGTGGGGTGCAGGGTGTACTGTGTGAGAGGTGCAGAGATGTGGGGTGCAGGGTGTACTGTGTGAGAGGTGCAAAGATGTGGGGTGTATGGTGTGAGGGGGCAGAGATATGGGGTGCAGGGTGTACTATGTGAGAGGTGCAGAGATGTGGGGTGCAGGGTGTACTGTGTGAGGGGGCAGAGATGTGGGGTGCAGGGTGTACTATGTGAGAGGTGCAGAGATGTGGGGTGCAGGGTATACTGTGTGAGAGGTGCAGAGATGTGGGGTGCAGGGTGTACTGTGTGAGAGGTGCAGAGATGTGGGGTGCAGGGTGTACTTTGTGAGAGGTGCAAAGATGTGGGGTGCAGGGTGTATGGTGTGAGGGGGCAGAGATATGGGGTGCATGGTGTATTGTGTGAGAGGGGCTGCAAATTGAGGGATGACATGAAACTAGGGACAAATGAAGGGGGCACATTACACTAGAGACTGATAAAGGGGGGACATAAAACTGGGAGCAGACATACAGGGGACATGAAACTGGGGGCAGACGGAGGGGGGACCATTAAACTGGTAGCAGATGAAGGAGTGTTATTGAACTGGTGGCAAATGGAGGGGGTGGGGACATTAACTAGGGGAGTTTAAGAGGGACATTAAACTGGTGACATAGCGCACCGCACATTTTGTCCCTCTTTCTGTTCCTTGAAAGTTGGGAGGTATGTTGCCTGTTCCAGCACAGAATGCAGGTGCGGACTCATTCATCACTCCGGAGCGTCTTCGCCGGCTGGCTGCGCAGATGACGCCGTGCTCCTGCGTGACGTCAGTTGCTTCGTCCGGCCGCAGCAGCACGCAGTGTCCCGACTCCCACCTCCTACAAGAAAGGGTTTTTTGCTCCACAAGGGGCCCCACTGAGTCTCTGTCGCCGAAGGGCCCATAAAAACCTGGAGCCGGCCCTGGGAACAGGTGAGTGTGGTATTTTTTATTTTTATTCAACTTCTCGAGCACTAGGGTCCATTCACACGGAGGAAAATGGCGCTTTATTTGGTGTTGAATTTTCCACGCTGAAAATTTTTCAGCGCTAAAATTCCACACCAAATTCCTCACCGATTTCCTCTGTGTGAATGGACTCTAGTCTGGACAACTTCTTTAAGACTGAGGCACAGTCTTTTATTAGCAACATATTGACAAAATTTTCAGGTTGGTTAACCACTTCTGGACCGCCCATAGACTTTATACTTCCGGAAAGTGGTTGCCTTGTTTTGACAGGACCTACTGGTACGTCTGATCAGAACACAGCAGCTGTACAAGGTCACTATTTTTAGTGCATCCAGGCAACTCAGAAAACACATTATTTGTATATGCCAATTGTTTTGTCTCCTGTTTGTAGATTGTGAGCCCCACATAGAGCTCACAATATACGGGGTTTTTTTCCCTATCAGTATGTCTTTTTGGAATATGGGATGGAAATCCATGCAAACACGGGGAGAACATACAAACTCCTTGCAAATGTTTGTTTTTTTTTGCCCTTGAGTGTGATTTAAACACCAGGACTCCAGCGCTGCAAGGCTGCAGTGCTAACCACTGAGCCACCGTGTGGTCCCCCTGTCTCCTGTTTCTGTTCCTTAGATAGGGACTCTGATATTTGCATCTCGGGTGAAGCCTTACCGGGAGTATTTACCCTTTTGTTAGTAACCATGCTAGGGCTACCTACTGACGTCAACGTTTCCTTGTCCTAGAGTTTTAGCAAATTTATATGGTATAGTTCTTTGGGCTTCCTCTTTCCCGGCTGGTATACCTTATAGTTCACTTCTCCCACTCTTTCAAGAATTTCATATGGGCCTTGCCATTTGGCCAGAAATTTACTTTCTACTGTGGGAACCAAAACCAACACCTGATCACCTGGATAAAACATCCTAAGTTTAGCCGTTCTGTTATACACACAGTTCTAAGCCATTTGGGCCTGCTCTATATGTTCCTTCACAATAGGCATTACCGCTACAACTCTGTCCTGCATCAGGGTAATATGTCCAATTCCACTCCGCTAAGGAGTTTGCTCTTGTTCCCAGATTTCCTTAGCTATGTCTACGAGACCACATGGGTGTCTACCATATACCAATTCAAATGGAAAAACAACCTGTGGAACACTGGGGTACCCCCCAGATTGCAAATATTAAAAAGGGCAGTAGCCAATCCTAATCTTTGCCGTCTTTGCTAACCAACCTCTTTAACATGCCCTTAAGCGTTTTTTTTTAACCTCTCCACTAGGCCATCTGTCTGGGGGTGATACAGAGAGTTTCGCAGGTATTTAATTTTCAGGAGCTTACACATTTCTTTCATTACCTTGGACATAAAAGAAGTCCTTTGGTCAGTCAGGATCTCCTTGGGCATACCTGTCCGAGAGAACGTATAGAAGAGCTCCTTGGCAATTAACTTAGCCAAAGTATATCTAAAAGGTACGGCCTCAGGGTATTGTATAGTATAACCTAACACCACTAGTAGATACTGATGACCATTAGCAGACTTTACAACAGCACCTAAGAAGTCCATGGCCACTTTTTCAAATGGTACTTCTACACTCACCGGCCACTTTATTAGGTACACCATTCTAGTAACGGGTTGGACCCCCTTTTGCCTCCAGAACTGCCTCAATTCTTCGTGGCATAGATTCAACAAGGTGCTGGAAGCATTCCTCAGAGATTTTGGTCCATATTGACATGATGGCATCACACAGTTGCCGCAGATTTGTCGGCTGCACATCCATGATGCGAATCTCCCGTTCCACCACATCCCAAAGATGCTCTATTGGATTGAGATCTGGTGACTGTGGAGGCCATTGGAGTACAGTGAACTCATTGTCATGTTCAAGAAACCAGTCTGAGATGATTCCAGCTTTATGACATGGCGCATTATCCTGCTGAAAGTAGCCATCAGATGTTGGGTACATTGTGGTCATAAAGGGATGGACATGGTCAGCAACAATACTCAGGTAGGCTTTGGCGTTGCAACGATGCTCAATTGGTACCAAGGGGCCCAAAGAGTGCCAAGAAAATATTCCCCACACCATGACACCACCACCACCATCCTGAACCGTTGATACAAGGCAGGATGGATCCATGCTTTCATGTTGTTGACGCCAAATTCTGACCCTACCATGCGAATGTCGCAGCAGAAATCGAGACTCATCAGACCAGGCAACGTTTTTCCAATCTTCAATTGTCCAATTTCGATGAGCTTGTGCAAATTGTAGCCTCAGTTTCCTGTTCTTAGCTGAAAGGAGTGGCACCCGGTGTGGTCTTCTGCTGCTGTAGCCCATCTGCCTCAAAGTTCGACGTACTGTGCGTTCAGAGATGCTCTTCTGGCTACCTTGGTTGTAATGGGTTGCTATTTGAGTCACTGTTGCCTTTCTATCAGCTCGAACCAGTCTGGCCATTCTCCTCTGACCTCTGGCATCAACAACGCATTTCCGCCCACAGAACTGCCGCTCACTGGATGTTTTTTCTTTTTCGGACCATTCTCTGTAAACCCTAGAAATGGTTGTGCGTGAAAATCCCAGTAGATCAGCAGTTTCTGAAATACTCAGACCAGCCCTTCTGGCACCAACAACCATGCCACGTTCAAAGGCACTCAAATCACCTTTCTTCCCCATACTGATGCTCGGTTTGAACTGCAGGAGATTGTCTTGACCATGTCTACATGCCTAAATGCACTGAGTTGCCGCCATGTGATTGGCTGATTAGAAATTAAGTGTTAACGAGCAGTTGGACAGGTGTACCTAATAAAGTGGCCGGTGAGTGTATAATGGGTAGGGGTACCAAGAGACTACTGAAGTGGCCAATAGAAACGTTGCAGAATGTGCTCTTTGGTCTTTTCGTAGCCCAGCTGTCCTCCTAACATATGATTATGTGCCAAATCTAACAATACCCTTTGATAGGGCCGGGACACCACCAATTGTTCAACAATTTATCCTCGTATTTGGTTTACCCTATACAGTAGATCCTGGTTCACTGACATATAGGGGAATTCTTTGTCAGCCCCTGGATACTGGAGTTCACCATTTACCACCTTTACATTGTCCCTGGCATGAGCCAGATTAGGATCTCTAATTAGCGCGGTCCCAAAATTGTCATGGGAGTCCTCGAGCTCAGGCATCTCAGGAACTCCCTCCTGATCTTCAGCATCACCAGCTTATACAGACAGGGGAAAATTGTTACCATCTTGGGTCACCCCTACAATTGGTGTTTCCCTGTCAGGATCAAAGGGCTCAGGGTTAACCTTAGGCAAGACATCACCAATATTAACATTTTTAGGACATGGTAGCCTCAGCTTTTTCCAAATATCCCAAAACAGAGTAAAATCCCTCCTTATGATCCCACTATAGAACAGGGACTTAACGACGCCCACTGGGGCCAGCGTTCATTTTTATGATGACCTCTGCAATAGAATACTCTATAGTTTCACCATGTATGCACAAGACCCCAATAGTTTGTGCACTGTACAGTGCAGGGTCGACCAGATCATGGACGTACCAGGGTTACCCGACTCCCAGAGTCCAGAAGTGCCAGTACAGCACACCCTGCCACAGTCACAGGGCACATTTGTGGTTCAGTTGCAGTTTCTGCTGAACAAGTGGGTTGAGTAAACAGGGATACCCGCCTAGAACTTCCACAGTCTATGAGCTCAGTTGTCAGGGGACAGTGGGCAGCAGCATTACCCAGTTCATGGCACCGCCAACATTTGAGGCAATATGGGTCTCCATTTTGAGACCTGGATTTAGAGATTGAAGTCCCTGCTGCCTATTCCCCCTCTGAGCGTCCTCCCATCACAACCTTCCTCACCCCCACAGTGGTTGGTACCAGGGCCGGTGTCAGCGCACGGCATAGTCGAGCAAGTGCCGGGGCCCACAGAGCCTCTGGGGCCCCCTGGCACTTGCCCGCCCCAGCACTTGCCTGTCCCAATTTCAGCAAGTGGGGGGAGAATAGCATGACACTGGGGCAGATGAAGGGGGGAGGGGAGAACGGCATGACACTGGGGCAGATGAAGGGGGGAGAACGGCATGACACTGGGGCAGATGAAGGGGGAGAACGGCATGAGACTGGGGCAGGTGAAAGGGGAAGAACGGCATGAAACTGGGGACAGAGATGGAGGGGGGACATGAAACTGGGGCAGAGGAAGGGTGTATATGAAACGGGGGAGAGATGGAGGGGGGCATATAATTGATGGGTGACTGTAGGAGGATTATACTGTGTGGGAGCACATGAAAAATGAATGAGAATGGGCGTAGTGAGCATAAAAGTGGGCAGAGCTTAATTTGCTCTGTCGCCCAAGGGCCCATACAAATCTGGAGCTGGCCCTGGTTGGTACAATCTTACTTGTCTTGGGGTTAACAGTCTGAGAGACGACTGCAGTAGCTCCTCAGTGGCTCGGTACCACTCCACCAAACATACTAGCTGGTCAGCCGTTGTAGATCCTGCGTGTCCAACACAGCGCCGAATCTGTAGTGGAAGCAATCTGGTGTACTTATCCAGTACCAATCTATCCACCATATGTTCCGAAGTTTACTCCTGAGACTGAAGCCATTTCTTCACCAAATACACTAAATCATGCATCTGGAATCAGGGTGGGAAATTCTTAGAGAAAGTCCAGTGTTGCACTCTCCCAGCACATACATGCATGTTCACCTCAAGACATGTCAAGTAGAGATGAGCGAACGGCGTTCGATCGAATTGATATTCGATCGAGTATCAGGCCGTTCGAGGTGTTCGATTCCAATCGAACACCAGGTGGCAAACTCACTAAAAATTCGATTCCCCTCCCACCTTCCCTGGTGTGTTTTTTGCACCAATAACTGCGCAGGGAAGGTAGGACAGGAACTACGACAACGTAGGCAGTGAAAAAAAATCGGAAAAAGGAATTGGCTGCCGGAAACAAATAACCTCCAATTTAGACGAATGGTGGATTTACCATTCAACTAATTTGGGACTGTGAACTATATGAATGTGAGACAGGGACAGATCTATAGGCAGGGTTAGCTAGGGATAACCTTTATTTAGAGGGGAATGTCACTCACCTAGCTCTTTGGGACTCTATCTTGTCGGGATCCCTGTCAGCTTGCGATATGCGCGAGCTGACTTTTTCCCTTAGGAATGCATTGACCAGCGTTGATTGGCCGAATGCCCGTACACTGGCCAATCAACGCTGGTCAATGCATTTCTATACGAGATATAGCAGAGCCTGTGCGGTTAGCCTGGCTACTCCAGACACCGGAGATGAAAGAGCTCTGCACTACACCCAACCATCCCTCCAGCTACTCCTTCTGTACTAACACGACGAGCTCAGCTTGGCTATTCCTTAGTACTACTAACACGCTCAGCTCGCCTATTCCTTAGTGTACCCCCCCAACCCCAAACACCCCCGATGTCCGCTTACCTGCAGCACCCTGTTCTTGGTCCACTTTGGTCCATGGTCTGGATTTCAGAGCGCCCTGCCCCCCTCTCCCCGACTAGTATTATAGAGAAGGTGGGGCTTAGGAGAGTGTGGCCGGGTTCTGGGTGGGGAGACTCCCCGCCCACACTCTCCTAAGCCCCGCCTTCTCTATAATACTAGTCGGGGAGAGGGGGGCAGGGCGCTCTGAAACCTGGACCATGGACCGAAGTGGACGAAGAACAGGGAGCTGCAGGTAAGTGGACACTGGGGGGTTTGGGGTTGGTTGGGGGGGTTTGTACCTACTAACACACTCAGCTGGGTATTACAGTAAGGAATAGCCGAGCTGAGCGTGTTAGTAGTACTAAGGAATAGCAAGCTGAGTGTGTAGGAGAGCTGGCAGATATGCAGCAGACTAACACGCTCAGCTTCTCTATTCCTTAGTACTACTAACATGCTCAGCTGGGCTATTACACTACGGAATAGCCGAGCTGAGCGTGTTAGTAGTACTAAGGAATAGCCAACCTGAGCTAGTCGTGTTAGTACAGGAGGAGTAGCTGGAGGGATGGTTGGGTGTAGTGCAGAGCTCTTTCATCTGTGTAGGCGGGCTAACCGCACGGCCAGCTCTGCTATATCTCGCTGTAGAAATGCATTGACCAGCGTTGATTGGCCAGTCTACAGCCAATCAACGCTGGTTCAGCTGGAGGAGACGGAGTCTAAAATCGGACCAGAATGAAAATTGCTGTGGATTGATTTTAGACTCCGCCTCCTCAGGCAGAACCAGCATTGATTGGCCGAATCCTGTAGACTGGCCAATCAACGCTGGTCAATGCATTCCTATGCGAAAAAGTCAGCTCCGGCATATCACAAGCTGACAGGGCTCCCGACATAATAAAGGTACTTGATGCCCCCAGACATGCTTCACCTGCTGTCCCAGTTGCTTTCCAGGGTGTTGGCATCATTTCCTGGGGTGTGATAGTGGACTTGGTGACTCTCCTGAGTCGAATGGTAGGATCCCCTGTAGCAAAGCATTTTCCCCCATAGACTATAATGGGGTTCGATATTCGATCGAATAGTCGAATATTGAGTGGCTATTCGAAACGAATATCGAATCTCGAACATTTTACTGTTCGCTCATATCTAGTGTCAAGATCTCACCTTGCAGTTTGGGTGTAGACCTTAGCCTCCTGTTCACACAGGTCAAAGTAGGCCTTGTGAGGTTCCCCTGTCAGAAAAGGTGCCAATAAATCGGCCCACTGATAGCTCAGCAGTTTCTCTCACTCAACCACTCGCTCAAAAGCCCAAAAGCTCATTTGCAGGGAAATCTGCACGGCAGTTCAAGCAGCGGTCTGTATGCTCTGGATCTCTCTTGCACCAGTACACTCTCCTGCCGTCCTCTGGTCGACCAAGGCCTGGCTCAGCAGTGTGAGCTTCTCCATAAGCAGCAAATTCATCTCCTGCTGCTTTGCCTGGGATTGCTCCTGTTTTAGGATGACCTGCCAAAACTGCTTATCAAAGTCCTCCATGCTGGTGGTCTTCTTTTCAATCTCTCATGCAGATTTCCCCCAGGACATAGGAGAGGAAAAAAAATGGGTGTATGTCTCTTTACGACTGTTAAAATTGGGATGTTCATATCCAAAGCACCATATGTGGGGAAGGTAGCTCAGTAGCAGCAATGGTGCGGACCCAACCAGCCAGAAACAGGGACACAAAATGTGGTGCAAACAGGTTTATTTAGAAAAAAACAGCAAAATAAATAAATATTCACTTCAGGTACAAAAATAAGCAAAATAAAATACAGCCTTCAATTCAGGAAAAAGACATAACAAAACGTCTGCTCGTCCAAGCTCTAATTATTAGAGTATGTTCATATGGAGTTATTTGCAGGCGGATTTTGACATGGATTCCACATCAAAATCCGCCTGCAAAAATGGCTCCCATTGACTTCAATGGGAGCCGCTCGCTTTTTTCTTCTGCTAGCTAGTAGTGAAAAAAAGAAGCAACATGTCCTATTTTGCCGCAGATTCCACAGCTTAGTCAGCCTCGACGCCCACGGCTCGAGACACGCTCCTGTTTAGGCCCATTCATTCGGGCCTAATCAGGAGTAGAATGCCATGACTGAATGCTGGTGCACCGTATTCGCATCCTGTCGCGGCTAGCCGCACGGAAGTTCACACGGCGGAATTTGGTTGTTTGTTTCCGGACAGCCCCAGGCACCTCCACTCACTCCCAGGATATGCCCTGAAGTGGAGACTGGAGTATTTTATGGCCCAGGTACGAGCCCCTGGGCTGAGGCCTACTTCAGACCTGCCCTGGACCACAACCTGGTGGAGATATACCGGGACTCCAGCACTCTGCCTGTCACCTTCTCACAACATATATAATTTATTTATGGAATATATTCTTTATATCAAAGTAAAATAAATAAATAAACAACAATACATTTTGCATATTTTGCCTTCCTAACTGATAAAATCTCATGCCATACATCTGTAATAACACACAATCAGACACATAATACATATCACATATATATTTGGTGTATAAACATGTACAAGAGTATATACTGTAGCAAATTAGATATAAAAGGAGATGCTTTCTCTTCTCTCATAGACTGGGGTCAACTGTCACTAGTGGGCGGGCTCTTCTGCATGTGCGCGGTTGTCTAGCAACAGTGCAGTCATTCTGAGTGACATCACGTATAACTGTCATGTTATGATATTCTGACCAGTCAGAGCTCACACAGATTGGTGGATATTGGTAACAGTGGTAAAACTATTGGGCATGGAGGGCATCCGTCTATATGATTTGGCCAATTTGGCCATTGGGTCACCAGAAATTGGGGCAGTGAATTTCACTGCTATGCATGCTCTCCTTCATGCCATCCTCAAGCACTTCCATATTGAGGATGTTAGCACTGAGCTCCCAGGAGGTACCACACGGTATTTACCATCAGCAAGTATCCTGGTGAAAGCGGATGAGAAGGGGCAAGTAGCCAGGATGGAGCACAGGATTCTGCACATAGAGAAGCAGCTGGAGGCACTGAACACACTGCCCTCCGGATCAGATCTTATTGAAAGGAGCAAATCTGAACAGCAGGGCGGCAGCAATGCTGTGGAAGACATGTGGCAGACAATGAAGCTGAAAAGAAGACTAGAGGTGAATGAAGAAGGAGTCTGTAAGGTAATGCACAGCCACTATCATCTCCCTGTTCAGGTTCTGTATGAAGGTGGTAGATGACCATACAGACCACTATATGCCATGTCCACAGATTCACCAGGGCCCTCTATCACTATAATCACCCAAATGTCACTCATGTTTTGCAGGATTTAGTCAGCTAGATCTGTTTGTGCTGTGCTTGAAGTGATACAATCCATAGTAAATTAATGGGAAAACTCTAATTATAGTCAGAAATGTTTGTGTGTGAACTTTCCTTTACTGATCCTGCAATGAACTACTAAAGTATTGTTACTAGAAGAGGAAAATCTGTATGACCGCTGCGGATAACCTGAGCCCATGGTCATAACTAGGGTTTCCTTCACCCAGGCCACAGATTCAGTTTACTGCCCAGGCCCTGTATCTAAATATTCTGGTCAAGGCAGAACGGTTTGTTGGTGCCCCTTTGACACTGAAGACATAGATGCATGTCCTGTCTGCCCTCCCCTTTCCATAAAATGATTTATTCAGCGTGTTCATTGGGTCAAATAGAAGAACATACAGTACTTTTCAATTATCATCATACAGAAATACAGCTGAATTTTTTTAATTTTATGAGAGATTGTTCATTTATTTTTGCATTTACATATAAAATAAAATTCTAAGGGTACTGTTAAATTTGCTCTTCTGTGCATATTTCCAAGTGCTGCACCCCTGGGGAGTAACTAGCAAAGACTGGGTCCCCACACAGTATAATGCCGCATTTACACACACCATAATGTCCTAAAGTGGCTCCACACAGAACAGTGTCCCATAGCGGCCCCTCCTAATAGTATAGTGTCCCATATCAGCCCCTGTCCACAGTATAATGTCATATTGTGGCCCCTCCACACAGTATAATGGCATATAGCAGATCCACCACACAGTACTGTGTCCCATAGTGGCCCCTCCACACAGTATTGTGTCCCATAGTGGCCCCTTCACACAGTATTGTGTCCCATAGTGGCCCCTCCACATAGTATTGTGTCCCATAGCGGCCCCTCCACACAGTATTGTGTCCCATAGTGGCCCCTCCACACAGTAGTGTGTCCCATAGTGGCCCCTCCACACTGTATTGTGCCCCATAGTGGCCCCTCAACAGAGTATTGTGTCCCATAGTGGCCCCTCCACACAGTATTGTGTCCCATAGTGGCCCCTCCACACAGTATTGTGGCCCCTCCACACAGTATTGTGTCACATAGTGGCCCCTCCACATAGTATTGTGTCCCATAGCGGCCCCTCCACACAGTATTGTGTCCCATAGTGGCCCCTCCACACAGTAGTGTGTCCCATAGTGGCCCCTCCACACAGTATTGTGTCCCATAGTGGCCCCTCCACACTGTATTGTGCCCCATAGTGGCCCCTCAACAGAGTATTGTGTCCCATAGTGGCCCCTCAACAGAGTATTGTGTCCCATAGTGGCCCCTCCACACAGTATTGTGTCCCATAGTGGCCCCTCCACACAGTATTGTGTCCCATAGTGGCCCCTCCACACAGTATTGTGTCCCATAGTGGCCCCTCCACACTGTATTGTGTCCCATAGTGGCCCCTCCACACTGTATTGTGCCCCATAGTGGCCCCTCAACAGAGTATTGTGTCCCATAGTGGCCCCTCCACACAGTATTGAGTCCCATAGTGGCCGCTGAACACATTATAATGTTCCATAGAAGTCTTCATAGAGTATTATGTCCCACAGTGGCCCCTCCACACAGTAGTATATGCCATAGTGACCCCAACGGTGGCCACAGTTCCTGTAGCAGACAATGCGGCTTCTATGGTGGTACTTACACCACTACTCCACACCGATTCTATACTTATATTATTACTTATAGATTTATCTATATATTTATTACTATTTTACCATCATCCTGATGTTCCATCTTCTAATTTTAGGCTATGACAGTGCTGCAGGATCTCATGCTGGAGGTCACCAACCTGAAAAAATCACATCGTGAGGTACAAGACCAGATACAGAAAGTTACTGAGATAGCAGGTTTGGTAAGTGAGAGTTAGGTGGAAATCATTCTTTGGCATTGTGGGACTGGCCCAACAGTCCCAGAGGATCCTACAGTGGACCCTGCAGAAGACCCCAAGAATTGAAGGGTACTATGGTCTGTTTCCTCTGGGTTGTACATTGTCTTTGTTAGGGCGGGTTCACATCTGCACCCAGGCCTCCATTATGCAGGTTTCCGTTTCCTGCCCAAGACTGGCCAGGAGACGGAAAGCGGCAGGCATTTTGCAAACCCATTCAAATGAATGGGTTTGGAAAGTGTCCTGCCGTGAGCGCCTGCGAGCGTTTTGTGCTCTCTGCGGCAAAACAGTTTTTTTTAACAGACACAGAGTCGGACATGCAGGACTTTGTGTCCAGTTAAAAAAAAATGTTTTCGCCACAGAGAGTACAAAACGTTCACAGGCACTCACGGCCAGACACAGTCTGCCAGGTCTGCCAGGTTCTGCAGACAGAAGACGGAATCCTGAAAACGGAGATTGGGCGCTAGAACCGCCCTTAGAGACTTCTATGTTTACCTGTGAGGGTGACATGAAGGCCTTCAGTAGGCCTCCCCATTGGCACCCCGTCATGTTGTCATGCTGATATGAAACAAAGAAAACCCTTAGATGCCACCATGATTATTGTTTAGGCATTTCCTAGTGGTTCTTGGCCGTAGGTAAGTGTGTTCAGTTTGAATTTATTCTGGTATTTGTACCTAGGAGAACCTGAGCCAGGTGGCACTAAAGATTGAAACAGAAAAAGATGTTGAAAACTTAAAAAAAGAAATGGAACTCTTGAAGACCCAACTGGTAGGTACAGTAGATAGGTTAAATACATCTAGTTTGCCAACATACTATAAAGTTTGTAATGGAGTTATATATTCCCCATTGTTCTACTGTAATTCTTGTGAAGGTTGGAAACTAGTCCAAGTTTCCTTGAGAGATACCTGAGAAACTGGCCTTTGTGAAAAGGCTTCAACCCAATGCCATGGTGCCACTACACATTAGTACAGAGGCAGAGGCGTAACTTTGGACTCCTAAGGGGGAGTTCACACGGAGTTACGTGCCGCGTGATGTGGCACGTAGAAGCCGCGGGACCCTTTGCGGGCCGTACACGCTCCCATTGATTTCAATGGGAGCGGGGATCGTATGCGCCGCGCTAGTTTGCGGCCGTGCATTTATTCACGGCCGCAAACTAGCGCGGCGCATACGATCCCCGCTCCCATTGAAATGAATGGGAGCGTGTATGGCACGCAAAGGGTCACGCGTCGTACACGTGCCACATCACGCTGCACGTAACTCCGTGTGAACAGAGCAAAATCTGTAATGGAGCCCCTACGTACACTGTACAGGGGTTATTAGAAACAGAATAGTAGGTATTGTTTAATTTTACAGTATATTACAAATTTGCTTAATGTGTCATTTTATACGTAATGGAAATATAATGGTTGTGAAGATACTGAAAGGTTTTATGCTAAGGTCCTATCAGTCAGTCCTGCACAGTTCATGTCATGTAAAGCACTTATCAAGGAGTCCTGACCTTTTACAAATATTTAACGTAGGTAATCACTTTGTATGTGTTAAGCATTTCTTTCTTCTTTTTAATTTACTGTAGAAGAATCTAGAAGACAAGTTGGAAATTGTCTGTGAGACTTTGGGAAGACACCAAGAAACTCAGGTAGCCATTCTGGATGAGAAATGACCACTGTTCACTGTGATAGGTTTTATTGCAGAATATCATGTTCATTTACCTAACGTTTCATGATTTTATATATTGTAAATGTAGATGTTTGACAATTCACTGAGATCCTCATCTATTATAAGAAATAGGCCAATGGAGTTACTAAAGTTAGAGTAAAATACTTTTTGTTAAGTCAAGAATTAAATGTCTTGCCTATTTTGAGCACTGAGATGTATGCAATAACCAAGACATCAAGGTATTCCCATCCTATAGAGTAGGGGTGCACACCAGCAGCCCAGGTACCACGTAGGCCCCAACCATATGGTCACAGACATGCTTGTCTAGTGGCGGCTCACATGATTATTCTATGGCAGGTAAAGGTGAGGCACGTGGAACAGTGTAGGGGTAGGTAAATAATAATGGAGTACTGTGTGGCCATCTTTAAGACCCTAATATTCTGACAGAATGGGGTTCTCCTGACACCAGTGTGGCACTCCAGATGGGAGTAGAGAGGTAGAGAGAAACTTCAGCTCATTTTTTTTATTGTATGTCAGACTGTTCATTTATTTTTGCTTCTTAATCTAAAATAAAATTCTAAGGATATTGTTAAATTTTTTTCTCTTGATTATATTTCTAAGTGCTCCACCGCTGGGCGTAAGTAGCAAAGAGGGGGTCCCTACACAGTATAATGCCACATTTACACACACCATAATGTCCCAAAGTGGCCTCCACACAGACCAATGTCCCATAGTGGCCCCTCCTAACAGTATAATGTCCCACAGCAGATCCTCCACACAGTATAATGGCATATAGCGGACCCGCCACACAGTAAAATGCCATATAGCAGACCCGCCACACAGTACAATGTTCCATAGTGGCCCCTCCACACAGTATTGTGTCCCATAGTGGCCCCTTCACACATTATTTTGTCCCATGGTGGCCCCTGCACACAGTATAATGTTCCATAGCAGCCCCCATAGAGTATTATGTACTACAGTGGCCCCTCCACACAATATTATGTACCATAGTGACCCCTGCACATAGTAGTATGTCCCATAGTGGCCTCAATGATGGCCATAGGCCCTGTAGCACTTAATACGACTGCTATGGTGGTACTTATGCCACTACTGCACCCCGATTATATACATATATTATTCCTTTTTCCCTTCATAAAGCTATATTTATCTATATATTTGTTACTATTTTACCATCATCCTGATGTTCCATTTTCTAATTTTAGGCTATGACAGTACTGCAGGATCTCATGCTGGAGGTCAACACCTTGAAAAAGTCACATCATGAGGTACAAGACCAGATACAGAAAGTTACCGAATCAGCAAAATTGGTAAGTGAGAGTTAGGTGGAAATCATTCTTTGGCATTGTGGGGCTGCCCACCAGTCCCAGAGGATCCTCCAGTGGGCCCTGCAGAAGGCACCAAGAATTGAAGGGCACAATGGTCTGTTTCCTCTGGGTTGTACATTGTCTTTATTAGAGTCTTCTATGTTTACTTATGAAGGTGACATGGAGGTCTTCGGTAGGCCCCCGCCCAATTGGCACCCCCTTGATGCAGTATCGGGGGTTGTTATGCTGAAATAAAGAGTACCCTTAGATGCCACATGATTACTGTTTAGGTTGGTATTTCCTAGTGGTTCTTGTTGGAATTTATTCTGGCATTTGTACCTAGGAGAACCTGAGCCAGGTGGCACTAAAGATGGAAACAGAAAAAGATATTGAAAACTTAAAAAAAGAAATGGAGCTCTTGAAGACTCAACTGGTAGGTACAATAGATAGGTGAAATACATCTAGTTTGCCAACATACTATAAAGTTTGTAGTGGAGTTATATATTCCTCCTTGTTCTACTATAATTCTTGTGAGGGTGGAAAACTCATCCAAAGTTTCCTTGAGTGATACCTGAGAAATTGGCCTTTGTGAAAAGGCTTTTACCCAATGCCCTGGTGCCACTACACATTAGTACAGGGGCATAGGCGTAACTTCGGACCCCTGGACCCAGTGAAAAATCTGTAATGGAGCCCTACATATACTATACAGGGGTTATTAGAAACAGAATAGTAGGCATTGTTTAAATTGCAATATATTACAAATTTGCTTAATGTGTTATTTTATATGCAATGGAACTATAATGGTTGTGAAGATACTGAAAGGTTTTATGCTAACGTCCTATCAGTCAGTCCTGCACAGTTCATGTCATGTAAAGCACTTATCAAGGAGTCCTGACCTTTTACAAACATTTCATCCATAGCTGCGACAATATTAACAAACTGCCTTGAGTATAAGCTGAGTTTTTCAGCTCAGTTTTTGTGCTGAAAAAGTCTGCCTCGGCTTATACTCGAGTCAAGGTGGGTGGTCGCTGGAATTTCAAACTGCAGAAGTACTTACGGTACTTCTGCTAGCAGGCCCGGAACTCAGCCTCCGCTCCCTTGCTCTCCAGACCCCGCTCCCCTCCTCACCGCTCCATCACATGCCGGGTGATGTGGCGATGTAAGCTCAGGCCCTCCGGAGGGACTCTACTGCATCCAGCTCATTCGGTTTGGATGTGTCTTGTAGTCTAATGGAGTTTACATACGTTACATTTCATATACAAAATGTGAGGGTGATGTGGTTTGACTTAGGACATCACTTCTTATGTGTTAAAGCATCTCTTTCTTCTTTGTAATTTACTGTAGAAGAGTCTAGAAGACAAGTTGGAAATTTTCTGTGAGACTTTGGGAAGACACCAAGAAACTCAGGTAGCCATTCTGGATGAGAAGTGACCACTGCTGCTGTGATAGGTTTTATTGTAGAATATCATGTTCATTTACCTAAGGTTTCATGATTTTATATATTGTAAAAACAGAAGCAATTTGTCAGTGATTGAGACTGCACATACACATATATTAGATGTTTGACAATTTACTGAGATCCTCATCTATTATAAGAAATTGGCCAATGGAGTTACTAAAGTGAGAGTAAAATACTTTTTATTCAGTCAAAAATTAAAGAGGACCTTTCATGAGTTGGGGCACAGGCAGTTTTATATACTGCTGAAAAGCCGACAGTGCGTTGAATTCAGTGCACTGTCGGCTTTCATGATCTGTGCCCCAGGTGAAGAGGTATTGGTGCCGGTACCGTAGCTCTTCACAGTCAGAAGGGCATTTCTGACAGTTTGTCAGGAACGTCCTTCTTCACAGCAGCGCCTATCGCGCTGTACAGTGTGAGCGGGGAGGAACACCTCCTCCCCTCTTGATAATACTGGTCTATGGATGAGTACTGTGAGAAGAGGGAGGAGGCGTTCCTCCCTGCTCACACGGTACCGGCACCGATAGCTCTTCACCTGGGGCACAGATCGTGAAAGCCGACAGTGCGCTAAATTCAGCGCACTGTCAGCTTTCCAGCGATATATATATATAACTGCCTGAGCCCCAAATCATGAAAGGTCCTCTTTAAATGTCTTGTCTATTTTGAGCATTGAGGTGTATGCAATAACCAAGACATTAAGGTATTCCCATCCTATAAAGTAGGGGTGCACAACCAGTGACCCAGATACCACGTAGGCCCCAACCATATGGTCACAGACATGCTTGTCTATGTCTGGTGACTTCTCGCATGATTTTTCTATGGCAGGTAAAGATGAGGCACATGGAACAGTGTAGGGGTAGGTAAATACTAATGGAGTACTGTGTGGCCATATTTAAGACCCCAATATACTGGCAGAATGGGGTTCTCCTGACCCCAATTTGGCACTCCAGATAGGAGTGGAGAGGTAGAGAAAAACCTCAGCTAATTTTTTGATTTTATGTCAGACTGTTCATTTATTTTTGCTTTTAAATGTAAAATAAAATTCTACATGTACTGTTAAGTTTTCTCTTTTGCTTATATTTCCAAGTGCTCCACCCCTGGGATGTAACAAGCAAAGACTGGGTGCCCACATAGTAAAAGGCTGCATTTAAACACACCATAATGTCCCAAAGTGGCCTCCACACAGAACAAAGTCCCATAGTGGCCCCTCCTAAAAGTATAATATCCCATAGCAGCCCCTGTCCACAGTATATTGTCATATAGTGGCCCCTCCACACAGTATAATGTTCCATAGCAGCCTCCATAGAGAATTATATCCCACAGTGGCCCCTGCACTCAGTAGTATATGCCATAGTGGCCTCATCGGTGGCCACAGGCTACGTAGCAGCCAATGCGGTGGTACTTATGCCACTACTCCACACCGATTATATATTCATATTATTCCTTTTTCCCTTCATAAACATAGATTTCTACATATTTGTTACTATTTTACCCACATCCTGATGCTCCATCTTCTAATTTTAGGCTATGACAGTACTGCAGGATCTCATGCTGGAGATCAACACCCTGAAAAAATCACATCGTGAGGTACAAGACCAGATACAGAAAGTTACCGAACCAGCAAAATTGGTAAGTGAGAGTTAGGTGGAAATCATTCTTTGGCATTGTGGGGCTGCCCACCAGTCCCAGTGGATCCTCCAGTGGGCCCTGCAGAAGGCCCCAAAAATTGGAGGGCACAATGGTCTGTTTCCTCTGCGTTGTACATTGTCTTTATTAGAGTCTTCTATGTTTACTTATGAGGGTGACACGGAGGCCTTCGGTAGGCCCCCGCCCTATTGTCACCCCCTTGATGCAGTTTCGGGGGTTGTTATGCTGAAATAAAGAGTACCCTTAGATGCCACATGATTATTGTTTAGGTTGGTATTTCCTAGTGGTTCTTGTTTGAATTTATTCTGATATCTGTACCTAGGAGAACCTGAGCCAGGTGGCACTAAAGATGGAAACAGAAAAAGATATTGAAAACTTAAAAAAAGAAATGGAACTCTTGAAGATTCAACTGGTAGGTACAGTAGATAGGTGAAACACATCTAGTTTGCCAACATACTATAAAGTTTGTAGAAGAGTTATATATTCCGCCTTGTTCTACTTTAATTCTTGTGAGGGTGGGAAACTTGTCCAAGTTTCCTTGAGAGATACCTGAGAAAGTGGCCTTTATGAAAAGGCTTCTACCCAATGCCATGGTGCCACTACACATTAGTACAGAGGCAGAGGCGTAACTTTGGACTCCTAGACCCAGTGCAAAATCTATAATGGTGCCCCTACGAACACTGTACAGGGGTTATTAGAAACAGAATAGTTGGTATTGTTTAAACTGAAGTATATTGAAGATGTCCTTAATGTGTCATTTTATATGTAATGGAACTATAATGGTTGTGAAGATACTGAAAGGTTTTATGCTAACGTCCTATCAGTCAGTCCTGCACAGTTCATGTCATGTAAAGCACTTATCAAGGAGCCCTCACCTTTTACAAACATTTGACTTAAGACATCACTTTATTATGTGTTAAAGTATTTCTTTCTTCTTTGTAATTTACTGTAGAAGAATCTAGAAGACAAGTCGGAAATTTTCTTTGAGACTTTGGGAAGACACCAAACAACTCAGGTAACCATTTTGGATAAGAAGTGACCACTGTTCACTGTGATAGGTTTTATTGCAGAATATCATGTTCGTTTACCTAAGGTTTCATGATTTTATATAGTGTAAAAACAGAAGCAAACAATTTGTCAGTGATTGAGACTGCACATACACATATATTAGATGTTTGACAATTCACTGAGACCCTCATCTACTATAAGAATTAGGCCAATGGAGTTACTAAAGTTAGAGTAAAATACTTTTTGTTCAGTCAAGAATTAAATGTCTTGCCTATTTTGAGCACTGAGGTGTATGCAATAACCAAGACATTAAGGTATTCCCATCCTATAACGTAGGGGTGCACAACTAGCGACCCAGGTACCACGTAGGCCCCAACCATATGGTCACAGACATGCTTGTCCATGTCTGGTGGCTGCTCACATGATTATTCTATGGCAGGTAAAGGTGAGGCACGTGGAACGGTGTAGGGGTACGTAAATACTAATGGAGTACTGTGTGACCATCTTTAAGACCCCAATATACTGTCAGAATGGGGTTCTCCTGACACCAGTGTGGCACTCCAGATAGGGGTAGGGAGGTAGAGGAAGTGATGCATGCAGCTAAAGTCGGTGCGGTTTATGGGAGTAGTGACATTATACAATGGAGAGAACTGAACAATGCACGGACCCCCATTATCTCAATATTTGAGAATACACCAGGGACTGCTATATACAGTATGCTGTATTATTGCGTTTTGTCATAGCCAATATGTTCATTATTTTTGTACTATATATGTATGAAGAAAAGGCAAGGGATGCAGGGATCATCTTATAGTAACTTATGTAATTTTCCTCTGACACCAGGATGCCCAGACTTCCTATTGTTTGGAACCTAGTGACAATGACAGTCCTATGTCTGGACCTTCACAAGTTACTGAGATCTCAATTTCTGATGGACCAATACTGACCACTTCTCAAACGACACTGCAAGTTACTGAGATCTCAATTTCTGATGGACCAATATTGACCACTCAAACTATGCTGCCTCAGATTCAAGGGTCTAGTCAGGCTGAAGACTCTGCTCACCCTGTGGATACTCCACTGGTTACTCAGGATGGTATAACAGCAAGTACATTGGAGGACACTAAGATAGAGGTGTTAGGACAACAGCATGAAATGGACCTAACTTACCCAGAAGCCTCCATACCTCAGAATACTGGAATTAACCTTTGTGTGACAAGCACAGATGCTGCTGTTGTTCCAGGGTCACCTGAAGTGACCACTGCTCATCCAACTGGAGCCATGTCTATGGACCATTCAATACTTTATACAAGAGTGGATGCACTGGAGAGAGACAAGGCTGACCGCACTGAACTTGGACTTTTGCAGAGAAACACAGGTAATGCTATGCTAAGCATATACTGTATATTAGTTTAATATACCAAGTTATATAGTTATCTATGGTGATAGATGAGAATGGTATGGAAGGCATTGTTACAAAACTGTGATATGTTGCCAGCTCTTATAGGGCTTCACTGATTTTCCTCCATTCTCAGTAATGCTTCTGTATGCATACCCCACTTATTTATACCACTGACAGCCATCTTCTTTTTAGATGCCCTTACTCAGACAGTACCTGAAATGCAAGAGAAACTAACCTGCCTAAATAAAGAGATGCAAGACCTGAGAGATGATAGAGAAAAGGTGAGATAATTTGGGTGTACATGTTAGACATACAGTAGTGTGAATTTTGAGTAAGCCATTGGAGTAATTCTTAGGCAAGCACACAAAGGATTATGACTTGTTAACAGAGGTGTAGCTAAGGGGGTGCAGTGGTAGCAATCATTAACGGGCCTAATGGACTCTACAATATAAGAAGAGACTGGCCACATGATTATACAGTATAATCAGGCTATAACTGTCGGTTGCATGTGCGAGGTATTTTGGCTTAGAATACTCCCTTAGGCAGAAGCCACAAATAGCATAAATGTTGCTATGTGGCTGTGGCGTAAATGTTGCAGCAAAAACCACAGCGTTTTACAGTACCTGCAGCAGACATGCTGTGTGTTTGTAAATCACAGCACGTCAATTTGTACCTACAGAAACGCTGGTGTTTTCCGTATTAATATAACTGGAGCAGAAAATCTGCAGAAAAAAACTCTGCAGATTTTCTGTGAAAAACTATGTGGTAAAAAATGCAATGCTTTTCCTCTGCACTTTTTAGCTGCCGCTCGCAACGTGGGGCTTTATTGCCCCAATTGGATTTTTTATACAGATGACCTATCCACCATATAAGTTATCAGTATCTGATCTGTAGAGGTCCAGCACCTAGATTTCACACAGGAAAGGGGCGGAACTTGAGGAGGGTGCAATCGTACCTGGCCCCAGGAGCGTTAGTGGGCCCATAGGGTGTTTCTTCTCAGTATGGAGAGACCATTACTATAACCAATGCAATATAGTACAGGGGCCTGTTAGGGGCACAAGAACCTCATTTTACGCCTATTCCAGAAGTCTCCAGGGGCCAAAAGCTGCTGCATTTCCCTGGCACCTGATTAGGAATTCTGCTCTGTTCCTGGTACTTCAATAGGAGCTCCCCAATCTTCTGCAACAGCTTCTGGCCCCAGTGGATCCATCATCAGTATAAAGAATCCATTTGGGTCTTCAAACCCCCTTTAAGACTAACTCAATTTGCAACTCCATACCACCAATTAAAGAGGACCTTTCTTGGCTTTGGGCACAGGCAGTTCTAGCCGACAGTGTGCTGAACCAATCTGTGCCCTGGGTAAAGAGCTATCGGTGCTGGTACCGTAGCTCTTTACAGTCAGAAGGGTGTTTCTGTCAGGAATGTCCTTCTCCACAGCAGTGCCTATCACGATGTACTGTGTGAGTGGGGAGGAACGCCCCCTCCCTCTGCTCACGGTGCTCGCCCATAGACGAGTGTGAGCGTTCCTCCCCGCTCACACTGTACAGCGCGATAGGCTCTGCTGTGGAGAAGGATGTTCCTGACAGAGTGTCAGGAATGCCCTTCTGACTGTAAAGATCTACGGTATCGGCACCGCTAGTTCTTTACCCGGGGCACAGATCGGGAAAGCCGACAGTGCACTGAATTCAGCACATTGTTGGCTTTCCAGCAGTTTATAGAACTGCCTGTGCCCAATCTGATGAAAGGTCCTCTTTAATGAAACATAACTTTTCTTGCATAATTTGTCATACTAGTATAGCTCTGTTTTTAGTTTTTAATGCAATATAGAGATTTTGATTATGTATCTTTTTAAAGGTATGTTGATACATATTAGCTGTTTTCTCCAAGTAACAAAGGTGCCCAGAGTTACCTCCTCTAATACACAGTCCCATATTTATTTATTCTGCTTACTTGTATAGCGCCAACATATTCCGCAGCACTTTACAGTTGTTGTCAGTCATTGTCCCATATAGGGCTCACAATGTACATTCCTTATCAGTATGTCTTTGGAGTGTGGAAGGAAACCAGAGTACCCAAAGGAAACCCACACAAACACGAGGAGAACATACAAACTCCTTGTCCTTGGTTGGGCTCACACCTGGGACTTCAGCACTGCAAGGCTATAGTGCTAGCCACCTTCCTTTGAACTGACAATGTCAGCTGAACAATGGGAGTCTGCTCTTGGACGAGAGCCTAGAGACACAGAGAATTAAGAATGCCACACACCATTGATGTAAGTGACTTACTAGAAAGACACAACAAGTACAATGAAGCTACAAGAAAAATATAAGCAAATTTACAAGCCTGGGGTGTACTGAATGTAGCTGACATCCCAAGGCATACAGGCAAATCACAGATGATGAGAACGAAGAAGATATTTGGGCAATGGGCTGACTGGCACAGTACATTCCCAATATTTTATAGTGTTCCATCCAGCCCTTTCTCTTAATGTATAGAGCTTTCCAGAAGCTGCATGTAGGTACTAAGATATTGTAAGAGTCAGAATTGAAATGGAAGAATCATCAGTAATTGTAATTTTAACCCTTTACAATACGCATATATTGCTGTAGAACCCACTAACCCCACCATCTAGACAGTTAATCACACCCCTAAACAGATATCCGACCTCTTTCACCTGATACTAGCTGTCTACAGAGCTCAGGAGGAAACATTAAATAGGGAGCCATTTGGAGAAAAGACAAAATTCGCATCACTAGATGACAGGCTGAAAGCACATTTTTGCTTCTTATTTATACTTTCCTGCACTTCCAGGAAGCTCTGCCCCTTCCTGTGAGATCACATCTACCAAAATGTACATGTGTGACACACTGGATTGCCGCTCCCTCCACCATCCCTGCTGTGCATACACATAACGGGCAGAAAATAGGCCTCAATGGGTAATGGGGAAAAGCTGATATATGCATGCACACAGACATACACACAAATAGACAGGGTTTTCCAGGTAGTCGCTTCTTCTTCCAAAGTTTGGCCTGGTTCCAACCATGGGTCACATAATTGGAATGAGCACCCAGCTCCTGAGTGGCTCCTCACTCTTTTCCCATGTTCACAGGTAGTGGCCTGTATTATGGCTGACTTTACCATATTCTGCCAGTTCCCATAGTACAGGTTACAATTACCTTTGAACATGGGAGAGGAGGGAGGAGCTGGAGTGAGTTGAGGGGCCAGGTTCTGGTTGCAATCTACCTGAATCAGTGTCGGACTAGTCAGGAACCCCTAGGTTTGGTACATAATGAACCTTAGAAGTAAGTGTTGGTTGGCACACTCCTTGAATAACACCCTTAAGGTCCTTCAATGGCTCCTGCATTATGGAACCCGAGCTGGAGTGCATATTCCTTCATAGGGTTATGTAACACATGCCCTGGACAGCCACCCTAACCACTTATATTATAATCTGTCACTGCCGGATGCTATGCCATTGACACAACTTTGAGTGACCCAACTAGCAATCTTCTTTGAACTGAGGAGACGCAGGATACCTACAACAGCTGTCTATAGAAGGTTGTTCCTTTTGGAGCACCTCTGGCTTGGCTGATATGAGATATTACTGCAAATGGCCAAAAAATGCAATGCAGAACCAGAGCAAGTTGTAGTGAAGATACAGAGTGCACCCCTCCCCCTACATTCAATCAATCTGTTTAATGGTTGATTCATTTGTTTTTCTCAGCTGGTGCAACTGCAGAGAGCAAAGGACCCAATAGTAACACAGCATGTGGACCAGAGGTTGGAGGACTCTAGTAAGATCCATCAGCAGTTAGGGTACCTCAGGTAGGTGAGGAGACTGGATGCAAAGGGGACTAGAGTTAGAATGGCAAAGAAAGGCCTACTTTATTTAAAAGAACCCTTGTACCTTGTTTGAATGGTGCAATGGTTGTGTATATGTGATACGTGATGAGTCTATGAGAACTACAGAGATAACCACAGATGTACATGACTACCTCTGTCATTCCCATACAGATTGAATGCAGTGCCATCACACTTGGGTTGCCCCAGTCAAACAGGATACACAAGAACGCTATTCTTGTGATTATTGGGTGCCCCATCTTAGAACCCTCCTGTGGATAGGTGATAAGTTGCTATAGTGGGATAACCCATGTAAAGAAAGGCACATGCTGATGGTTTCCTGTAAAATGACTATTTTTTTTATCTCCAAGTGCTGCCATACAAGACATTGAAAAAGAGTTGAAGGAACTGCATGATAAACAGAAGCAGGAAAAAGCCATCATGGAGCAGTCAGTGGCTGATAAATCGCTACAACTACAGGATCAGGTTAGACAATTTCAGCAAATGAGCACCAAAGTGTATATTAGTACAAATAGAATACTACAGTGAGACATGAAACTGATAAAGCTTCATAATATTTTAGATATTGAATATAACATGATAAAATGTTGCAAGCTAATGATGTTACCACTTGTTGGGCATGAAACAACCCAATTAAGAGCTCAGATAGTATAGAAGCTGACTATGTCAATGTTAGGGTGCCCCAAGAATAACTTGGCAATGGTTGGTCCATCCTCTTTGTTATTGGGTAGTATGAACCTGTGCAACACTCCCTACCACTGGGAGGCATAATTTTAACCCAGTGTGTATTTAAGGATAGGTATGGGATAGGTATCTTGGCATCTGTAACCCAACTGTACACTTGGAAAAGGGGATCTTACACCCCCAAAAATGTTGTGTTGTGGACTCCAATAAAGGTAACATTTCTTCAAGACCTGGGTAAGTGAATTTCTCCTTCATAAGCAGAAGCTTTCTGTTTGTAATCGGAGTCCTGTCGTCAGATTTGAGAACTATATTGTCAGCATTCTCATAGGCAGTTCATCAACATTTATATAACTATGGGAAACATTCTGAGGACATCTGTATTTTAGACAAAAACTCAATACAAACCACCTTTTCTAATCTTTGTGAAGACTCTAACAGTAATTGCAAACTTAAAGGGGCTTCCATTACCAATATCACTTATACACTTCTCATATGCTGTTCTACGGGGGAATAGTTGCATAGTAAACATAACTTTTTTGTACCAAAGTGCAGTGTTACTCCCAAGATAACTGGTATCACCATGGTATGGCATTGTGCAGGGGTGAAGGCCAGTCTTTCCAGTTGGCAACCATACGTGGTGGTTCAGGCCATTCACTGTGTTCCTACCCAAGAATGGTTATCAGCTCCTGTTTAGCAAAGTATATTTGGTGCAGTGTTCTTTTTACTGACTGATGGGTGATCATTGTAAATGTTTGGAAGTGCTATCTATTGCTAGTGTAATGCAAAGAATGTAATGGAGAGGTGGAACTTATGTTGCAACTAGGTGTTGTACAATGGGAAGAAATTTGGCATGTCTCATGGTAGACCCATCACTGGTTGTGGTGGGACATTTTAAAGTTAAGCAGAGAGAAGAACTCACTACATATGTGGAATGCTTCCTTCTTTTTGGGAGTTTGGAGGTCCCTCCAAGTGTTGGTCCTGTCCAGGCAACATTGGTCCAGGAAGCAGGCTGCTGTAGTGAGATTGTCAGCCATAGACGTCAGCCTTCGATGTGTATTAACTCTAGTTAGACACTGTTGTGGAGCAATGTGACGTCTTATATGAGAAAATCTATTTTGTACACTACAGTCAAGTCCAGGAATGTTTGGTTGCGTTATAGGAGTCACTGGTTGGTTCTTTCTAACATGACTGCATGGATACAGATTTGTATACAGAGTAAAGCTTGAGCAAGTCTGCTGCCAAGAGTCCCCATAGAGGCACATACGTGCTTAGAAGTGATTTTATTGGTGGTAGACCCCTTTAAGAACAGCGTGTGCCATATTTGTAAACAGATTTCAGATTTTATTTAATAGTGAATAGTAGAGCAGGAAGACTTTGCTGTTATATTATTAAACTATTTATCTGCTTTTTCTTCCACAGTTAGACAAACTTCGTGGGATATTAACAACTATGGCGTCTTCCTCATCCACCCTTCTAGCCATGAGTATTCCTGAACAATCTGACAGCTGCAAACCAGCATCGACTGTCACTGCAGAGACTGATCTGCCAGCACAGGCTACTAGTACTGAGCTGCCACAATCTCCTGTCACCACCACAGCATCTGAGGAACATCTCCCTTGTCCAGCCTGTACCATTGATATAGGGAAGAAAGTCAGCAAACTAGTCAGCCAATATGAACAGCTGCAGAAACTGGTGACAGATTATACAAATGGTGGGGCAGTCGGTAAAGATGTCCAAGAAGGCAGGAAGGCATCTGATCACTGCATTAAGGTAACTAAATGGTTAAAGGGGTTATATTCATTACAGGATTTGGACAAAATAGGTGGGTCCCCTGCTGATATGCGCAGTACACAGAATGCTTTTACTCAAGAGGTTTTCTGCTTTGGACTATCCCTACTTTATTAGAAAAGTTCCTTGACAATAAATGAATGACAAAGTGTCCCTCTGCTGAGACTCCCAACAATTAGCTGCAATCTGTAATGAAACCTGGAAATATTTAAATTTCCTACAGCGCCTCCAAAGGACAAAATAGCAATCACAGTGCCCATTAAAAATAATAGTTTATTTGTATGATGCAGGACAGGCCCCTTAGAGAGAGAAATATGGTCCGATCCCGTATACTAATTTTTCCATAAAAAGTTGTATAGAAAAGGGTTCTCTAAGGGCTAGTTCACACAGAGTTACATGAAAACCGCGTGTACACATTCCGTCACAGCTAGCCGCAGTGCACTGGCATCCCATCGCGGCATTCCGCTCCAGAGTAGGCCCAAATGAATAGGCCAGAGCCTCGCGCCACGGGCGCTGTGGCTGATTCATCCACGGAATCCGCATCAAGATAGGGCAATAGGCTTCTTTTTTCTGCTACTAGCTAGCGGAAAAAAGAAGCGAGCTGCTCCTATTGAAGTCAATCACACATGTATACGAGGGTAGTCTGAAAAGTTTCTGATCTCCACATGTAGATGGCAACACTTGTCAACCAAAGTTAGTGAATGTGTTTGCACATGCGTTGGAATGTACTCACAAAAATTTCAGCCATTTTGCACCAGTGTCTTTTCTTTAACAGTCATTGTAGTGTTTCGATGTGAGTGATTTAGTGAAAATAGACAAAATCGAATATTGGGCTGTCATTAGATATTTGTTTTTGAAAGGCAATACACCTTTGCAAATTAAAGACGAGTTGGACGCTGTGTACGGGGACTCTGCACCATCATGTACCACCATCAAATTTTGGGCAGCTGAATTTAAACGTGGCCGGACCAGCTTGGTTGACGATGAAAGTTCGGGACAGCCAAAAACTGCAAACACGAACGAAAACATTGCTCAAGTTCACCAAATGGTGCTAGAGAGTTTCTGCTATCTCTCTAACCTTCATTCGACAGTTCTCTAGCATCATTTGGTGAACTTGAGCAATGTTTTCATTCGTGGTTGCAGAGTCCAACCAAAATATCCTATGGGCTTCTTTTTTGACGCGATCCCAATCACCCGGTGATGTGATTTATGGATCGGTTCAATGTCCTGGAACCAAATAGAGGATGGATCACTGCCAAGGCAGCCCCCGACATGTGTGGTAATAGGTCTGTCCTCCCTGGGTGTGATATATCCAATGTGGTCTAGAATAGAAAATTCTCTCTTAGTTTCGCCTATAATTGAGGGGGCAAGTACAAGATGTAACACACACTACATCCTCAGGGGTGTAACTAGCAAAGAATGGGCCCAATAGCAAACATTTGACTTGGAACCCTGTCCCCCTTGGCATAGCGCCCCCTTTCCTTGGGATGAAACAACCTGTTGCTGTTTTACCCTGATTACGATTCGGGTTAGTTTCACTGCCTCCTCCCCTCTCATGGCTACCTCTATCCCTAGAATTGACAGATAGATTTCTACTTCTCAACCTCCTGGCGTTATCCTTCTGAACAGTGGATCTTTCAGTGTCTGAAGTGTCGTACTCAGATGATGATAAATCACTGGGAGATTTATTCAGGCCCTGATATGCTCGGTTTTTCGTAGACTCCTGCAGATCACGCTGACATTGAAAATGCTTCCTTTATTTAATGAAGCTCACATATCTTTCTATATTTGTCTGTAGTTCTCTCTCTTTTTTTTTAGAGAAGTCAGTTTCATTTGAAAAGAGCTTGATTTTATCGATTGTTTCTTTTATGGAAACCGAAAATTTATTGAGGTTCTCTTTCTCCTCATCCAATAGTAGGGAGTTTAAGCGCAGGGAGGATTCTATTATCTCCTTCTCCCAAAGAGGACACAATTGGGTCAATTTTACTCATGTGATGGGTTGAACTGTATTGCGTAGTCCACGTGGAATGATTTTGTGTTCCAAGTAGTTAGTGAGACCTTGCACCTCCCACCGCATAACAAACTTGCTGTACACTTTTGTCAGATGTTTGAACACCAAAGTTGCAAGGTGCCCTCTGCTTTTGTGTTTTTCATGTCCCTTTTAACACTTCACTTTCCATTTCTAGGGCACAGAAGTAATTGGTTACATCAAGAGCACCATGGTACAGCTCCAGGAGGAATGTGAGCAGCTGAACAAAACCACCAAATCTCTAATTCAGGACCATAACCAAAAACAGCAACACATTGATGTGAGAAAAATATGATATACTATGCTTAGTCGTTTATTATTATAGACATTTTTAATTTATTCTCATCTCTGTATCTAATAGTCATCTCTTTTTCCTCTCTGGTTCTTTATACAGTTCCTGTATCAAGCAGTGGACAAACTGGAGAGCAGGAAAGCAGACAAAGAGATGATTGGGCTGGAAATTGATCTGGTAAGACTAAAATTGCTGTTACCCCTGATACTATACAAGTCCCATTATCTAGAGTATTTCAGTACAGGAATAATCCTCCCCCAATGCACCAGAAAGCAAGGCTATATACTTCTATAGCTGTTGGCTAAAGATGTCTTTTGGTTGTTAGCTATTCCTCCTTACCACATACATGCATACTTTTCTGCATAGAACCCTCTATGGACCACTACAGCCTTCTAATTTAGGGTTTGTCCACACATCTTGATGACTGCACACATTACTCCCACTTTCTCTTAGTATAGTCTCTACATGTGAGCATTCCTTTTGCAGTTCTCCCTTTTTGCAAGGCTTTCCAAGCCAGTCTTTCTCAATACACCTTCCACTGACTTCCTCTCCGATGACTTTGTTGTCTTTCACCACTATTGATAAGGCTTGCACCTCCTAGGGGGCTGGTGGGCGGCTACAGACGGACCGGACACTTGAAGGGACGCACAACAGACAATATTAGCATTACAGTCAATGGGATATTTTTGTGCTCCAAGAGTCATTTAAACATTCTGCAATCTTTTTTTTCTGTTGGACGCCAGAGCACCAATGTGAACATAGCCTTAGGTTGAAAAACAAGATTTGAAAATCCCTGATGCTGCCCAAAGCCAACACAACATGGCCACAAAAAATCCATTTCTTCAGTGCTTCGAATCTTAATGTCACAGCGATTTAGAGGATGCAATCCTTCTCTTCTACCTGTGTGTAATAATCTATAACATTTCACTTTTATATGGACAGAAAGCAGACAAGATTGCGATGGAAAGAAATGCAAGTCGCATATATTTTGATGCTACAACAGAACACCTAAACAGAATGATACAAGATCTGATTGGCAAAGTGAATGCCCAGGAGAGAGACTGGCAGGGGCTAATAAAGAAAATCAATGTGGAGATGCAAAATAAAGTGAGTAGATTTATGTAAATATTAGATTTAGTCCAACACTGTCCTCATTCACCATTAACACTTATAACATTGATACGGAGAGAGAGAGGTATTGGTATAAAGCTTTCTAATATACAGAGCGACACCTGTATACAGATAGTATGGATGTAGCATGTAGTGTTAGGTAGGGTTGACACTACCGCTGGATTCCGTTCAGAAGTTGGCCATTTAGAAAGAAAAAACAGACACATCATAAAGGACACAAATGGACAGTAACTGATGGCTATCAGTTACTGTTCGTTAGAAGTCCATTCCCCATAGACTTCAATGTTAAAAAAATAATGGATATTTGCAGGTAGGATTTTTTTTGTCCGCCTGAAAAAACGGACATGGATGTAAGCGGACACTAACAGACACAAGATAAAACCCCACTGAAATTAATGGAAATTTCAGACGGACCAGCTAGTGTCCGTTGCTAAAATCTTATATGGACAATAGCCACGGACACTGCTGATGGAATCCAACTGTAGCGTGAACGCCTCCTTAGATGTTAGGCATTAAAGAACTTTCTGTTTTCCTAAACTGAAACTATACGCACACTTGCCTTTTAAGGACACGACTGACATGCTGCAAGTCACTGAGTGCTGAAGGTCTTTTATGCAGCATGTGGATGGTATTTGCACATCAGTTCCTCTTCATGTTCCACCTCTCTGGCTTCTGGCTGGCCACGACCTTCGCTCGCTGATTAGCACTTGATGAATGAGGCTCATCAGCTAAGTGTCTCATAATGTGGATTCTGTGGCTCATAAGCTATAGAATCCACAGCAAGATAAGCAGGATGCATTTTTTAATGAAGTTATTCTGCTTCGATTTCTGCCTCCCATTGAAAACATTGAGTGGTTTATTCATGGCAGAATCTGATTTTGAGGAGGAATTCATCTCAAAATTGGCATCAAATTCTGACTTGTTAAAATAGTAACACTAGGGTGTTTGGGTATTGAAAACTTTCAAAAAACAGTTTTAAAATGCACCAAAGTTGACATATCAAGGAGTCTTCTGGTTTTTAGACCCTTCACCCTGTCCCCCTGATCAGCATTCACTTTCACCTGGCCGCTGGCTCATTAGTATTCGCAGCACTGTGACGTTACAGTACACACTTATGAGAATATAAGTCAATACTTATGAGAGGTGTCCCATTTATTTAAAGTTTTAGTTCATTTATTTTTTTCAATAGGTGATAATGATAATGTAAGGAAGGCAGTCACTCTGCTTTTTGAGCTTTATGGGTGTCTTTTCTCTAAACAACTTCACCACTGTATGCTTACTACTGACGTTTGATAAAAGAAAAATCTCCCATTGACAAAAATGGAGACTGCAGCTCAAACAGTAGTGTGCCCGCCTTATACACATCACCATGAGGTGTGATCCTGCGTTCCAAACCCATATCACACCTAACAAAAAATACAATTATTAAAATTAAATAATTAAACTTAGTATAAATAGATGGGGGATCCAATATTATTATACGTGGTCAAATACATTTATTCTCTCCTGGTTAAATATAGAATTCACAAATCACCCTGTGAAGGGCTCTCCTGAGTTCACCTCTCTGCATATTTATCACAATGGACATTACATGCTGGGTGATAAATCTGTCATCGTTAGAAGGCCTAGAATAAATTTACACCACCTATAAGCTGGCTAAAAATTGTCTTCATTCCCTACAAAAAATGTGACAAAATTTGGTGCATTTTTGGTGCATGGTTTTGCATCTTTTAGGTAAGCCTGCTCACCTATTGTACAAAATCTGCTAGGAAGGGTGCATTCACACTACGTATACTGAAGCTTATTCTGAACGTCAAACACGTTCAGAATAAGCGGCGTATAAAGCAGCTCCATTCATTTCTATGGGAGCCGGCATACGAGCGCTCCCCATAGAAATGAATGGGCTGCTTCTTTCACCACGAACAGTCCCATTGAAGTGAATGGGAAGTGCCGGCGTGTACGGTAAGCTCTGCTCATGCCGAGCCGCTATATACGCCGGCACTTCCCATTCACTTCAATGGGACTGCTCGTGGTGAAAGAAGCAGCCCATTCATTTCTATGGGGAGCGCTCGTATCCCCGCTCCTATAGAAATGAATGGAGCTGCTTTATACGCCGCTTATTCTGAACGTGTTTGACGTTCAGAATAAGCTTTAGTATACGTAGTGTGAATGCACCTTAAGGGTAAGTTCACAAGGGCTTTTTTTGGTCAGGATTTTGAGGACGTATTCGCCTCAAAATCCTGACCAAAAAGACGGCTTCCATTGAAATCAATGGGAGTCGGTCAGGTGTTTTTTCCGGGAGCCAGAAGAAGCAAGATGCTCATTTTTCAGGCCGATTCACCTTGCGATTCGGCCTGAAGACACTCCCTCCTCCCGACTAGGCCCATTCATTAGGCCTAATCCGGAGCGGAGTGCGCAACTTGATGACGGCGCATTGCATCGGCATTCAGTCGCAGCTACCTGTTTTCTAGACTGGAACCGTTCGGTCCAAAAAACCCTGTGTGAACTTACCCTTAGTCTAAAGCACCACACTGAGGAAACTGTGGAGGAAAATATTGAGGAAAAGAACACTGTGGAAAACACAGCATTTACAAAAATGCAGCATGTTCATTGTACCGTAATCAAGGAGATTGAAGAGAGAATCCAGATCAAGCAATATGCTTATCATTTCAGTGTCCTGCTATGAATCTGGACGGATTCTGCCACTGATTTTGAGGATAGATTCCCCTTCAAATCAGCACCAGATTCCATCATGTGAATGGCCCTTTACACATTTCCTTGACATCTTTGCTATGTGGATTAGTTCAGTACCGTGTAATACATTCTATACCCTCCTTCGTTTTTTTATGATGTAACACTACAGCTAGACCGTATTGAAATTCATTCAATGAAGAACATCTTGGAAGATCGCTGGAACGATCTTCACCGACAGCTACAGGAACGTCCTCTGCAGTATGAGACTGATGAGGCTGCTGGTATTCGCAAGTAAGTAATTGTCATATATGTGGAAACGTAAGTCTGCAAATTCTCAGTGAATCCACAGTAAAATCATCATGTTATATGCAGATTTTGCCGCAGATTCACCATGGATTTTACCATTGCTACACTTAGGATAAAGCCCCATATTGCAGAAATGCAGCTTTTTTTGTTGCAGATTTTTCTGCGTTTTTTTGAGCTGAAGCCAGAAGTCGATTGAGCAGAAGGGAAAAGTATAAGAGTTCCCATTCCTTTTGTAGCCAATCTTGACTTTGGCCCAAAAAACGACAACAGAATATGCAACAAAAAATAGCTGTGTTTCTGCAATGTGGGGCCTAAGGCTAAGGCTCCACGGGCCACAAACACCGCGCTAAAGCGCTGCGGGAACAACCGCGACGAGAACGCATCGCAGTTCTTCCCTCAGCGCTTTGAACAGAAAGTTCACGGGGTTTTACTCAGTGGACTTTCTGTTACAATTATATCTCCGGGAAGCCACCGGTGTTTCCGTAGATATAATTGACATGCTGCGATTTTCAAAATGGCAACGGTTTTGGAAATCACAGTGTGTCAGCGCTGCAATTTTATCCGCAAAGTGGCATGGGATTCACATGAATCCCATCCACTTTGCAAGTACTGTAAAACGCCACTATTTTTCCCGCACAGCGTACACAGGTTTAACTATAGGAGTCTGAATGGTTGCAATTGTGACCCAACCCAGAAGTCTAAGCGGTCCCGCAGCATGTTAATTATATCTACGGAAATGCCGGCAGCTTGTAACAGAAGGTCCGCGGATGAAAACTCTGCAAACTCTCTGTTTAAAGCGCTGCGGGAAGAACCGCAATGCACTCCTGCTGCAGTTTTTCCCATGGGGCCTTAGCCATAAAAGAGCTTTCCCAAGCCTTTTTGGGTCTTCTATCCAGAATTTCCAACCTTTGCAGCCATCGGTGTGAAGTTATATATTTCAGTCTGGGTTTGGGACCTGGGCTTTATTCTAAATCTAGCATTGTGAACCTTGTAAATCTAGAAACACAGTCCCAACTTGAGCTGACTTTTTTCCTAATAATGGACAATCCTTTAATATTTTTGAAGTATAAACATTATAGTGTTAAAACTTCAATATTATAGGGTTAAATGGTTATATATACATCTTTCTTTTTCATCCAGGCAGCTATTGACAAGATTTCAATGCATCTCCTGTAACCGACCCGTGAATTTGATGGCACCTGCCCCGTAAGTTTTGTGTTTTTCTATATTTCATTTTTAGAATGAGAATATACATAACTTGAATGTGGATATTTTAAAAATTGTTTTTTTTCTTCTGTCAGGGAGATATTAACTATCCCAAAGATTCCTGGGATACAAGCACATCATTCCAACCGGCCACACACTGTGTTTGAGCTCAACAACGTTCGTCAGCAGAGTCGCAGGTGGGTGAGGCAGGTTATAAAATACACATGCAAAAGGAGAAAAAGACATGGCCCGCACATCCCAGTCTTATAAATTGATCTAGTGCTTCTCAGCAAATTCTACAATACTGAACATGAGGTTCTTAGTATACATATTGATCAAGGTGTATAAGCCCACTAGCCACTTCACGGCAACCTCTTTATAGTGGGTCCCTACTCTACTGGGTTTTCCGATGCACAGCGACTGCCACAACCGCAACACACAGGTTATAAAATAGTCTATGTGGTTTTAACTTCAGCTCCATGTTCTCACACGGCTCTTGAGATGTTTACAATTATAATTGGGTCGTGAACCAAGGACCACTAGTGCGCAATGCAACCATGTATTGAGGCGAGCAACATGCTCCCCTCTTAGTGAAGAGAGGATTTTCTCAGCATAAAAGCCTCAACAGCAAAGTCTTTCCTTACAGGCACAAAGTACTTTTTCTTTTTACAAGTCTAAGGTACTGGCATACAGAGATATAGTTCTATATACTAGTGTTTGTGTCTATACAGAACATTGCTTTTGAGACTTTTAGGCTGAGAAATTCCTCCCTTCCCTAATAGGAGAGCATGTGGTTCACCTCGCCATGCCGCTAACATGCATACTAGAGGTCCTGGATTCAAAGCCAAGCAAATACATATTACCAAATTGCCTGAAATAGTTTAGAGACATTTTATAAGAAGTGCTGAGAGATATCAGTATCCCACAAAAGGGAAGGAAAGCATTTCTTAAGAGAGAGGTTAAGAAGGGCTGGAAAAGTCATGAAGATGTTGAATTTTCTAATGACAGTATATTAGAAAAGTGTTTTGATTGCAAAAACCTATTGTCTTTTTCCAGATAATCCTTCTAACCCTCTCCCACTACAGCCTTTTTGTTTTCTTTTTTTACTGCCTGCCATAACGTTTGTAATTTGACCACTCAGAGAGCCATATGAGGACTTATTTTTTTGAAGGATTTTTTTGAACTTCTTAAGGTGTCTTGTTGGGGGTCTGTTCTTGGGGACGTACACATGCAACGCCACAGTTTTGACTGTCTATGCGTGTTGGAAGTTGTAACTTGGCTATACCATATGTTTAAGACCTGTGTACCTGTGTCACTGTTCTGTTCAATTCCCCCACACCTTAACAACGGCACCTGTAGAAGGATTTCTACAATCCCAGGAATAAGAAACAACTGGAAGTTGGTAAAAACACCAACCTCTTCAGTTGTTTCTGTCCTTTCAGGAATGGAAGCCATCCTGCTGGTGCACAGCGTCTTCATACAACCTGAACTCTCCCTAGTGACCTAGGAGGGCTGTACAGGGAGCAGGCACCCCGGGCAGCAATGATGGCCCTGTTGATGGCTGTGGCTTAAGTCTGGGGATTGTGGCTGCCTTGGACTTATTTTCCCGTTGGAGAGATCGGAAGGTTTGTATGTACACTTTGGGAGAGGTTCCCTCAGTGGGCTGGGACCAGTTCTCCTACTCTCCCGGAACATGGAACAGCAACTAAATGTTGCAGCCGCGTGGGTGAAAGTGTTGGAGCTTGCTGAGGCTTACGTTTTTTGGTTCCAAATTCAAATTTGAAAAAAATTAAAGGAGGTTTTTTTGTTGTTTGCTCTGATGCTACCTAGTCTGTAGAAGCCTTGTAGTTGATAACCCTGTGCTGGTGTTTCTGCTTTGTAGATGTTTTTTTGCTCATGTGATTCAGTCAAGCCTTGTAAGCCCATTGATATTGCCACTAGCCCTTTAGGTCCTAGCATGGACCTATTTGCTTCTAGTCTGAACAGCCAGCTACCAGACTATTTTTCCCTTTCCAGAGGGGATCAGTTGAAAGGAGTGTCTTTCTGTTTTTTATACTTCATGCCGCAGACTTCATTTTTGTCTGTTTTTCACTTAAGACTTGGCCCAATGAAGTCCATGGGCTCAATGAAAAATAATGAAAAACTGATGACACTCAGACATTAAATATGGAGACATTCATGTAGCATGGATATTTAATAATGATTTGAGTGTTCTATCAGTGAGAAAATCGCTAGAACACAGAAAATGTGTGATTTGTGCCCATTTCACCCTAAGAGCACTGGCAGACACATCATCTTGTTTAAGGACGGACAACAATGTAAATGTTAATATTTACATAATCTAATATGACAATGGCCATAGCTTTTACATTTATTGCAGTTAAACTAAGATGTTATCCCACTCAAATGTTATTATATCAATAGATTAAAGTCAAGAATTTACCAGGCAAGATGTGAGGCCTCCCAGCTAGAAATGAGCATCAACCACCTGCGCAGAATGCATGCCCAGTTGTGCCAGGAGATTGCAAGAGTACAACTGCACTTTGGAGGCTCAGATAAGGCCTCAAGGAAAACCATCAGTCATGTTGTGCAAGCCCATTGTGTGACCCTGGGGAAGTTCTCTAAAAACTACAACTCCATCCAAAGTCTGTGAGTATAAGATATTGGGGTTTAGAGTCAGATTGGCAGGCTGGAAAATTTGTCATTGCTGAAATTTTTCTTGTATAAGTAATAAGGTTTCTAACAGTGGGATGAAGGAGGTCAAATGCAACTGGGTCACCTGCAGCAATTTGGTGACCTGACCACTCATGTTATAATTTTACATATCAGCTCTGCAGTCTAAGGCATTTGTTATTAAATCTGTGTGCTTATTGATCCATCAGTCTGCATAACCTTTTCACAGAAAGTCGCTGCTTCCATAAGACCTGTAGGGAAACCACCAGTGTTTCCGTAGGTATAATTGACATGCTTGATTTGTGGGGCCCTGTCCTAAAGAAGGTCACGTTGTGATGACCAAAACATTACACAGACTGTTTGGATTGCTTTCTTTGATGATCACACCAATTTAATAACCTTGGTGCACTGAGTTGATATATAAAATTGTGCGCAGCGTGGATCCCTATATGAGCATCTGACCAATTGCGGCTTGACTTGCATCCCTATTTTGAATTAGACACTCATGTTATAAAGTAGGGTATTAGGTGTCAGTGCTTTTATTGTAAGCTTGCATGAAGTGGGAGGACCTGGCTGATCTTATCTTTATTTTCATTAGTGATAATTTACCAGCGCTGGATTACTATGGAAGACCTAAGCAAAAGACAATTTACATAAAATTCAATACACCATATAGTTCCATGCAAAAAGATACCACTATGGCTGGCTTCAAGGTAAGAAGAAGAATACTACATATAGCAGGGGAGACATTGTGAGAGTCAAGAGTGACAAACCTGTAATTGTCACTCTTATGCTTTGATGTAACTTATTCCTGTTCCATAGTGTTATCTGCTTTTTTAGCTCAGATACCACAGTATGTTTGTATTCTTTCCATAATATTATATACAGAGCTGTAATTAGACTCCTCTGCAGATTCTATGGATACAGTACAATACACAGATGGGACAGGATTTGCACTAAAAACTGTTGTCCATGCTTTACACCAAATGTATGTTTATTCAGTTTTTTAATGGTTTTTCAAAAAATCAACAAAAGTAACAGAGAACATCTAATAAGAAAAGGGGAAATAAATTGGGCCATAGGACAGGAAAAACACAGTGTTGATCATATCATATCGAGCATGCAGTCAACATTATAGCAAGGTAAAACACAAAGGTCAATATGGAGTCCAAGCCTGGGGGCAGGTGACATCACAGGGCAAGGAAAAAGGAAGAATGGTCATGGCATCAGCCCTCTGGAACACAATTAGAAGCGGAGTTGCACACTCTACTAGATGGGGGGGGGGGGGGGCAAGGATCATTCATGACCCCTTCACTAAAGTCCCCTAGCTTACGTAATAAGGTTGTAGAGTAGGCCATCTGCTGCTGATTAGGAAGGTAGCATCCCGCAATAGTAATCACCATGCCAACACACAGTATCAGGAAGACATACCGGCTTCTATATCAAGTAACATGTTCAGTACCTTGTGCTGGAGAGATCTGTGCAGAGCAATAGATACTTCCTTAGATTTCGCGGTTGGGTTGACACTGTGGTACCAGGAAGGGTAATGTCGATTGCGGATATCTGGTGCAGGCTGTTCCCTGGATTCTCCTGTAAAAAGAGAACATGTGAGCGACCCTTATGCATCTGGTATATAATCTGGTTCCTCTTCTGACGAACATTAAGCCCTCTAGCAATGAGCGAGGCAATGTTAACCAAAGCCAAGTCCTAGGGAGTGAGAGATGAGGAAGGACTGTTACACTAAGGGGGAAAAACACTAGGAAGGCGGAAACAAGACAAAGTCTGATGAGGAAAAATGAAGGACAACAAAAACCACTTAGTGGGGGAGGAGATTCGTCACCAACAAGAGGTGGAGGAAATTGGCTGATATCCCGAAATTTGCGGACTACACAATAGTATGGAGACCCTGGTGGGAAACAAACTTTTCAATGAAAAAAATGAGAGAAAACATGAATAAGACCACATTTATTACCTGTATTAGGCTAAGATCCCACATAACAAATTGTGACAAAAAAATGCTGCAGAACAAAAGAGCAGCAGAATTGCAGCAGAAAAAATACAGCAAAAATACTTTTTACCTCTTCCATATACTGTAGGTGTATGGGGAAAACACTGCATTTCCACAACAACAAAAAAGCTGTGTTTCCTCAACTTGGGGCCTTAGTCTTAAAGGGTAGAAAGCTGTACAAACTGTGACACACTATGTTCATAAGGCGGAAAGTAATACCCAACTGTGAAATCATTGATGTAATTGCCATGAACGCCACAATATAAAGGCCCAGATTTACTATTGTGCTTACAACCCTGGCGACACTGGCATAAATGTGACCTACCTAGTGAGCAATGTGCCACATCTTAGCACATCTAGTTTGGGCTGAAAATGTTTAATTTGCTATATATGCGGGTGTACATTCTCAGAAAAAAGGAGCACAGCTTATACGGGCCACGATGTGCCAAAGACTGGGCCTCAGGCTACATTCACACGACAGTGAATAATAGCCTTGTAATGTCTGGTGATTTCAATGTCAGCGAGTGGGGGGGGGGGTTCATATGACCATTATTTTAATGGCCCATTGTCACAGACTGTCAAAATATAGGTCTTATCCGATTTTTGGCCATTTATACAGATCCCTCCATACACTGATGGCCATTTTGCATCTCTTTCACCTCTGTGACTTTAGTCTTAGACTACACAGTCTAAAGATACACCAGATTTATCATCCAGCATCAACCATTGTGATATATGTGCTGTATTTTCAGACTGCCTGTCTAATTTTGCATTGTCTAAATATTAGTAACTAATAATTGGTCCAAAAGTTTTATTATAAGGCCATGTTAGGGATTTTTGGTGTCCTTCAATGATATACCCAGTACCTGATGCCTCATCATAGTATGAAATATACTTCTGGAAGACAGTGGTGAACACTGTACCCAATCCCTAAACATCCTCCATTGCTAGCATATAGTGTCATGGTAATCTATACAATTCCCAGTTGGTAAAAACTTTCAGTATCTTCTGTGGCAAATACCTGGTAACATAGTGGTGCCTATTGCACTTATGTTATAGTGAGCTAACGAGTGATTATGAAGATAATCTTGTTTCCCTTAGTCCTAACAGCGGCACAATGTGGGGTATTTCTGCCCCTGTGTGCTGGTAGGACAGGCGGATATTTAATTAGCCAATCAAATGCGTGGCAGGCCCTATAAGAGGGCACAAGAACCTCCCCTCTGCGTGTAAATACAAAAGTACCTCCATTACATTTATATACAGTTTTATACATAAGATATGATTCCCAGGGTGGGAAATCTTGTGCCGCTGTTAGGACTAAGGGAAACAAGATTATCTTCATAATCACTCGTTCCCTGTCGTCCTCAACAGCGGCACAATGTGGGGATATAGCAAGCAGGTCCCCAAGATGGGTGGGACAAACCCATGACCGAACTTAAACTGGTCTGGGCAAAGGCAGTGGAATCTGCCACTTGGTCCTTCAGGCGGTAATGCCAAATGAAGGTGGATTCAGATGCCCAAGAGGCAGCTGCATATATTTGGTCCACAGACAAAGCACTTCTTTCTGCCCGTGAAGTGGACACTGCCCTGGTTGAATGGGCATGAAGGAAAGATGGAGCCGACAGCCCTTGGGCGGTATAGGCGACTCTAATAGTCTCGGTAACCCACCGGGATATTGTAGCTTTGGCGGCTTTGGCGCCCTTGTTTTTCCCCGTGTAGCTGACCAACAGGTTTTCAGTCCACCTAAAGGGGCGAGTGCGCTGCAAGTAGATCTGCAGGCATCTAACCACATCCAGCTTGTGCCATCTTTCTTCTTCAGCAGAAGAAGGGAACGGAAAAAATACTGGAAGGGAAATCAGTTGGTTCCTGTTTACAGCAGATGGCACCTTGGGACGAAACCCAGGGAGGAACCTAAGCTGTACATGGTCAGAGAAAAAGGTGGTATATGGCTCCTCAGCGGACAAAGCTTGTAGTTCACTAACGCGTTTGGCAGGTGTGACTGCCAATAGCAGCGCCATTTTGCCGGTTAGCGACTTGAGGGAGACCTCTTCCAGAGGTTCAAATGGCTGGCCACATAGGGCGTTCAGGACCGGAATAAGGTCCCATTGGTGGACAGGGGTGTTTACCACCGGTCTCAGCCTAGTTGCCCCTTTAATAAAGGTGCTCACTAAAGGATCCTGAGACAAACGCCTCCCCAGATAGGCGGACAGGGCCGCTACGTGTACCTTGAGTGTGGCCGCAGCAAGACCTCTGTCTAGTCCGTCTTGAAGGAAGTCCAGGATCGCCTCCGTAGGGGGATCGGTGGAGTCCACTTGATGCTGCAGACACCACGCATTAAAGATGTTACCTATTCGACGGTAGTTCCTGTTAGTCGAATCTGCTCTGGCGCTGGATAGGGTCTTCAAGACGGCTTGTGACAGTCCTCTATTTCTCAATAGGGACTGGTCAACCTCCAGGCTGTCAGGTTGAGTCTCCTCAGATCCTGGCATCTCAGCTCTCCTTGGGTTACCAGGTCTGGGAGTGGGGGAAGCCTCCAATATATGCCCTGACTCATTTGTATAAGCTGAGCAAACCAAGCCCTTTTTGGCCAGAACGGGATTATGGCTATTCCCGAGGCTTGGTCCTGTCTTATTTTTATCAATACCTTCGGTATGATTGGAATTGGAGGGAATATGTAAAACAGCCTGAACCTCCATGGGATGGACAGGGCATCCACCGCCAAGGGATTGTCCTCCTGGTACAGAGAGCAGAAGGTCCCCACCTTGGCGTTGAGTCAGGTAGCCATAAGATCGACCTCCGGGAGACCCCATCTCTGGACGATCTGTTGAAATACGTCTGGATTGAGAGACCATTCTCCTGATACGGTAATACCCTGACTCAGCTGATCCGCTACTATGTTCAGGGAGCCCTTTATGTGAACAGCGGATAACTGGACCAGATTCTTCTCCGCCTAGGCAAATATGAGATTCGTCTCTCTCAGCAAGGTTGGTGACCTGGTGCCCCCTTGTTTGTTTATATAGACTACCACCGTCATATTGTCTGACCGGTTTTTGACAGACTTGCCTTTCAATTCTGGGGCAAAGTGTACTAGGGCCAGGTACACTGCTCTGAGTTCCTTGAGATTGGATGACCCCAGCTCCGGACATCTCCATCGTCCTTGTACAGTTTTGTCTTGACAATGGGCTCCCCATCCCCACTGGGATGCATCTGTTGTCAACAGGGTCCACACTGTCGGGACCGTGGACCTTCCGTCTTTCAGGTGTATCCACCATCTGAGGGAAAGACGGGTAGCGGGAGAAAGGCAGATCTTCTTGTGCAATCCCCGTGGAGACCTGTTCCAGGTTCTCAACACTTCCATCTGCAGGGGACGCAAATGCCATAAAGTCCAAGGCACCGCCCTGGCCGAGGATGACATCAGGCCCAGGACTCTCATGGCGGTCCGGATGGTTACCTGCCGAGTGCGCAATAGGAATCGTGCACTGGCTTGGATTCTTTCCTTCCTTGGACTGGAGAGGAAGATCTGCATCGCTTCTGAATCCACTATAAATCCGAGGAATTTTCTTCAGGTGGATGGAACGATTTCGGACTTCTCCCAATTGATAATCCTAACTCCTGTAGGAAGTTGATGGCAAGGTTGAGCTGCTGGAGGAGGGCAGCAGGAGACTGAGCTTTCAGTAGCCAGTCGTCTAGATAAGGGACGATGAAAAGACCCTGAAGTCTGAGGGCCGCGGCGACCGGAGAAATCACCTTGGTGAATACCAGTGGGGCGGATGTGATGCCGAATGGCAGAGCTGTGAATTGATAGTGCTCCCTGTGGCCGGCTATAGCGACGGCAATCCTGAGGAACTTCCTGTGGAAATGAGCAATGGGGACATGTAGATAGGCGTCCCTCAAATCGAGGGTAACCATCACCTCTCCTGGCTGAAGAAACACAGCCACGGAATCCACGGTTTCCATTCGAAATGACCTCTTCCTGATAAACCGATTGAGGTACCTCAGATCTATTATCATCCTCCAGCCCCCGGTGAACTTGGGGACCAGAAAGACGGGGGAGTAGACTCCCAGACCGAGGTCTGAGGCTGGTACCTTCTCCAGGGCGCCCTTGGTAACATATTCGGCAACCAAGGCTTCTAGACTGGCCTGCTGAGAAGGTGGAAGAGTTTGGGTGGAAACGAACCGATCTGGAGGTGGAAGATGAAAGTCGATGTGATACCCGTGTTGTATGATCTTCAACACCCATGGGTCTTGGATATGGGTGAACCATGCTCTGGAAAAGGAGGAAAGACGTCCTCCCAGGAAGGGGGGCCACAGGGAGCTGCCCCACGTCAAAACTCAGGCTTCCTCTTGGTGTCCTCCTTGGAAGCGCCACGACCAGCTCCCCTAGGGCGATATCTAAAACGCCGTTGTTGGGAAGGGCGTCTATAATTAGAGGAAGAACCTCTGCCTCTAGAGGGAGCACGTCTGCCCCTGGATGCTTGAGGTAGGGACCTTCCCCTACCTTCAGCTAATCCCTCCATAATGGCGTCTAAGCTTTGGCCAGACACCCTTCCCGGCTCAAAGGGGAGAGCACAGAGTGCTGCTTTAGACGCAAAATCTGCCCGCCAAGGCTTTAGCCAAAGGGGTCTACGGGCCGCAGTAGACAACGCCATAGATTTGGCGGAGATTTTAAATTGATGGCAGGAGGATTCCGCCAAATAATCTGCAGCCCTATGAACTCTTTTCATAGAGGCCAGAATCTCATCTCTGTCTACGCCCAAGTCTATATCCCGCTCCAAGGCGGCTAAGCGGTTGCGGAAAAAGTCACCAACCATAGAGGAGGCTATGGCCACAGAGGCTTGCGCGGAGGAAGCTGAGTAGACCTTCTTCAGAACGGAGTCCGCCCTACGATCCAGAGGGTCCTGAAGATTTGAACCATCTTCCAAGGGCACCAGGGTTCTGCGGGACAGCTTTGCTACGGCCAAATCCACCTTCGGGGGAGGCCCCCAGGAATCCCACTTGAAGATCCTGGAAAGCGAATGTCCTTTCTCTGGCTGTTTCCACTGCTGCACCATAAGGTCGGTCAGCGTGGCGTCCGCATGGAAGGCAATATGTCCCCCAGAGGCAGACGTGGAGGCTTCCCCGTCAACATCTCAGCCCACTGTAGACCGGATGGACTTCAGCAGCCTGCCCGTTTGTTCATAATGGAACGCAGTTCTGCTGGAATAACTGAGTCGTCCTCGGAGGAATCATCCTCTGCCACCCGCAGGTGTTACAAGGGGGGGGGGGAGAGACGAGGAACGGAGCTCAGAGCATGGTCTCCTGGTGAGCTGAGACAAGGTGCAATGGATCCCTTTGAGGGAATCATCCTGCAAAACAAAAAGGAGAGTACAAGCAAGGGAAAAACTATTTACCCAAGCGATGCCCAAACTCACCATCTCCTTGACCCATGCCATCATATCTCTGGGAGAGGGCTCCACAGGTGGAGGACCTCTGCACCCGCGACAACGGGCCCACTCATAGCCTGAAAATAGGCAAGTTATAGGACCAGTAGTACCCCGCAGGGCACAACCTTTCAAGCCGCTACCTACCATCAGGGAGCGGTGTGTCGCAATCGAAGCAGGAAAGATGTTTCCTCTTGGAAGAGGTTTTCCTCCTACCATCCCCAGGAGGGGTAGTAGAGGATGACATATCCTACAGAGAGAGATAATAGACCATGCAACACTGTCACCATGACATCATACCAGCTTTTAAAAAAAGGGTAAATCTTACCAGGTCCTGTAGACCGGACAGAGAGGTGACTTGGCGCCCAACGTGCGACTCGAACCCACGACCTTGAGATTAAGAGTCTCATGCTCTACCGACTGAGCTAGCCGGGCTGGCGCTGTGAACAGGATCTGAACCTGTGCGGGGAGACCCCATTGGATTTCGAGTCCAAAACCTTAACCACTCGGCCATCACAGCCGGTTCCCAATAAAGTTTGCAAACTGGAAAAGAGTTCAAGATCAATGAACACCACAATCGCACGCCTTCAGCAGATACTGCAGGAAGGTCTCTGACACCAGGCCAGCCAGCCTCTTAATTCTGGCCGGCTGGAAGTGGGCGGAGCCACAATCAAAGCAGGTGAGGCAACCTGCCCAGACAACTAACCCTGTAATCAGGGGTCTGCAAAGATATACATTCCCCCCCACCAAGAGGCCCTTAACACGGGCACTTACCCCCACATCTCCCCATCTTTTCCGGCCTTTAATAAGGCCTGAATCTTCCCTGAGTGAGCGGCCGCCAGCGCCAGGCCGTTGCCATGGCGCTATGATACTTCCGGCGAAACCGGAAGTGCGCGCTTACAGCGGCCGGCGGGGAACAGGATACACAACAGTGTGGTTCCACCCGCCGGCAGTCCGTGCGGCCACCAGAGGCGGCATGCGGAGTCCCCGGACTCTCACCAAAATGTCAGGTAAGTCACAAGGAGCAGGGGAAGCGGAGGAGAGGGGGGGCAGGGGGGATAGAGGGGGGTAGCCACACATGGCTAACAAGCACCTTCTCCCCGCAGGGCACAGAAGGTGACAAGAAGAAAACAACCGCTCAGGAGGTGAGTGATCCTGCTGAGCTTCTCAAAGAGGACACAAGTCCTCCCACCTGTCCTCTGTCCACACAGGACAGAAAAAAACACGCAGAGGGGAGGTTCTTGTGCCCTCTTATAGGGCCTGCCACGCATTTGATTGGCTAATTAAATATCCGCCTGTCCTACCAGCACACAGGGGCAGAAATACCCCACATTGTGCCGCTGTTGAGGACGACAGGGAACAGTCTATATAATGTTTCAGCATCAGTCCTTATTTATTCTTCATAGTCCAGTTGTCATTTGGCAGCCTCTCCAATCTCTATAATGCAGTGCTTCTATGAATCCTCTTGTCAGAGTCTTAAACATCAGGGTGCACAATCCTATATAGTGCGATTTGTGGGAATATAAGCTAAGATATAATTATTATCTTACTTATGTCTTACTTTTATACCATTAGGTTATATTGACACAGGGTGTTTTTTTGCAGCAAATCTTGCAATGACAAGGGCAAAATCTTTCACTTTTTCCCCATGCTGGACTTCTGAAAATTCACACAAAATCCTAAAATCTACTCTACATTGTGTGAACTATCTTGTGTGAATGACAATATGTGAACTAGGGTTAAAAATCTTCATTGCACTGGAGTTTGCATTGTACTCTATGTAGTAGTGTGTATGTGACCTTATATTTTTCTCCATTCCACCTTCCCATTACAGGACAAAGTATCAGTATTAGACCAGGATGGGCGCAACTATCAGGGCAGTAAAGATCACCACTTACCGACAAAAAAATCTAAAAATGGTAAGAGAGTATCTGCTACCCATTCATTGTCTCTCTATATGTACAAGTAAGCCGTGGAAAATGCTGTCCTATCCCATCCTATCTTTAACCCTACATATTGTATTATGACTATATTTTATCATTTACTCTTTATGTCTACATATCTATTTCTATACATCTATAGTTTGTCATCTAATTGAATGGATTTATGTCTCTACTGAAGAAACAAAACAATTTTACAAGTTTGCCGACTGCCAAACTTTCAAATGCTGCTATACTACCATATAGTACACATAAATGCAGCTGTCATACTGTGCAAATAACAGTTGTTCCTATACAGCATACAGATTGCATCTACATAAAAGACACTGAGTGCATTACCCAACTACCCTCTATTAACAGTACTGCCAGCCCCCCAATAGTGCTAGCCCTCTATAAACAGTATTTGTTATCACATACATAATAACAGAGCATCTGCCAGTTACATAAATGCCAACACAGTGTAGTGGTATTATCTCGGGTTTATGAGGATAGTAAAGGGGTGAAAGGATAGAGAGAGAAGGTATGAGGGCTTGGGGAGTATTATGGGTTTCTTAGATCCTACTGCACAGTCCTGTCAGAATCCAGAACGGACCACTGCGAGACTTGCAGAAAGAGAGGGGATGTTGTGTTTATGTTCACTGGGATGTTGAGCCATGCCGACTCCAGTACCATGGCCAGCTGCGCTAGGTTACGTGGTTGAGCATCCATGGCGCGAACAACCCGATCGAGGTGGTCCCACAGATTCTCGATTGGGTTCAAGTCTGGGGAATTTGCTGGCCAAGGGAGTATGGTAAACTCATCCTGGTGCTCCTCCAACCACGCACATACACTGTGAGCTTTATGACACGTCACATTGTCCTGCAGGTAGATGCCATCATCCTGAGGAAAAACAATTTTTATGTAGGGGTGAACATGGTCCCCAAGGATAGATGCATACTTGTGTTGATCCATTGTGCCTTCCACAATGATGAGTGCACCCAGATGGCTGATGACACGTGCCTTCTGTGATTGGTTATTTAACGTTGACGTCAAAAGTAGGCGGTGGTCACATTTATATGACTGGACTGTGTATTTTAGCTTATGCAATTGGCATAACTATGAGTGTCGCAGTGGTCACAGCTGCAACTTGCCACAGAAGCCAACGGGGCCTTAAAGTCACCATCACCACACTAAGGATTGATAAACTTCTCTGATCTACTTTTGGATTACCTTTGATGGGTGGCAGACAGTGCGTCATAAATCTATAACCCTTACCCTCTGGGGACCTGGAGGGGAAAGATTTATTACACACAGTTTTCAACTTTTTAAAAGGAGAAAATTAACAGTTTAATGGCAAAAATATCAGTTGTCCAGCAACATATAGCCAAGAGATTCTGTGGAAGAGGCTGTGGCACCAAAGGCTGGGGGCATGGGTACTGGGCCCCTGCCCCAAGAAGTGCCTATAATGACTCTCCAGTAAGGAAACATAACACTTGAAGAAAATTGACCAAATTTTGCAATATTTTTATATGGTTATCCTTTTCTGGTATATGAGTAAGTCTAAATTAATGTGTAAGGTTTAGTTTTATATTTACACTTCTGATTATTCTCTTACAGGAGTCCTCAAATTTAATTTAAAATCTCAGGAACCTCAACAACATTTGCCTTCAATTAAAGGAGTGCCTGCACCAATTTACTCAAAAATGACCTCTCAAGGGAGATCAGGTATGCTGTGGTATCCATAATGTCTGCATAAAAGTAAATAGTAGTTGAGGTTAAAGTATTAATAGAAATTCTAAGGTCCTAATCAGTGGCAGATTAAGGGTATCATGGGACCTGGGCTGTTCAAAAAGCACAGGCCCCTCATTTGCACCAAATATCCCTGTGACAGACATAATGTTCCTGCTGTTGCTGATGATGATGAGTCATAAGCAGCAGCCTCCCTGCTCTCACACACAGCAGACAGTGCTCACTGAGACTTCTGGTGCTCGTTGCTGGCTAATTAGCATATGAATAAAAGCGGGCTCATTCAAAGACGACTGGGGTGATTAACATAGAAAAGGTATGTGTGGAATAGCCTTTCTAAAGGCTATGCAAATATATGCTTAGTTAAAAATGAGTCTTCCAAATGATAGAATCTAGAGATGAGCGAATATACTCTATCAAATACCTCCGCCGCATAGCTCCCGGTGCATAAACACTCCCGGGGCATTGAATTTTTACTGCCCCTCCCACCTTCCCTGGCGCCAGGAGCTATGCATCGGAGGTATTCGATCGAGTATATTCGCTCATCTATAATAGAATCCCTTTAACTGCATCCCACCAGTACAAAACTCATTTGTATGGTCTGCAGTGAGTTGATGGATTGTATCATACCATGCTTGTTTGTGGAGCTAAACCTCCCAGTATACCCTTACCATTGTCATACAAGGATCTGTAGTTTCAACACTTAACGGCAGGGGTCAGTCTAACTTGTAAGTTGGGCTATTTCATTATGCTACATTCACATCTATGTGTTGTTCTCTATTCTTCTGGTCTGTCAGGTAAGGGCACACCTTCCATGAGATGACCTGAGGCAATGGCCTCAGACGGTGCCTCATAGAATAAACTGGGAGACAGTATTTCTTCTTCCTATTGGCCACTACTTTTACAATTGTATTATTACAAAAAGTTTTGGACGATACTTTTTACCTACGCTCCTGTGCAGTTCATCTCTGCTGCCATCTCAAGGTGGCACTGCATTTACGTCATGATGCTCAAGGACACCAGGACACTACATCTAGCGTCTTGGTACTCTTCAACGTCAGCTAAAGTGCACCATTAAGACAGCAGCGAAGCCAGCTTGCTCAGGAGCATGGATGGGCAGTCATATGGAAGGGGTGCCATAAGTGGGAGGCAATAAAAGGGGTCATTTAATGTGGTGATGCACGGGGGTGGGGGGGGCATCTTTCTATAGTTCACCTCAGGCAGCTGAGAGGCTAGGCTCACTCCTGCTTTCGAGTGATCAAAAGAGTAGAAAAATGGACAAAAATGTACCTGTTCTATGACAGACATGAATGAGACAGTGACTGGTTACACAGCATACAGTTGTAATCCATGCAGGTGACTGCGGTCATATATTGTATGTACTGAATGAAGTACAGGGTTGGCAGGACTAGCTCTGGAAGGACTGCCAAGATGTCAGATAATATGTTCCCTGAAGATACCTGCATTACAGCAAAGCTTCTCTAACCAAATATGTTTGTTCTGTGTGGCGATACACGTGTGAAAAATAACAATTACATAATGAACTGGATGATATATAATTTTCTCATGCAGTGTTCAACTGTAATGACTGCATACACGTTATTACCTTATACATTAAACTTCCATATCTCTCTAAATTCTCTAGCTGCGACAAGAACTTCTCAAGACTCCAGATTTTCATCATCCCGGGGACATTTGCACCGACAGCCATGAGAAAATCAAACTCAAAAAAAAAATTTCATTTCTCTTAAATATATGTTCAATAAAACTTACTTTGAAAATGTCACATATGTGGTCACTGTACTTTAGGAAAGGATTGACGAGATGATTCTGTTTACACAGGAGCCTTGCTGGAGTAGTCATTGTTCACTAGAAGAGGATGACAAGATGTAAATTTCTGTACTGGGGTTCAGCAAAGCCTTAAATGTCCAAGCCAATTGCTTTTCCATGAAAATCACCTTATTATCAGCAATGATATATATATATATATATATATATATATATATATATATATATATATATATATATATAGTACAGACCAAAAGTTTGGACACACCTTCTCATTCAAAGAGTTTTCTGTATTTTCATGATTCACACTGAAGGCATCAAAACTATGAATTACCACATGTGGAATTATATACTTAACAAAAAAGTGTGAAACAACTGAAAATATGTCTTATATTCTAGGTTCTTCAAAGTAGCCACCTTTTGCTCTGATTACTGCTTTGCACACTCTTGGCATTCTCTTGATGAGCTTCAAGAGGTAGTTACCGGAAATGGTCTTCCAACAGGCTTGAAGGAGTTCCCAGAGATGCTTAGTAGAGATGAGCGAGTAGTACTCGATCGAGTAGGTATTCGATCGAATACTACGGTATTCGAAATACTCGTACTCGATCGAGTACCACTCGCTGTTCGAATGTAAAAGTTCGATGCAGAACCAGCATTGATTGGCCGAGTGCTATACAGTCGGTCAATCAACGCTGGTTCTTCTCCTACCTTTAGAAGTCTTCTCCGTGCAGCGTCCCCGCGGCGTCTTCCGGCTCTTCATTCACTCTGCCAGGCATCGGGCCTGGGCAGAGCCGACTGCACATGTCCGCTTGTAGTGCGGGCATGCTCAGTCGGCTCTGCCCAGGCCCGATGCCTGGCAGAGTGAATGAAGAGCCGGAAGACGCCGCGGGGACGCTGCAAGGAGAAGACTGCACGGAGGATCCAGCCCGACCCTCACTCGTGGACTTGGTAAGTATAATTTGATCAAACGTTGCCTACCCCTGAAATGAGCATTTTCCCCCCATAGACTATAATAGGGTTCGATATTCGATTCGAGTAGTCGAATATTGAGGGGCTACTCAAAACGAATATCGAACCTCGGACATTTTACTGTTCGCTCATCTCTAATGCTTAGCACTCGTTGGCTCTTTTGCCTTCACTCTGCGGTCCAGCTCACCCCAAGCCATCTCGATTGGGTTCAGGTCTGGTGACTGTGGAGGCCAGGTCATCTGGCGTAGCACCCCATCACTCTCCTTCTTGGTCAAATAGCCCTTACACAGCCTGGAGGTGTGTTTGGGGTCATCGTCTTGTTGAAAAATAAATGATGGTCCAACTAGACGCAAACCGAATGGAATAGCATGCCGCTGCATGCCAAAGTGCTGTGGGAAGAACTGTGATGAATTCCCCTCCCCCCCGCATATTTTTCCCGCTGTACCTTACCACTGCATATTGTCCCGTCGGGCCTTAGTATTACTGCATAATGTTGATATTTTTCTCGTGGCGTTTCCGCCATGGGCAAATTGCTGTCTTTCCGACACGTGGGGCTCCGGCCTTAGAGATCCTTGAAACATGACCAGAGATTTTAGCCAAATCAAAGAACTCTTCAAAAGGAAGAGCTATTCATCTGCAGTTACAGAAATGAAGAGGGTGTAGGAATTGAAGAAACTGCACCAGAAAGATTAAGAAAATGGTGGGCACCAGACAATAAAATTTTTATTGTATACCGATGGGTCGTTTTCAAGCAGTTGTCTGGGATTTTCAGAAATTTGTCTAAGAGCAGTAAATGGCATAATTTAAAAATACATTACTCATTACCAGTTACACTCCACTGCTGCTCCAGGGAAATCACTTCTAGCCAGTCACGCAATGATGGCATCACATACACCATTCAAGAGACTGGGGCAGTCAGTCACTGTTCCCAGAGGTGATGTTTGATGTATGACACATGACCACTGAAGCCACTGCAGCAGTCATTGGTACAGGTCTATTTATTGTGTTATGTTCAGTACTACTACTTCCTGCTCTTAGTCAAATTTCCGAAATTCACAGACAAACCCCCTTCAATGGGTTAATACTGTGTTTAAATTTTGCCAAAATTGATTCTTGTATTTCCCATCTCAATTGTGCTGCTCAATGCAACTATAAATATTACCACCTGGTGTCCAATGTAAATTGGCACACAAAGCCAATCTAAAAACATACCAAAAAAGATCTTAGGCCCCGTTCCCACGGAGTAACGCGTAAACACGTGTCAGAATGAGTGCTTCAAAACAGAATCTCATTGACTTCAATGGGTTCTGTTTAATGCGCGTATTGAGATCAATGGGTTAAAAATTCTCCCATTGATTTTAATGTGTAGCGCGCGTAAAACGGAACCCATTGAAGTCAATGAGATTCTGTTTTGAAGCGCTCACTTTGACACGTGTTTACGTGTCAGAATGAGCGACGCTTTACTCCATGGTAACGAGGCCTTACAACAAACCAAACAAGCCAGAGATTTTGCAGGCCAAGGCAAGCGGGAATCTGTCTGTTTAATTTATTCATCAGGACATGAATGGTTGGGCAGTAAACCTCACTATAATCTTCTTTATGCCTCTATCACTCATGTACATACACATAGGATGCAAGCATGGAGCTCCAAGAAGATACCACCAGATGCTACACATCACTATGACAGTCAACAGGTCACTTGTGTGCCAGGATCTGGTTAGGCAAAATCTAAATGATACACTAAGACTGGAAGCCAAACATTACCTCTGCCAAAACTGAGAAATTGCTAAGAGACTGAAGGATGTGAACGAAGCACACATGGATTATAGCAGAGCATTTTACCCCTGAACCCATTATAAATTTTAGCCACCCTTACAATAAATATCAGACATAGCTTCCTCACAATACCTGTACAAATGGCAGCAAAATGTCTACATGAAAGTGACAGCAGCAGAGTTCCCATGACAGAAGTTAAGCTTTTTATTTCTGGATATTTTCATGCTGTGAGACAAACTGATGCTGGAAGATCAGATAGTTATGTGAACGGTAGAAACAGAGCAAACTCTATAGTACTAAGTGGACAAAAGGATTTCAACACCTACACATTACACCTACTGGAACTTTTATGATTACCCATTTTAAATCCATAGGTATTAATATGGGGTTGCCCCCCCCCCCCAACCCCCAAAGCTCCCACTTTACTGAAAAGGCTTTCTACAAGGAGTTGGAATAAGTCTGTGAGAATTTAACCCGTTCATTGAGAGAAACCTTTGTGAGGTCAGACACTGATGATAAACAAGAGGGCCAGTAGAGTTCTTCCAAACCAAATCTATCCAACCATTCCTTTGTGGACTTTGCTTGGTACAATGAGGCATAGTCCAATTGGAACAGAAAAAAGCCTTCCCCAAAGCAATCTCCATACCCAGACTCATCCATTAGATTTCCAACAGTTAGGTCCAGAAATATTTGGACAATGACACAATCTCCATGATTTTGCTCTGTATGTCACCACATTGGATTTGAAATGAAATCCAGGAAAACTAACAGAAGTGTATAGTTTTAGGTTTAAAGGGATTCTACCATTTAAAACTTTTTTTCTAGTTGACACGCCAGAATAGCCTTAACAAAGGTTATTCTTCTCCTACCTTTAGATGTCTTCTTCGCCCGGTTCGGTTAAAAATCAGTTTTTCGTTGGTATGCAAATGGTTTCTCTCACAGCACTGGGAGCAGGGCCCAATGCTCAATCAGCACTGGGGGCGTCCCCAATGCTGCAAGAGAACTGGGGGGGGGGGTCACATTTGTACGCCTGGGCAGTCGGCTCTGCCATCGGGCCGCAGGCAGAGCCGAGTGCACATGCCGGTGGCCATTTTCGTGTGGCCGCTTACACGAGCATGCGCAGTATGCTCCTGTAGTTCTATGGAATACAGAGTGTACTGCGCATGCTCGCGTAATACTGATGAGGGAGCCTTCCTCAGCCCAGCAATGATGCTGAGCTGTAAGGCCCCTCTTTCTGACAGTGGAGAGATATCAGTGCTGAAATTAACAGCACACATATCTCCAGCACCATGGTGCATATAGGGAAAGCAGTATATATTACCACACATCTATGAAGATTGGAAGGTCATATTTAAGGCCCCGTTCCCACAGAGTAACGCGCCGCTCATCCTGTCACGTAAACACGTGTCAGAGTGAGGCTCTTCAAAAGAGATCCCATTGACTTCAATGGGTGCTGGCTTAAGCACGCTACACATTGAAATCAATGGGAGGCTTTTTACCCCATTGATTTCAATGTGTAGCACGTGTAAGACGGCACCCATTGAAGTCAATGGGATCTGTTTTGAAGCGCCTTGCTCTGACATGTGTTTATGTGTCAGAATGAGCAGCGCGTTACTCCATGGGAACGGGGCCTAAGTCTTGCATACAGCTGCTCTGCCATGGAAATCCATGCCATGAAGCTCTCAAGGACAGTTTATTTACCGATGTTAGTGTCAGAAGACTGGAGGAATGGATTACAATCTTCCACCCAGCTGTGTAATGTTGAAAGGGGAGCTGAGGAAAACTGGTATGTTACACAGGAGCCTGACTGAAAAGATATTGGTGGTGTTGGAGGAAATCTATGGGGAAGTGTCCACGCATGCAACACTGCAGAAGACATTAATCACCAGGTTGCAAGAAGAAAATGAGACTCTGAAGCAGTATGCTAGTGGCCTCCTTACCTCATCTCACTCACCAGGCATTGGCCTCAACAGTGATGCCAAAGCCATACTGCAACCAAAGCCACCTCAGAGCTGCCGTAACACTAGTTATACATCAACTGCATCGGCGTCTGCATGACACTGGTGCAGATTAAATTCATAGAAGAGGAGGAAGTCTCTCACTTCCTGCTCTACTACGAGCTGCCCTAAGACTTCTGTGCCTTGGTACAGACGTCTGTGCGATGATGTCACTGTCCTGCACCAGGGGTGAGCAGCAGCTGAGGATTCTCCTCGGAGTATCGGCGGTAGGCGAGTATGATAACTCTTTTGTTTGGTTGGTTTTTTTACACACTTTGAGCATTTTAATGGGGGTAGTACATATAAGAGGACAATTAGGGGCATTGTAAATTTAAGGAAGGAACTTTAGCAACATTAAGAGGCATAACTAAAATAAGGAGCATTAAGGGCTCACTTTATGAACTATACAAGGTTGCCCGATGAATCTTAAAGGGATTGTCCAGGCAAAATTTTTATATTTTAAATAGGTCGGACAGTTGGAAAAAAAAAAATCATACCACCTTTCCGCTGCTCTGGTCCTCCCAGTCCATTGTCTATTCTGGTGAAAGTTATTGTCACATGTAACACGTGGCCTCAGCGAAGGGCACATGACGAACCTACTTGTGACATTCCAGGGTCTCTCCATGAGGCCGCTGATTGGCCTCAGCAGTTTCAGTGGAAGGGATCCAGGACGTCAAAGCCAGCGAGCAGTTTCACTTCGAAAAGACTGCCCAGCTGAATGGCTGGACCGCACTTTGAGGACTCCAGAGCACTGGGGACAGGTATGATTTTTTTTTTTATTTATTTCACCTCTCCGGCCTATTTAAAATATAAAAATTTTGCCTAGACAATCTTCAACAATGACAAGGTGACATTTCCAATGGGGAAGGTCATGGAGGGCACACTCAAATGTTAGTGTGGATACATGGATCTGTCTACTGATGCCATCTGTGAAAAGGGCTGCAGAAAAAAAAACACAATGCATTTCCACCATGGTTTTTCTTTCAGTGCTTTTTGGCACGGGTCACTACTTGGGGCTATTTGCATTTTACAGAACCTGCATAGTCCCTGGGATTCTAGCAAATCCCATTCACACATTGCTTTAAAATACCCATAGCGGAAATGTTGCAATGTCCAAAATCGTCATGTTTTTGGAAATCCCACCATGTAAATTATACTTATGGCAACGCTGGTGGGTTCCATATAGGTATAACGGAAGCAGAAAGCCCAAAGAGAAAAACTGCTGACTTTCTGTGAAAACTGCTGTGGAAAAAAATTCTATTTGTTTCTGCCACAGTCTTTTCTGCAGCGATTTTTTGCAGTGATTTGCGGCAGGGGGCCTTAAGCTTAAGGTGCACAAACTTACTAGTACTGCGCTCTTACTCTCCTTCCAGGTGCAGTCGGAACAGGGGTTTAGCCCTTCCCTGTGTAAGAGATTAACTTTTCAAGGTGTATATCCACACATCTTACACATTATATGGTACATTGAATGGTTCCATTAGAAAATACAACTAGCTTACAGCTATGTTAATGTAAAAATGAAAATGTTAGGATTCTTAAAAGGGGACGTTGAAAAAAACAAGAACTTTTTGTGTCCTAAAAGGGTTAATAAGCATTTTTGTTTCCTATTACCAATATAATTGTAAATGGTTATAATGAAAGGCTCCATGTCAGCCATTATTGAATGATCGTGGAAAATAAGCAGGTAGCAGGCCCTTGTTACCTGACTGTTGTTCCTCAGGTGAGCCTCCCAAAAAAAAGAAAAAGGGTTAATAAGTCAGCGGGATGTCTGATTATCTGTACGGGATTAAAAACTCCTTGTCTCTCCAGAAAGTGCTCCTAAGTGCAATATAATGACTGTCTAATCCTTTGTAATTACCAGAGTACAAACGAGTTTTGTTTAATTATGTGTAATTCATGTAGCTAAAAGGGGTTAGTATTACTACTTACTCCTGTCTGGGTCCCTCTGACCAATTACATGCTTTGCTGTTTAGTTCATCAAATGAGCTACTATTAAGTGTAATTATCGTTTCCTTCCAGAAGTAATTACACAGCCTCTGCTCGACCACCACGCAGCCATTACCACGCGTGTCACAAGTGTGTTGCTGCAAAGGCCTTGTATTGGCTGGACAAGTTGTTTTTCCTTCCTTTGTTGTTTTTTTGTGCTTAATTTGTTTTGTAAACCTAGAAAGACATTGGAATGTTTCCACGGAATAAGGACTTTCTATCTAGCAACATTTCATATACCAGTCTTGATCCCTTGGACGCTAGAGTGAGGGTCAAACTATCCATATGCCAAATGGATTATCCTTTGGATCTTGACCTTTAGGTGCACACCCAGTGTTGCTGATACCATGTTGAATTTGTCCCAAAAACCTAAATGGTGTAGATGATGTAAATTAGTAAAAAGTTACAAATCATTATGCAAAAGCAGGTTTGCGCAAGAATTACTGTTTTTAAAGCCAAATAAATTGGAGTAGAATTCATAACTTCTCGCCTTGTCCCCCCCACAGTGTTATACCTAGTGCTGGTCCTTGGAATTCTCTGAATAGTAGCATCAAATACCTCCACTACAAGCCCTGTACCGCATATAACACAATGAGGCAGATTTACTAACAACCTCACCCAGCATAATATCCAAAAAATGTACCAAGCCTATGTTAGGATTGGTGGTAAACTTCAAATATATGCCATTTCTTTTCAAGTAAACCCCAAATCTATCAGCTTTTAGTTACATGCCCACCCATATCCAACAATGGAGAAATAGAAGGCCAAATGTTTATATGCTTCTACTAGTGTAGAGGTAAGACCCCAAACAGTGGCGTAACTAGGAATGGCAAGGCCCCGTGGCGAACTTATAACATGGCTCCCCACCCCGAAGACTGCCCCCCCCCCCTCCAACTTTCCTTCACGCTCTATCATGCCCCATAGTGGCCCCTACACCAAGTATTATGCCCCATAGTGGCCCCTGTACACAGTATTATGCCCCATAGTGGCCCCTGCACACAGTATTATGCCCCATAGTGGCCCCTGCACACACACAATTATGCTCCATAGTGGCACCTGCACACACCATTACGCCCCATAGCGGCCCCTATACACAGTATTTTGCCCCATTGTGAAAAGCCATGAACAATTATTATACTCTGAGGTCTCTTCAGGCCCCAGAGTATAATAATCGGAGACCAGGGGGGGAACCAACATAAAAATCACTTACCTATCTCCAGCTCCGCTGCACTCCTCGGTGGTGTCGGCAATCTTCAATGACGTCTGGGATGTCACATGACCCGGAACTTCACACAACTAGGCCCGAAGCCTGCCCGGAGAAGTAAGTAACACTATTTTTTATGTTCCCTTACCCCTCCCAGGCTTCCAATCACTATACTCGGGGGTCTGAAAAGACCTCCGAATATAATAATAGTGTTTGTGAGGCCCACAGTGTCACTTACACTTGTCCCGGCCCCTGCCAGGATCAGTAAGTAAATAGGGTCCATTACCGGCTTGGAGTAACTCCAGTCAGTAACGATCTATTAAGAAAAAAAAAAAGGCAGCAGTAGTGGGTGTCGCCAGGGCTCTAATGTCCTGGGCCCTGTGGCAGCCGCTACCCACCGACGCTACCCACCGAGGGGCGTAACTACTGACCACGGTAGTTACGCCCCTGACCACAAGTATATCTATGGAATACACTCAATAAGATATACACTCTCATCACAAGTCACATGCTGCTTTCTTCCTCTTCACCAACAAAAGCCCACTGGTAGGTTAAAACACAATGGATGAAGATAAAATATTCCTTTACAACAATTTCCAATGGATACGGCAAACACTTAGAAACAGGTCCAGACTGCAGAGCCGTGACACCACAATCTGACTTTCTGATGCTGCCTATCAGTGCCTGATACTGGAGCTCTAGCCGGAAAATTTTTTATCATCCATTACCACGGGCAAGCGCTGTGTGTCTTTGGTCGAATCCTTTGAGGAGGCTGGTCCGCTATTTCTTGGCTATTTACTATACTGGTACTGACGCTACTCCTTACTAGCTACCAGTACCACCACTGCCATGACTCAGACAGACATATCTTGTGGCCTCTTCCATCATATTATGCCCTGCTGCACTGGCACACATGTTGCCATGGCTAGCATGACTGTCTTGCAGCCTGGTCCATCATCACATTCCATTTAGCCCACTGTTGGTGACACAGTGTTGTTATAAAAAAAAAAAAAAAAAAAAAGATTTTATATCTTCTCATCCACCACAGGATATTTTGTGGGTTTTTTATGTTTTGTTGTTTTTTTTTATAAAAGCTAATTCTTCAACACTTTTCAAGTGAGAAATTTGGGTCCCAAAATGACTGTCACTATACCTGAATGCTATATTCCAAAATGTGCCTTCTTAAAAATTATTGCAAGCAGTGCTCCCTAAATACAAATTGCTCCAAGCAGTGTTTCTAAATAAAAACTGCTCCACATTGTGTCCTCTATATATAGCTAGCCACGGTATGCCATATATATATAGCTAGCCACAGTATGCCCTCCAAATACAGTATACAACACTGGCAAAAATTATGAAATCACCAGTCACTGAGGATGTTCCTTGAGTTGTTTAATTTTGTAGAAAAAAAAGCAGATCACAGCCATGGAAAAAAAAACTAAAGGCATTTCGTATGTTAAATATTATGATAATACAATATTCATGACATATAGGGTTAATTTTAGTCTGCTGACAACACTCTTCTATCTTATGGTACATAGGTGTGGTTAGGGTACACCATTTTAGAGTTTTCATAATATAGAATGAAAGAACTTTATGATGATGGTCAACACCCTCTCTGATGGACATAAATGAGTGACAGACACACGTCGGGGTCAACGATGGGGAATCAATGGGGGTTCTGCCGGCTATCTCTCCTCTCTGTCGCCCTGGACAAGATGTTGCGTCCATCCCAGAATCCATCAACCAGATGAACAAGCATGAACCAAGCTGGAACTACAAGATATCCAGATGAAGAAACCTAAGTATGAGCTTCTCTGATGATGTAAGCTAATGAGACATTGACTGATATTTCTGTCATTATGGAAGTTTTCCCTGTAACGATTCATCCTTGAAGTCTTTAATAAATCTCCACATTTTTTTTTTAGAAGCTGAGTCCTCTCTCTTAAGGCCTCTCTACAAGTGAGCAAGGATTTCACCAAATATTGTATATTTTACGCTGTATAGTACAGGGACTGGACATTGACCATAAAATAAATTCCTAGACAACCATTTAAAACCCTTCTGCTACGTTTATTTTGCTTACATAGGAGTATGATACTAAATCTGCTAGAGGTTTTTAGATGGAGAGACTGAAAACTGAAAAGTATAGAGCAGGGGTAGGCAAGTTTAAAAAAAAAAAAAAAATTAAAGATGTGGTACTTGTCGCGCAATAATTGTAAAGCTGACAACCCCTATACTAAGAATACAACCAATGGGATTACACTTGGAACAAATGTAGATCCAAACTAAGAAACTGCGCTGAACCTGTATGTCTAATTTCAAAGCTTTATTATAAACACTATATCATTCACACGACGCTAATTCACAGCGTTTCGGGGTTACTGCCCTCTTTTTCAAGTGATAAAAGGTATAGAGCAATGTTGGACCTGTGGTCCAGAAATGGGCAGGCTTACAATGCTCGAATATGTGTCTATTAGTCATGCTAGTGTCTATAATAAAGCATTGAAATTAAACATACAGGTTCAGCGCAGATTCTTAGTTTGGATCTAAATTTGTTCCAAGTGTAATCCCATTGGTTGTATTCTTTGTTTTGCGCTTCCTCTCATTTGGGGTAGTGAGTAGAACTGCTGCTCCCAAGAACCTAGCTCTTTAGTGGTAATACCATCCACCATCAGTCTAAGATCAGCTCAGTGCGTAGAGATACATTAACCCCTATACTAAGGTCATATACCACAAACCATAACGCAGAATTGCTGCCACAAGATGCTTCTGGACAGATGTGTTTACTGTTATTTCCTGAAACACGTTTACTGTAATTTCCCATTAGAAGCAATAAAAGTACACGTGTAGCCCCCTATTTGCATCCAGGAGCATTGTATGGCAGCACCCTTAGGGTAGTGACATACTATGTACCTGGATGCAGCTACAGTTGCATCCAGTCCTAGGCCACGGATACTGTCACTTCACTGTAAATCTGCGTTCACTTAGTGTCTTTTTTCCCCAAAAATGCATGCATGGTTATTGGAAAACTGTCTGCATTTTTTTTCTTTTTTTATGTAGATTGTGGAACCCATATAGGGCTCACAATGTACATTTTATTTCACTATCAGTATGTCTTTGGCGTATGGGAGGAAATGCATGCAAACACAGGGAGAACATGCAAACTCCTTGCAGATGTCCTTGTCTGGATTCAAACCCAGAACCCTTGCAGTGCTAACCACTGAACCACCATGCATGCAAAAACAGGGAAAACATACAAAATCCTTGCAGAGGTTGTCCTTGTCTGGATTCAAACCCAGGACCCCAGCGCTGTAAGGCTGCAGTGCTAACCACTGAGCCACCATGTTGCCCCGTCTGCATTTTTTCTGCACAAACACACCACTCTCTACACTCTACCACTCTACAGAATATTGTCCCATAGCGGCCCCTCCACATGGTATAATGTCCCATAGTGATGAGATGATGTCACTCACATCGCACCTACAGTTCCCTGAACACTATAGGAGAAGAGACTGCAGACTGTTCAGCAGGGGAGCAAGGAGAGGTGAGTATCAGTGTTTATGTTAAACTTTGGGGGCAAATTGAAGAGAAACATTAAACTGGTGGCAGATGAAGGGGGGAAAATTAAACTGGTGGCAGATGGAGGGACATAAAACTGAGGGCAGATGAAGGGGTACATAAAACAGGGAAGATGGAGGAGAAACGTTAAACTAGTGGCAAATGAAGAGGGGATATGAAACTGGGGCCAGATAAAGAAGGGCATTGCTGGACAGGGACTTTAAATTGTGGGCAACTGGAAATGGACATTAAACTGGGGGGAAACTGGAGGAGGACATTTAACCATGAGAATAGCTGGAGGGGAATATGTCTACCTCTAGTTGCCCCCAATTTAATGTCACCCTTCAGCTACACCCATGGTTTAATGTCACCCTACAGTGCCCTAGTTTAATGTCACCCTCCAGGTACCCCTGTTTAATGTCCCTCTCTAGTTTCCCCAAGTTTAAACTCAGACACCAGGAGAGGAACTTAATACTGTGGGGCATTGGAGGGGCATATAATGTTAGGGTGACTGTAGTAGCATTATACTGTGTGGGGGCACAAAGAAAAATAGATGAGAAGCTGGTGGAACTAAATTTGATGCAACACACATAGCAATCTGCACATTCTGTCCCCCTTTCTGTCCTTTGAAAGTTGGGTATGGCAAAACAGAAATAGCTCCTTGTACAGCATTAATGGCATTCATGGTGTCCTGAAATATAATTGTGCCCAGCAAATAGGGTAACAGTAATGGCCACTCTAAGTATCCTAAAAATAATCAGGACAATAGTGCTCCTCAGACTAGTACTTCCAAAATTAATTTTGCAAAGTAGAATACAGAAACAGTAAAAGTGATCTTCTAAAGGTGACTTTGCCTGCCACAATTCCTTCACAAGTAAGTTCTCCCTGTTATGGTGCCTCATAGTGGCCCCAAATGTATCTGTGCCAGAGTGCCCCAATTGTTCTTTCTAATCTGAGCTAAACAGCCCCCCTCTCCTCGCCTACCTTCTAAATTACTTAGGTTGCCAAAAATCTATATTTACCTAGATCATGTGACCGCCCCAGGCACTTTTTCGGATTTTCCGGTGATGTTCCATTCTGTGAACAATCCTTAAAACATGGTTAAGGACCTTACCTGCAAAAGAGTTCCCCCCAAGCTGCGTTGCATCAAAGTGTAGTCTGTCTTCTGCTGAGGCCTATGGAAGTTGTATTGTCTGACTATTGTCTACCAAAACTAAATCTATATTTATACAGTATTTACAGGGTCCAGCTGTGTTTTCTGGGCTATGCATGGCAATCCTAACTGTAACTGCATAAGTATTTTGTTTGCCTTAGGGCACTGTTCATACTATATTTAGGAATATTTCTGTGTAGGTGTTGTGACGCAGCCAAATGCGTACATTTTTATTCTTTACATACAGCCAAAATTGCTATAAAGTAAAGGTTGCTGTTCTGTGAAATTTTACTCAAACTCTTTTTTGTTCCTGAGCCTACAGCACCATCTTGTGGAAAAATAATAATCCTGCATTAAAAATATCAGTTCAAGCATCGTTTCTAGGGTTGAGCGATCGGGATCAGAAAAGATCGGATTCCAATCGGCGATCGAGTAAATTTTACGATCACGATCGGAATTCCAAACCCAATCTTTTTAGGCAGGAACGAGGTCAGAGGTTATTTCCCTGGCCAAGCATTGTGGGAAAAGCTAACAATGTTAGCTACTAGAGATGAGCGAGTACTATACGAAACTGCCGTTTCGAATAGCATGCTCTCATAGGAATGAATGGATGCAGCCGGCACACAGCTTGTGCTGGCGTCTGGCGGCTTAATCTCCTGCGCGCCGGCTGCGTCCATTCATTCCTACGGCATAGCAGGGGGAAAACAGAAGAGTAGGTAGTATCTTCTCTTCTGTTTCTTCTCTGCTGTGCTGTATACTGGACTCTACTACATCTGCATTACTGTACATTGACTTGTCCATCTACTCTTCTACTTCAAGGACGAAGCAGAAGACTAGATAGACAAGTCAATGTAAAGTAATGCAGATGTAGCAGAGTACTGTCACAGCCTGGCTGACTGGTATCAAAACTAATGTAATTTAAAATGTAACTTTTATTTTTGCCACTTAGGCTAAAAACATCCACAAACAATATACATATACAACACCCGTGTAGGTTACAATTGCTGATTAGAGAGAGAATTATGATTTATGACATACACTCACCGGCCACTTTAATAGGTACACCATGCTAGTAACGGTTGGACCCCCTTTTGCCTTCAGAACTGCCTCAATTCTTCGTGGCATAGATTCAACAAGGTGCTGGAAGCATTCCTCAGAGATTTTGGTCCATATTGACATGATGGCATCACACAGTTGCCGCAGATTTGTCGGCTGCACATCCATGATGCGAATCTCCCGTTCCACCACATCCCAAAGATGCTCTATTGGATTGAGATCTGGTGACTGTGGAGGCCATTGGAGTACAGTGAACTCATTGTCATGTTCAAGAAACCAGTCTGAGATGATTCCAGCTTTATGACATGGCGTATTATCCTGCTGAAAGTAGCCATCAGATGTTGGGTACATTGTGGTCATAAAGGGATGGACATGGTCAGCAACAATACTCAGGTAGGCTTTGGCGTTGCAACGATGCTCGATTGGTACCAAGGGGCCCAAAGAGTGCCAAGAAAATATTCCCCACACCATGACACCACCACCACCAGCCTGAACCGTTGATACAAGGCAGGATGGATCCATGCTTTCATGTTGTTGATGCCAAATTCTGACCCTACCATCCGAATGTTGCAGCAGAAATCGAGACTCATCAGACCAGGCAACGTTTTTCCAATCTTCAATTGTCCAATTTCGATGAGCTTGTGCAAATTGTAGCCTCAGTTTCCTGTTCTTAGCTGAAAGGAGTGGCACCCGGTGTGGTCTTCTGCTGCTGTAGCCCATCTGCCTCAAAGTTCGACGTACTGTGCGTTCAGAGATGCTCTTCTGGCTACCTTGGTTGTAACGGGTGGCTATTTGAGTCACTGTTGCCTTTCTATCAGCTCGAACCAGTCTGGCCATTCTCCTCTGACCTCTGGCATCAACAACGCATTTCCGCCCACAGAACTGCCGCTCACTGGATGTTTTTTCTTTTTCGGACCATTCTCTGTAAACCCTAGAGATGGTTGTGCGTGAAAATCCCAGTAGATCAGCAGTTTCTGAAATACTCAGACCAGCCCTTCTGGCACCAACAACCATGCCACGTTCAAAGGCACTCAAATCACCTTTCTTCCCCATACTGATGCTCGGTTTGAACTGCAGGAGATTGTCTTGACCATGTCTACATGCCTAAATGCACTGAGTTGCCGCCATGTGATTGGCTGATTAGAAATTAAGTGTTAACGAGCAGTTGGAGAGGTGTACCTAATAAAGTGGCCGGTGAGTGTATATTGTCATGTTAGTGTTTCCATCTCTAACCTGCCCTAACACATATATAGAGCTATACATTTGCTGAGGGAGGGAATTATCTATCCTAATCAGCAATTGTAACCTACACGGGTGTTGTATATGTATATTGTTTGTGGACGTTTTTAGCCTATGTGGCAAAAATAAAAGTTACATTTTAAATTACATTAGTTTTGATACCAGTCAGCCAGGCTGTGAAAGTGTTTTGTATTAGTGGTTGAAGATAACCCGTGAAGAAGATGTAGCAGAGTCCAGTATACAGCACAGTAGAGAGGAAACAAAATAGTATAGTCCACTAGAAACAGAATAGTCCACTTACCTGCACAGATCCGCTGTTCCTCACCATTGTTCTCGGTCCGTGCGCGCCCCTAGCTCCCAGGTTAGTGTTACAGACCTAGGAAGAAGGCGGCTTGTGGCTTAGGAGAGTGTGGGCAGGTACTGGGAGGGGAGACGTGAGTGATGCACTCACGTTTCCCTGCCCTAAGCCAAAACAAGCTCTGCCTACTCCCAGCATCAGTAACACTAGCCTGAGAGGCAGGGGTACATATGGTGCTCTGCAGACATGCGAAGTAGAAAGAAGAGGAGCAAGAGCAGCGTGGAGCGGCAGGTTCAGTGCTTCTGTGCAGGTAAGTGGACAGCAGGGGGGACTTAAGTAGCCAGGGGATTTTTTAATCACTACACAGCGTGGAGTCTAAAAATTAAAGCGTTCAATTTTTAGACTCCATGCTGTGTAGTGAATAGGATCGTTTTTAAAATCCGATCTTCGATTATTGAAAAAATCCCATTGACTTGCATTAGGATCGGAATTGGGATCGGGATCGGGTTCGAATGTAAAATGATCGGAAATCGATTTTAAAAACAATCCTGAAATCTCAAGATCGGCTCAACCCTAATCGTTTCCCTTTGGCGGGCCTGATAACACAGTAATTGTACAATTGTTTTGGACAACATGTTATATGGTGCAATATATAAAACAAGGATAGAGCTAAGAACAGAAAAGACTGACCCTCCCTCAGTAACTTACCATGTGTGTAAATGTAAAACCCCTCTTTTCCGTGGATACACGGAAAGCGGACCCCTCACCTTCAACTCCATATTATTTTACTTCCTTGTTAGTATATTTGTTTTGGTTTTTCTCATGTTCTCAAGTCTTTCAGGGGGTCAGCTGTTATTTACCATCCGTGCTTGTAGAACTTTCACTTACCTGAATTAGAGCTGTTTAATCCACCTGATTGTCTGGTAAAGCTTCGGCAGGAACATGGTTTCTTCTATATACTGTATGTAGGTCACGACGGTGGAGACCACCACCTTTGGAACAGAACTCCTACAACCCTTTGCTTTGTGCCCAACTCAGTTTATCAGTGGAGCTGAGAAGGTGTCATGGAGGACAGATGACAGCTGTGACATACATCTGACATCCACAGTCTGAGCAGCATGTAAAGGGTTGTAAATAATTCCACAATCACTGGTCCAGGTTCCCTGGTAGGACCACAGTACAAGTTTAAACGAAAGGTTTAAAATTCAAAACTATTTTTAAAAAAATTTGATTCTTTGTACCGTGTTAGCCAGTGCATAAGAAATATAAAAAATTGAGAGTCTTCAGTAGTTGAAGTTTTTTTAATGGCTAACTAAAATGATGAGAGATTACACGCTTTGGACGCTCTAGGCCTCTTCCTCAGGCATAGTTTAAACACAATTTCTGAAGGATGCATATTTATGCAAAAAGAGACACATAGGAATAGAATGTTTAGTGGAAGAGTAGATGGTAATTGGTACACACAAGTAAACAAATCATCAGTTCACAAGGTCCTTATCAATTTAATGAGTGGCTTTATGGCTGCTTTGATTAGTGATGTGAGGGCCTGTTCCTGTAGAAGGATATAAACCCATGTGACAGATTCAAGCCACCCTGGAGTGTGTCAAAGTCATCGTCTTATATTCATATACTTTTTGGATTTGAAGTTTCCCCTTAAAACCAAAATTTTCATGTCATTGATGATATTATGATCTTGATTGCAAAAGTGTTCTGGAACGGTGCGGTCCATTCTCTGCTCTGTAATCGTGTGGCGGTGTGAATTCATCCACATTCTAAGTTTCTGACCAGTTTCGCCTACATACAGGCCCCCAGTGGAGCATTTGGTGCATATTATTAAATACATCACATTAGATGTGGTGCAAGTGAAGGTACCTGGGATCTTGTAGTCCTCATTAGAGGATCTTTGCCTTGTCGGTGGTCAGTATGTGAGGGCAGGTTTTGCACCTTTTCTGTCTGCAGGGAAACGTTTCTGTTGTGTTAGTTGGAGGTGACAGTGAGCTGTTAATAACCATATGCTTGAGATTTGGTGGTTGTCTATAGCACAGGAGAGGGAGGTCTGGAAATATGGATTTTAGATGGTTGTCTTTTTGCAATAGTGGATGTAGTTTGCATGCAATTCCTCTTAGCATCTCCAGGTGTGGGTTGTACGTGATGACCAGGGGTACCCGATTGTTTTCCTGTTTGGTATTGTATTTCAATAAATCCAATTTTTGTATTCTGGTGGCTCTGGTAATTTGGTCTTCGACTGTTCTTGGATGATAACCTTGCCTCAAGAATGTGTTTTTGAGGCTGCCAAGGTGTTTGTCCCTATCCACAGGGTCTGAACATATGCAATGGTATCTGATAACTTGGTTGTAGACAATGGAGCTCTTTATGTGTTTGGGATGAAAACTGTCCCACCTTAGGTCTTGCAAAAAGACAACCATTTAAAATCCATATTTCCATATTGCAAGGCAATGCATGCATGTGATCAGTTTAGGTGTCCTATCATGGGCGACATCCTGCTGGAGCACGTGAATGTCCTGTTTCTATTCCTCAATGACAGATAGCGTTCGTAAGCGGTTAAAGTACCTGATCCCCAATTGGAGATCATAGCAGTTTACATCCACATATACAAATTTTTTGGAATTAGGATAACACGCCTAAAATTCTAGGAGTGTTTGTCTCTGTTGACACAAAATATAGACATAATGGGCACTGAAATGCCATTTTTCTTTATAAATTTAGATTTTCACTTTGCACATTCATTTTCGGGAAACACTCTTGGTCTCAAAATTCTCACTATGCCTGTTGATAAATTCCATAAGGGCTGTAATTTCTAAAACAGGGGTCACATTTTGAAGGTTAATTTTTAAAATTTAATTCAGAGCCTCTGTCATTGCCCAGCAATGCAGTGTAAATAACCAAATTACACCTCAAATGGGCATGATGCTCATTCACTTCTGAGCCCTGTCATATTTCCAAGCTAAAGATTAGGGTGACAAGTCAGGAAACAGTCTGTCACAAGTTGGACATGACGTATTTGCCACAGAAATAGAATATATCTAGGAACGTTTCAATTTGCATTTAGCGCCATCCATTTCTTTTTGGAAAGCATAACTAGAATCAAAATTATCACTATACCCCTTGACAACTTCTTGAGGGGCGAAGTTTCCAACATGAGATCACTTCTTGGTACTCTCCATTACACTGGTACCTTAGGGGCTTTACAAATGCGGCATGGCACCTGAAAATGATTCTGCCCTCCTAAAGCCTATTAGTGCTCCCTGCATTCTATGCACTGTAGTGTGACCTAACAGTAGTTTTTATCTACACGTGGGGTATTTCCATACTCCAAATTGCATATAAAATTGTGGAGTTCACTTTCTCCTTTAACCCCTTGTAAAATGAAAATGTGACATTGTATTGAGAAAAGAGTCTTTTTTTCAGATTCACGTCGCAATAATAATAACATTAGGGCAAAATGAATGTATTATTCAAAAAAAATGTAATATATGAATCTGAGACACTTGCATGCCTGTCACTCCATTCACTTCTATGAGGCTTTCCAGGATTGTAGTCCCTAGCAGCCCCATAGAGGTGAATGGAATTTCCGGCCCAACAACTGTGTTCACAGGGAAGATTCAGGGGGACTTTCTGTTCCCCCTTCTCCTGATCACTGGGGTACAAGCGGTCAGGCCCACTGCAATCTGACACTTTTCCTGTGGATAGGAGGATAAACATGTATAATGGCACAATCCCTTTAAAGACCCACTCTGCACCTTACATGTAATCCACGGAGCAGGAAGAGGTTAAATACTTTATCCATTGTACATTAAAGGGGACATCCAGATCTGATGATATTTGATAGAATCCACAGTACAGGTCATCCTTCATCAATATCAGATAGGTCAGGTCCCAAAACTGAACCCCACTTTTGGACTGATGTAGCCCCTGAAAGGAGCTTTGTTCCTATTGAAGTGAATGGGAGTGTGTCACGGTTGTGTCAATGCCCGAGCAACAGTATCCTGAATGCTGCTTGCACCTCTATGGAACAGGGGTAGGAAAACTTTCCCTGGAGCTACAACGGCTGACTAGGCCCTACCCAAGGGTGTCAGTCAGCTCTACCCAAGCTAAGCTTGGTTCCAACAACTTCTGCTCTCTAAACGCGAAGACAGGTGGGGAGAGAGCTGAAAGAGGCTAGGGACTGGGATGCTAAAGGCGGTCACCCCCTAATGAAAGAATAGGTGCAGCTGCAAACAGTAACAACTAGGAAGGGACATGCTAGAAAACAAACACGCAGCACAACCATAAACACACAACAGGAGATTTAGGAGAGGAACAGTGGAGTAGAGGATCCATAGAGGTGCAACAGCATTCAGGATACTGTTGCTCGGGCATTGATACAACCATGATCCTCTTAGTCGTAGCTACGACTAAGAGGATCATAAGTCCTCGAAACGCGTCAGTTATCATCTCCTGATGTGATAGCAAGAATTGTAACGTTTTCCATGATGTATGGTTTTTAACCACTGAAATTAAAGGCTAAGTTTTAAGAAAAATAAACAACGCGTTTGGTGCTGGATTTCGTATGCACTGGTTCAAGCACTCGTACCGTTGGAGTTTTTGGATCCGGGCATCCGCAGTTGTTTGTGGACACCACACCTTACCAAGTCTATGGACATCTCCTTCATCTGAACAGAGTGAGTGGGCTGTGTTTTTCCTATTTCCCCGTACCCCTCTTTTTTGTTGTATTGATACAACCATGACACGCTCCCATTCACTTCATAAACACACAACAGGAGATTGAGGAGAGGAACAGTGGAGTAGTGAGGAAAGGGTATCACTGGACAGGGGTAAAATAAACCTGAAGCCCTTAAACAAAAACTCACTAACACCAAAACCGTGTCAGGCACCCAGAAAATGCAGGACAGGGGTTGACCAAGAAATGTTGAGGGTTAAACAGACTCTCACACAGAACAGACTCACACTACTTCCAGATTAACTTCTGAGACCAAACAACTTTCACAAAATACTCCTCCTACTGAGCCAAGAATCCTAGTTGGTAACAATGAAAACTGGCCAGAAGTGAACAGACAGTCCGCCTTAAATAGAGCCTGGCATGGATAATGCAAATGATCACACCTGGGACCTCCAAACTCAGCAGACAATCAAGAAGCCCATGCAACAGAAAGACAGAGACCAAACACAAACAGGCAAATAGTCACAAGGCAGAGAATCACCCAGGAAAACCACAAGACCCCGGTTCAAATCAAGGTAGTACTCCCCCCTTCAATGGGAATCCCCCGGATTCCCAGGATGAGCCCTGTCTGGATACCTTCGGTGGAAGGCAACCATTAACCTAGGCGTAGACACCCCAGAGGCTCGAACCCAGGAATTATCCTCCACACTATACCCCCTCCAAGCCACCAAATACTGAAGGGTTCCCCTCAAAAATTATGAGTCAACAATCCAGGAGACCTCATACTCTCCATCTGAGTCCAGGGGAGGCAAATAATCATGAGGCAGAGAATCCAGGATGCCCACATCCCGGATTTCACCTCTGTAGATGAGAAGAGAAAACTCTTCATCCTACTGGGAGAAGAGGAGTTAACTGTGGAGATTGCCACCCACTAAGTGTCCACCTGCCACCAACTGAGGGGAAAGGTGAAACCTCATGGACTTTTATACCCTACTATTGCCCCCTCTAATCACTCATCCACCCCCCATATATCCCAACCCAACCTCCCCCCCCTCCTAATCACCCATCCACCCCCATACGCAATGCCAAATGTATATTCGGACATGCCAATAAAGCTCTTTTGATTGATTGATTGTATGCACTTTCCCTGGGAGCTGTAGACGTAATGTAATGACGTGACTCACATCGCACCTGTACCTCCCTCAACAGTCCGGAGAGGCAGAAAACAAACAGAGCAGCAGGTAAGTATAAGTGTTTCATTACGATAAACTGTGGGGGCAAATGGAGGGGGGGGGGAATAAACTTGGGGCAGATGAAAAAAGTTGACACTAAACTGGGTGAAGATGGAGGGAGGGACATTAAACTGGGGGCAGATGAAAAAGGGACACTAAACTGGGGCAGATGAAGAGGGGACATTAAACTGGAGGCAGATGAAGAGGGGACATTAAACTGGAGGCAGATGGAGGGGGACATTAAACTAGGGCAGATGAAGGGGGACATTATACTGGGGCAGATGGAGTTGGGCATTAAACTGGGAACAGATGAAGGGGGGAGATAGAGCACGACATCAAACTGGGGGCAAGTTGGAAGAGGATACTAAACAGGGGGCAACTGGAGGGGGACATTAAACTGTGGAGGGTAGCTGTTAAACCATGGAGGTAGGTGGAGGAGGACATGTCTGCCTCTAGTTACCAGTTTAATTTCACCCTCCAGTTACCCCCACGGTTTAATATCCTCTCTCTAGTTGCCCCCAGTTTAATGTCCCCTTCCAGTAACCCTCAATTTAATGTCCCCATCCAACCACCCCCACAACTTAATGTCACCCTCCAGATGCCCCATTTTAATGTTCCCCTCTAGTTTCCTCCAATTTAAACCGGGGTACCAGGAGAGGGAATTCATACTGTGGGGTAATAGGAGATGAACATCATAATGAGGGGGCATATAAGGGGTGATCGTAGGAGCACTATACTGTGTGGGAACACATAGAAAAATGGATCAGAGTAGGCAGAGTCAACATAGAAATGGATGGAGCTAAATTTTCCATGGCACGCCACACGTACTGTCCACCTTTCTGTCCTATGAAAGTTGGGACGCATGGATTCATACACTGTAGTGGTGGCGCCTGGAAATGCAACCGTGTGACCACTTGACTAAGAAAAGAGCTCCTTTCGGGGCCCACATCAGTCAAAAAGTGCGGGTTCAGTTTTGGCACCAGACCTGATCTGATACTGATGACCTAACCTGTGGATAGATTCCGCATCAAAATCCACTGCCAACTTGCCCCGTGTGAACTACCCCTAATAAGGCCTACTCAGGTAGCAGCCGAGTAAGGAACCAGCTCAGCTTCGAAACACTGAGCAGTACATAATTTATGGTTAGTGGGCCCCATGTTCTCAGTGAGCCTGGGGCCACCCCCCAAACCCCTCCCTCATAAGCTACACCTCTGCAACAGGTCTTACATGTGGATGAAATAGAGGACTCTGGTAGAAAACCATCAATTGGAGGTGAGCGGAGAAAAGAGAGAAGGGGAAACCCTGAGATAAGACCCCTTCCCCCTTCCTTTCCGCTACCAAGAGATCTCTAGTTTTAAATTACCTAAAGTATTACATACTTTTGTTTGACAGCTTCAGGATACTCTGTCTGAACCCATTAAGGACACAGCCCATAAGTACATCAAGGACCAGGCCTCTTTTTGTGCTCTGTACGCATTGATGTTTTGTATATTTCAAAAAATTTTCAATAAAAATTACAGTTTAAAAAAAAAAAAGAAATGAATGGGCTGCTTTTTTTCCCTATTGCATTCAACGTGACACGCGCATATCACATTGAAAGCAATAGGGAAAAAAGCAGCCCATTCATTTCTATGGGGAGCGCACGTATGTCAGCTCCCATAGAAAGCAATGGGATCTGTTTTAACGCCGCTGATTCGGAACGTGTTACACGTTCAGAATCAGTGAGCGTATACTCCGTGTGAAGGGGCCCTAAGGGCTAGTTCACACGTGAACTGCCCGCGCGGGTTTTGACACAGAGAGAGACGCGGCGAGCCGCGTCTCTCTCTTGTCAAAACCCGCCCGCCGCGACAATCGCTGTCGCGGCTTAACCCTCTGCTGTCGGCTCAAATGAATGAGCCGACATAGGAGGGAGCTGCGGGGGGCGGAAGCCGCGCGACTGAGACAGCGCGGCTTCCGCCTGAAGAAAGGACATGTCCTTTCTTTTCTCCGCTAGCAGCAGCTCGCCGCTAGCGGAGAACAGAAGCCCGGCGGTCTCCATAGACCACCATTATAAGGGGAGGTTTTGGACGCGAATTCCGCTGTCAAAAACCTCCCCTTATACTCACGTGTGAACTAGCCCTAACAGTGATTTTCCAGATTTGCAAGAAAATTCCCCAAACTAATTTTTTAGTGGCCACTTCAGTTCTGAAAGGAATTATAAAATCCTTCATAGTAGAAATCCCCTGTAAGGGGGTCCAGCTCACACGGTTGGGGAACAGCAATGACACAGTTCAGATAGGCAGTGGGTTTAAAATCCAGTTGTGTTTTATTCACACAAAAAAACACTGAGCAAGCAAAAACAAACAAAAAAAAACCTAAGCCTGTCCGGCTCTAGCTAGGCCACCTAAGGTTCCGACCCAAAAAAACTCAGTGTGAACTTACCCTCAGCCTTCCTTTTACCAGGCTTCATTCTTCAGTAATGGCCATGAGGAAGGAAGTACCACGGTGCGTTTTGATAACTTGGCCACTGCCATATCAACACATGGGGGATGACCCCAAACACTAAACTGGGACTCAGCTAAAGGAAAGAGAGCCCTGAACCTTCTGGAGACATTAAAAGCTCTCCCAGACACCGCCACTTAGCCTCTATTCCTCTTGCAACATCCATGCTGACCCTGAAGGTCCTGACACCTCTGGAACGGCCTGCATCTGTGAAGTTGGCATCGTGATACGCGGCCCGAACCGCCTTCAATAATTTTGGCATCATATCAATGGGAAAGAGAAGCTTACCCGACACTTCCGTCTCCTCTATAGAGGAGACCTCATCCATAATCTGAAGATCTTCTAATGGAGGAAGAGACTGATGGCGGGACTCAAGGCGAGGTCTTTTAACCAACTGAGAGATGGAGTCTTTAACCTGTCTCATGGACTCGACCACAAATTCCTTGAACCATCCTACCACGTCACGCACAGAAGTGTCTTCAGTGGGAGGGCCACGACACCCATGGCAACGCTGGTACTCATAACCATCTGGCAGAGGGGTATCGCAATCCCTGCAGGCTAGATGCCTGCGCTTGGAGGTAGCTTTCCTCCTAGGAATCTCCTGAGTAACAGAGGAGGATGACGACATCTAGATAAAAGATAGAAGAAGGTTAAGCCTGAAACAACAGGACACCTGCCAAGGGTCCAAAGAACACACAAGCAAATCAAAAGGTCAGGAGCTTGGTCATGAGATGAATGAGCAAGCACTGACCAAAGGCACCATCCAAGTTTAAATAGGGCGCCAAGAAATCAGGGGAGGAGCATAGCTTAGCAACCTCCCCGTTAGTCCGTTCCCCCTATCGTCTTGGGGGGGAACGGACTAAAAAAAACTGTCTTCCCCCCAAGGTGATAGGAAACCGAAGGGGGATACCAGACCAGGACCCCAAGTTCCTGGTAAGTAGAAAAATATGGAGGAAAATGCACACCATATTCCTTGAAATTAAAATTTAAATTGGAATTTTTAATTACCTAACAGCTTTTGACCCCTATAAGAGGCCGGAAGACCTGCTCCTCCCTTGTTGGTGGTGTTGGGGAGTTGCATCCTTGGGGGCAGTAAGTAGTTAGTGTATCCTTTTCTTCCTCCTCAGAATGTCTTCTTCTTCCTCCATTGTTCCTCCTAGAAGGAAGGCTGCTTCCAAAAGGAAGCATCTGGCGTGCGCTTCCTGTAGAGTGCCGCTGCCTGATGACTCCCAATATCGGTTCTGTCAGGGGTGCAGGGCCCCCTCTGTTGAAACAACTCCCATGCGAGAGATGGTTTCCTGGGTGAAGGGGTACGTCCAGGACTCCATGAAAAGGATGGAAGCCGTCTCCCTGGCCAAGAGGCCACGGCTGGATTGTGAATTGTCCCTGCCGCCTCTGGAAAAGCTGCGCCTCAGGGATGTGGAGTCATCTTCTAGTACGAAGGAGGAGAAGGAGATTTTTCCCCTGGACAAGATGTCCAGAGTATTCAAGACCCTAAGAATCAGAGACCGGGAAGGCGGGGAAGGCTCTAGCCGTAGGTCTCGTACCTTCAGGCCCTCTTTGGAGATGCTCCGCCTGATGGAGGGCGAATGGAGGCACCCGGAGAGATCCTTTGCGCCATCCACACGCTTCAAGGCACTTTTTCCCGTCTCTGAAAGTCAACTAAAGGCGTGGGGTCCTCCACCAAAGGTGGACGTCGCCGTGGCCAAGTTATCAAGGCGCTCCATCCTTCCATCAGAGGATGGCTCGGGCCTCAGGGACCCCATGGATCGCCGAGTCGAAGGATCTTTGAGGCGTGTTTATTCATCCGCCTCTGCCCAGGCCTCTTTGGGCATGGTCGCGAATGAGGTAGCAACTGGCTTACGCGCAGAACTGTCATCCCTGGCCAGGGACATCGATTCCGGCGTGGATCGTGATGATCTCCTCGCGGCAGAGTCCGACATCACGCTGTTGGTGGATCACCTGACAGAAGCTACCCATTTTCAGACCCGTCTGGCGGCTAGATCCATGGCACTGTCTACTGTGGCTCGCCGACCCCTATGGCTGAAGCCCTGGAAGGCTGACCTTACTTCCAAAAATAGCCTCTGTGGTCTCCCCTTTGAGCCCGGACGGCTGTTCGGAAGGGAGCTCGACCACATCATGGAAGGCTGGGCCGACTCCAAGGGCAAGAACCTGCCACAGCCCCTTGAAGGTCAGAGTACCTCCTTTCGAGGAAGAGGCACCCGGAGAGGCACCAGAGGCCAGCGGCGATCCGGGAGAGGAAGAGGTTGGGGCTCATCTCGTGGCCGTAAGAATGCCCCCTTCTAATTCCCTCTCAGTACACCCCCCCTCCCTACCCCCCCCCCCCCCTCCCCTGGGGTGGGCGGTCATCTTTCCCACTATGTGGTAGCCTGGCGGCAGAATATTCGGGACCCCTGGGTCATCCAGACGATCCAGGAAGGCTATAAAATTAATTTTGTTTCCCAGCCGCCAGAGAAGATAAGAACCCGCCCTCTTCAGGGCCCCAAACAACTTCATCTGGAGAGATTGATTCAGGAATACGTGGACAAGGCCGCGCTAGAGGTGGTTCCTCGCGCAGAGCAAGGCACAGGCGTCTACTCTCCAGTCTTCTTGGTCCCCAAGCCATCAGGCGAGTGGCGTATGATCATCGATCTCAGGTATCTGAATCACTTCATCCGCAGGCTGCGGTTTCGCATGGAAACCATGAGGTCAGTACTACCTTTCATGCATCCTAGAGATCACTTCGTCACTCTGGACCTGAAGGACGCCTACCTCCACGTACCCATCTTTCTGGCACACCGAAAGTTCCTAAGGATTGCCGTAGACATACAAGGGAAAGAGGCGCACTTCCAGTTCGCAGCCCTCCCGTTCGGCATATCCTCCGCCCCCCACACTTTCACAAAGGTTATAGCTCCGGTCGCTGCCGCCCTGCGCCTTCAAGGCATATTCATAGTCCCGTACCTGGACGACTGGCTTCTGAAGGCTCATTCAAAGGAGGTTCTTACCACGCAGGTGCAGACCGTCGTAGCTCTACTAGACAAGCTGGGGTGGCTGGTAAACTGGCAGAAGTCAGTGATGGTGCCATCAACACGAGTTCAGTTCCTGGGACTTATTCTAGACTCTCTCAACATGACGGTCTCTCTACCCTCTCCTCGCAAAAGGAAAATTGCTCGGGCAGCACATCATTTGTCTTCCACACGTAAGGTCACCATCAGGACGGCTATGAAGGTCCTTGGATTGATGTCCGCTGCCCTTGATGCAGTTCCTTGGGCCCTATGGCATATGCGCCCTCTACAGAACGAGATCTTGAGAGTCTGGAATCACGGTCCTTCAGGTTTACAGAAGCCAATCCAGTTAACCATCAGCACCCGGCAAGCCTTGCCCTGGTGGACCCATCTGCGAAATGGGAAGTCCTCGGTCCAGCCCGCCTGGACCCTGTTGACTACAGATGCCTCCCTCACAGGCTGGGGAGCTCATCTGGGGAGACCCCGGTTCAAGGTACATGCAATCAGCGGGAGAGGACGCACTCATCCAACTGGCGCGAGCTTACCGCAGTTCATCGAGCCCTTCTGTCATTTGCACCACTTCCACGAGGGAAAGCGGTCAAAGTAAGATCAGACAATCTGACGACAGTCCACTATATCAACAAGCAGGGAGGAACCAGGTCCCCCTCGCTCATGCAAGTCACAAACCTGATCTTCTCCTGGGCAGAACGAAACCTCTCCCAGCTGGCCGCGGTACATATCCAGGGCCGCCTGAACATCCTAGCGGATCAACTCAGCAGAGGCCGGCCGACCGCAGGCGAATGGTCCCTGAATCAGGACATCTTCCACTACCTGACCAGGAGGTGGGGTCTCCCCGAGGTGGATCTGATGGCCACCCAACACAATGCCAAAGTACAAAGGTTTTGCTCCCTGTACCGGGAAGACAACCCTTTGGCTGTGGATGCGATGCCCTATCAATACCATGGAGGTTCGAACTGGCATACGTGTTCCCTCCCATCCCGATGATACCGAAGGTATTGGCGAAACTCAGGCAGGACCAGACTTCGGCAATAGTGATCATGCCGTTCTGGCCAAAAAGGGCATGGTTCACCGACCTTATCCTTATGACTCGGGGGAACTACTGGAGGCTTCCACCAGTCAGGAACCTGGTGTCACTGAACTGTCGGCCTTGCCTGGGCCTAGACAAATTCAACCTCACTGCCTGGAGGTTAACCGCGCCATACGCGCAGACAGAGGATTGTCCCAGGGAGTGCTAAGTACCTTAGCCCACTCAAGAGCAGAGGCAACTAATCAGAGCTACCAGAGGATCGCCCGGATATTCCGAGATTGGTGTACAGGCAGCCACCGCGATCCTGAAAGATGCAGTCCTGGAGTTCTTACAGAACGGTCTGGAAAGAGGACTAGCACCTGCCACCCTCAAGGTTCAAGTGTCAGCTCTATCTGCTCTTCTGGAGACACGGTTATCACAAGATCCTCTTGTCAAACAGTTCCTTAGGGGGGCTGCCAGGCTCCGCCCCCAGGTACGGCCCCCTGTCCCAAGGTGGGACCTGGCCGCAGTTCTACAAGGGCTCTGTGCGCCCCCCTTCGAACCATTATCTGAAGTGGACTGGAAGTACCTGTCATTTAAAATGACCTTTCTGTTGGCAATAACCTCCGCCAAGAGGGTTGGCGAATTGCAGGCTCTAGCAGCCTCCGAACCTTTCATAACTTTCTTTCCTGACAGAGTACAGCTAAGGTTCGTCCCAGGATTCTTGCCGAAGGTACCCACACTTTAGAACACCAATCAAGTGATCACCCTACCGGGTTTCTTTCCCTCCCCTGCCACTGAGCAGGAGGAGAAGCTACACACACTGGATCTGGTAAGAGCACTACGTATCTACCTGGACCGTACAGCACCGTTCCGAAGATCAGAGAATCTTCTGGTTAATGTGTTTAGCCACAATAGAGGCTCTAAAGCATCAAAGATAACCCTGTCTAGATGGATCAGAGAAGCTATCAGCTGTTCCCTACGGGCTCAGAATCTTCCTGTTCCAGATTTCCTACGAGCCCATGCCACCCGATCAGTGGCGACATCATGGGCAGAGACACGGTTCCTCTCTCTAGACCAGATATGTGCTGCAGCCTCTTGGAGCTCACAGCTGACTTTTGCCAAACACTACAGATTGGACTGGCGTACGGCCGATGCTACAGCATTTGGGCACTCCGTCTTGGCATCAGCCTGCCAGGAGGTCCCGCCCTAGGGGAGATAATACTTGCTAAATCCCCAGTTGTGCTGCTGTTGGGCGTAGGGGGAAAGAAAGATTATGAATGATAATCTGTTTTCCCTTAGCCCATACAGCAGCACAAGGCTCCCTCCCTAGGAGGTGCTATTGTACAATATGTGATGTATATGTGTGTGTCACCTTTATGAATTGCTCTGTAGATCATACTTGTTACTAACACAAGGGAGGAGCAGGTCTTCCGGCCTCTTATAGGGGTCAAAAGCTGTTAGGTAATTAAAAATTCCACCTGTCCTAACAGCTCATAGGGGCAGGAATACCCCAGTTGTGCTGCTGTTTGGGCTAAGGGAAAACAGATTATCATTCATAATCTTTCTTTCTCCATAGTCTGGTACTATGGGGGGGAGGGAGATCAGCACATTGTCAAGTTTCTAGTGTCAGCGTACATGAAAGTCCCTCTTTGGGAAAAGTAATTTTTAGCTAAGCACATACTTGCATAGTCTTTAGAAAGGCTATTCCACACCTACCTTTAGTATGTAAATTGCCTCAGTAGTTTTTGAATAAGACCATTTTTATTCATATGCTAATTAGCCTCCTCTGTGCATCCGGAAGTGTCTGTGAGCACAGTCTGCTATTCTCTATGTGTATGAGAGCAGATAGGCTGCTGCTGATGACTCATCTCTCTGCTTTCATACACATAGAAAATAGCAGACAGTGCACAGAGACACTTCCAGAGTGCATAGAGAAGACTGATTAGCATATGAACAAAAACAGACTTATTCAAAAACTACTGAGGTAATTTACATACAAAAGGTAGGTGTGGAATAGCCTTTCTAAAGGTTATGCAAGGCGAGCCTGCGCCGGAAGAAGACATTGAAGATGACGCGGCGGACGAAGGAGGTGGCGCTTGGAGACACTTCTCTGGCAGAGGTGGGTATGCCCCCATCGCTTTTTTGAGCGCTGGGGACCGCCCCCATCGCTGCAAGAGAAACCGGTATTTCTAAGGAACGGCGCAGCGCAGACCACATCTAAAGGTAAGGGACGAATAGCCTTTCTAAAGGCTATTCCGACGTCTTATCCACAAAAAAAAGGGTTTTAATGGTAGAATCCCCTTAAAGAGAAGTTCTATTACAGACGTAATATTTCATTTTCACAGCCCGGGTTAATAGGGTTGCAGGGTCACAATGATCTCTGTACCCCTTGATAATTCCTTCAGGCGTTTAGTTTTGAAAATGGGGTATTTATTGAGAAGTTCCACCGTTCCGGGACCTCGGGGGCTCGGCAAATTTGTCATGGCGCCTGAAAATATTTCCCTTCCCCATCTAAACAGCAGTGTGCATCCACATGTGCGGTATTGCCATATTCAGGAGAAATTGTGTAACAAACTGTGTGGTGCCATTTGTTAGAAAAATCACAAAGGCAAAATTCAAAATGAAAGCTGTGCTGTGATTGGCTGCTATTGGCAATTCAGTTTTTCTTTTAGACATGATAATAAATCTTCCCCAATTTGTGAGTGTTATAGCGAAACAAAAAATATGGCAAAACACGTATAAAAAAAAAATGTGTGAATGAAGCATAAAGCTAGGTTCATACCTGCGCCTGATCTCTGCTGAGTTATTCCATTCCCCATTCCCTTTAAAAATGCAGAGAGAAAGTCCTACAAGTATTATAATCTATGGGGTCCGCTTGATTCGTGGGTAAATGCTTTTTTTTAAGCAAATTAGGTTTCCGTTTGTAGGGTCCCTAAGCGAACCCCACAAGCAGAAACTTGAATGCAGGTGTGAAACTAGTGTAAGAGGATAACAAAAAATACGACCAGTGTCTTCCACAAGCAGCATCTTAGGGCGCTTTCACACCTGCGCTCGTTGTCCAGTTTGTGCAATGCAGCCAGTTACTGCGGCGAAACTGGACAGGAGATTGAAATCCCGCGGTCACTTTTCAAACTTGAATGGGTTTGCAGAGGCTCATGCGCGTCTTCTGCCTGTCCGCGGGGAACCCGTTTTTTTTTAGCCGGACACAAAGTCGGACATGCAGGACTTAGGTGTCCGGTTAACAAAAAAAAAAAAAAAAAAAAAAAACTTTCCCCGCGGACAGGCAAAAGACGCACATGAGCCTCTGCAAACCCATTCCAGTGAATGGAGTTGAAAACTGACTGCGGGGTTTCCGTCTCCTGTCCAGTTTTGCGGGGCGGAAGACGGAAACCGGCCAAATTGCATAAACTGGACAACTAGTGTAGGTGTGAAAGCGCCCTACCTACCAATGGGCTGTGTTTCAAGTTCAACCAGGCATGGGAAACTTTAATACATGCGGTACAACATACAGTATACACTAGTTTGCTGGTCTAAACTGACTATAGACAGTGATCTTGAAAATGGTGAAAAATCTTATATCAGACATGTATTCTGCTTTATTTACATAAAGCTAGGCATCAGCACAACATTGTCTGAGTAGCCACCAAACATCGGCCTAGTAATATCAGATTTTTTAAAGTACGTAAAATGTAAAAGTCCTGCCTGCTAACTACAATGCACTTCAGAGACTGCCATCGCTCATCTGGAGTGAACTGTGGTTTGTTGTTCGTACGGCCAAGTGTTCCAAACACATGAACAACTACAAAACTTCCAAAGGAGATATGAATACATCATCTGTTCTGTGAAGTCTCGCACATGCACAGTATGTTCCATGAACCCCACAATGCATACATACATATGAGCTGTATGTTCCTATACAGTTTCCACCATGGCTAGTGGGGAATGATTGTCCCACTGCTGTGATGTCATTGTCTTTTCGGTTAAATCTCGCACATCTCCAGCACTTGTGGCATAATGCTCATCTACCAGGGGGTGGAACAAAGCATACAGGGGCATATTTTCAATTTAAAAAAAAGCTGTGCTTGTAGATCATTAGGAACACTCCCTGTGCTCTGAGCACTTAAAGGAGTTTTCCAATCTCACTGTTTCAGCAATCTGCCTACAGTCTCTTCTCACTTCCTGTATTTCTCCCCCTCCCTCATGCTGAAGTAGTATCACAATACTTATGCAGATCAGATAATATGCAGATGCTTGTACAGAACTGACTCAGTGTTATCTGTGTATTTACATAGAGAGATAACAGACTTATCAGCAAACTGCAATTAGCTGAGCTGATTGTCCTGCCTGCAAGAACAGTGAGTGACATCACTTGTCCTATCTCCCAGGTCCGTTGTTATAGCAACGCTGCATAAACAATGGAAGGAATAAATTCACATATCAGGCAGACAAAGCAGCATTTCTAAAGCAATATATTTAGGAAAAGTCTTCAATTTACATAAGCTACAAGTATAGATAGGATCCCTTGAGATGGGACAACCCCTTTAATTTGCATAATGAAGAAAATGTGTTTTTTTTGGCATCCATGGGACTGTGAACCATATTGAAGGTATGACATGTAATCATGTCACAGCACCTACAATACTATGGTGGTAACATGAAGGCGTTAAGGAAGGTGATAGACTCCCTCTAGGTGGTTCTATGCTAATGAAGTGCTGAAAACAGGAAATGACAGATACCTTGTAGATGTGTTAGACCTGTACCCTGTGTTTGTACTACTGTCGGTGGAGCCCACACACAACAGATTACCTCAGACAGATCGCAGAAAAAAATCCAACACAACAGATTTTGATTGTGACTAACTTTAGTTGATGGTCGGCTGAATGGGACAGTCTTTCATAGATTTATGTACAAACAACCATCAGTAGACAGCCTAATATTCGCAACTTAGGGATTCAGCACTTTACTCTTACCTAACCAAAGATGGATTCCATGCTTCCAACAAATATATACTTAGATGGGAGCCTGAATTGGGTCAATCTAAAGTGAAGGCTGACTAAAAGTGGACCTGGTCCTTTGTTTCATTTTGCTCCATTAACATCTTGAGCATTGAATTGTATAATGTGATCATATAAATGGCTAAAATGGGGTTATCATAGCAACCTATAGTCAATTACAAACTACTACAAGAATATGGTAGTTGTGAGGAATCGATTGTTTCTTTGCACGCGTTTTCATACACAATATGTCAGCAATACTACATGATGTAATAACCAATACACAGAGACTAGGTACAGATAAATTCGTTTTTAATAAAGGAGTTAATTTTCTTTCAATCCTATATAAAACAATAGCAATTAAAAACTTCATTTTGAAAGTAATATATTTACATATGAACAAGTAACTGTGCAAAATGTACAAGAAAACAAAATGGAAAGACAAGATCGGCAGGCGGGGAGAGAGACGATGACGTGATGTAACAGCGGTCAGATACAAATACTGATCAGAGTTCTGTGAACAAGGCAGAGATTTCTGTAATAAGGGACACACACAAAGCCAGACTATTTACACTCATAAAAGTATTACCAATCAACAGTTTAATACAGTAACCTCTGAAAATATAAAGAACCAATTAGTATATTTTTTCCGCAATAAAAAAATAGGTACAAAGACGGGGCTATTGCCATGGCGACCGAAAGCTTGTCTCCAAAGCTTGCATACTGTTATTAACAAAATAATTATGGTTTTTACATAGTAATTTGTAGTAGAATGGGAGAATTTGTGTTATATTACCCCACCCCCATCATGTGCCAGAAATTATCTACAGAAACTACTCAAAAAATACAGCAAGCCATGTAAAGACTTCACCACGTGTGTCACAGAGCTAGAAATAATAATTAAAAAAAAATTATTATTAATTTAACCCTTCCCGTGCACTAAGCACAGACGCCTCAGGTACAGGCAGGGTGAAACGCTCAACATAAATGAGAACTTAAAAAAAAAAAAAATTAAAACAGTGCAAGTAAAATATATATATTTATATATTTATGTCATAAAATGTTACCTTCCTTTGTCATATAATCTTTGCAACTGCCCACAGGGTACATTTATTCATTTTTGTTTTTATTTTTTTTTTTCATTATTTTTTTTTTTACAAACAAAAAGCAAAAACAGCATTGCATTGTTTTTTTTTTTTTTCAAAGTTTAATTTTTTTTCCTACAGATAAAAAAAACACTTCTTAAAGTTTTATTGTGGAAAATTATTTAAAAATGGAGGTTGTTTTAAACAATAGGATAATGAAATACACACACAAAAAAAAAAAAAAAAAAAAAAAAGAAATAAAAAAAACTGTAGATGGTTAATTTCAGAGGCGAGGAGAGGATTCTGGTCTGTGCATCCCACGGCAGGTGTCCAAGCAGATAAAACCAATAAATATTAAAAGTAAGGAAGCGATGGGGTAGTAAAGGGGGACTCTGCCATCTGCAAAAAAAAAAAAGGACTAATGCATAATTTTTAAATTACCTGCAAAGATTGGGTAAGTTGAGGGTAGAAGCAGAAATCCATGTGTGAAATGGCGAATTTAAAAAAATGTTTAAAAACTTGAATCCGTTCATTAAAAGGAACAGGTCTTCCTTATATGGCTTGTTTTGCAGAAGGCAGCTTTCCTCCACGTAGGGTTGTCCGTCCAAGAATTTTCACATCTTACATCTCTCTGTGCCATTGAAGAAATTGGAGGGTTTTTTGTTGTTGTTGTTTTTTTTAAAAAACAAACAAAAAAAACTGGAAGGATTTAGTCGGTCTGATGATTAACATGTCAAACAAGATGGGAGGTGGGGCGCAAAATAAATTGCCAAATATAAAATAGTCCCAGCAGAAGGGGGGGGGGGAGTCTCTGCAAAAACAAAACAAAAATACCTTGATCTTTTCCATTTTTGTTTAGTTTTTTTTCTCTGTTTGTTTTCACTTAAGGAATGCTTTATATAGCAATAGTGAATGGCTTGTCTCTCGCTCGTTTTCCAAACAAAATATGAGGTCCCTGAGATTGACTCGTGTTATCCTTTGTCTTGTAAACTGTCTGCTGCCACCTGCCCCGGAACTGCTGGTGGGCGTTGTACTTGTGCTCGATGCCTGCGGAGAAAAGAGGACAAGGCCTGGTTAGAATAGTGGCATCACAAACTGATTTTATCCACTCTTAGTCAATGGTGGGATATTCATAAGATATGTGATGAATGGAAGTCCAACCACTCAGAACAATTAATTTGAGAATGAATGGGCTCCAGCGTTGCATATTTTTTGTTTTTTTTCTTAACCCTTAAGTACTATCATGGAGTCTATCATACACATATCATTATGATAGACACCATGATAGTACTTAAGGTTTAAACAGCAGGGCCCTGACCAGTAAGGCCTCGTTCACATTTGCGTAGGTATTCCGTCTGGGTGAATGATAGCTCATGTGAACATTCAAATAAATGGATGTTTCTACAGTATGTGTGTATATATATATATATATATATATATATATATATATATATATATATATATATATATATATATATATATATATATATATATACACTCACCGGCCACTTTATTAGGTACACCATGCTAGTAACGGGTTGGACCCCCTTTTGCCTTCAGAACTGCCTCAATTCTTCGTGGCATAGATACAACAAGGTGCTGGAAGCATTCCTCAGAGATTTTGGTCCATATTGACATGATGGCATCACACAGTTGCCGCAGATTTGTCGGCTGCACATCCATGATGCGAATCTCCCGTTCCACCACATCCCAAAGATGCTCTATTGGATTGAGATCTGGTGACTGTGGAGGCCATTGGAGTACAGTGAACTCATTGTCATGTTCAAGAAACCAGTCTGAGATGATTCCAGCTTTATGACATGGCGCATTATCCTGCTGAAAGTAGCCATCAGATGTTGGGTACATTGTGGTCATAAAGGGATGGACATGGTCAGCAACAATACTCAGGTAGGCTTTGGCGTTGCAACGATGCTCAATTGGTACCAAGGGGCCCAAAGAGTGCCAAGAAAATATTCCCCACATCATGACACCACCACCACCAGCCTGAACCGTTGATACAAGGCAGGATGGATCCATGCTTTCATGTTGTTGACGCCAAATTCTGACCCTACCATCCGAATGTCGCAGCAGAAATCGAGACTCATCAGACCAGGCAACGTTTTTCCAATCTTCAATTGTCCAATTTCGATGAGCTTGTGCAAATTGTAGCCTCAGTTTCCTGTTCTTAGCTGAAAGGAGTGGCACCCGGTGTGGTCTTCTGCTGCTGTAGCCCATCTGCCTCAAAGTTCGACGTACTGTGCGTTCAGAGATGCTCTTCTGGCTACCTTGGTTGTAACGGGTGGCTATTTGAGTCACTGTTGCCTTTCTATCAGCTCGAACCAGTCTGGCCATTCTCCTCTGACCTCTGGCATCAACAACGCATTTCTGCCCACAGAACTGCCGCTCACTGGATGTTTTTTCTTTTTCGGACCATTCTCTGTAAACCCTAGAGATGGTTGTGCGTGAAAATCCCAGTAGATCAGCAGTTTCTGAAATACTCAGACCAGCCCTTCTGGCACCAACAACCATGCCACGTTCAAAGGCACTCAAATCACCTTTCTTCCCCATACTGATGCTCGGTTTGAACTGCAGGAGATTGTCTTGACCATGTCTACATGCCTAAATGCACTGAGTTGCGCCATGTGATTGGCTGATTAGAAATTAAGTGTTAATGAGCAGTTGGACAGGTGTACCTAATAAAGTGGCTGGTGAGTGTATATATATATATATATACATACATACATACATACATACACATATATATATATATATATATATATATATATATATATATATATATATATATATATATATATATATATATATATCTATATCGATTAGGTCCGCCAGACATGGAATGACCCCTCCACTGATAGGAAGCGTGGAAATCTATTAGGTAGGTAGCTGGTAGGCAACACCTTTAACACATCATAATCATGTTTTTTTCTGGAGAATGGTTTCAATAAGAGATTCTACAGTCCCTAAAAGCACTTACCTCTGACCCTGAACCAGGACCCGGTGATTCCACTTTCCTCTTTTTTCGAGGACCAATAGCTGCTAACGCTGTTAAATTTGCATCCCTCTGCCTCATTTGTGCCAGTTCCTGCTGTTGCATCTAGAAAGGAAGAAAAAGACATGAGATTTTTACTTTTATCAGAAAAAAACAAAAAACAAAACCCACAACCTGAATGTTTTATAATATACTTGACATACCTCCTTAGCTTTCTGTTTTAGTCGTAACTGTTCAGGATCTTCCTGCCGTGATCGAGACTGAGACGAAAAAGATCAAATTGTGATTTCACTGAGTCCAAGAATAAAATACTGGCATTTATCATTTCTGATTCCACTGAATCAACCATCCTCATGGTAAAGGATAAGAGCTTGTTGGGTTTACAGTATATAATTTCTAGACCACAGCACATTTACACTTACACACACACACACACACACTCCACCTTTATGCTCTATATCGCATGGTACACTGACCTTTGCTGCTCGCATTAGAATTTCCCGTTCCTGTTCATCCTTCCTCTGCTTCTCTATTTGGTCGAGCTGCTCAAAGAACTTTAGTTGCGTCCGAACATCACTTGACTGCTCGTACCGGTCATCATCCTGCAGTTATGTTGCATAAAAAGAAAAAAACACAACAAGCACAACATCAGTACCAGCAAACCATAGTATACACCATATGGGTATGGGTGGGTTCACATTGCTTCTTTTGTCAAGCTAGAAAAGAGAGTCACAAAGTAGCTATGTATTTTGAAGCATTGAACAGTTTTTGAGGTATTCCAATGATTTCAATGGGATTTGGAGCATTTTTAGTTACTGGAAGAAAACAAACATGGAGCTGAATAAAGAGTCTAGTTGACTCCTTTTGAAATCAATCTTAGAACTTTTTGCCATTTTTAAGCTGTTTTTGGAGACTTTTTTTGAGTAAAGACGTGTATGCACTCTATAGGTCCTTTCACTCGCTGTGGCTTATACTAGCAGCGTACACTCAAGACACAGACAATTTTCCCAATACATGTCCTACCGTAACCCCTTTTGAAATCAGCCTTTGCAGACTTCAAAAGCCATTGTAGAATGGTCTTTTCGGGTTTATCCCTAGACCTACTGAAGTAAAGTACATCCCCCAGCTTGTTGTAGATAGTGGCGCTCACAGCACTGTCCCCATGTTAGGGTCATATAGTAACTACACGATAATGTCATCTTTTATTTAATGACAAATTTCATATATTGCATGCACTTCCATAAGGATTTTTTTTCAGCGCTGGCCCCCTACTGAATTACAGTGGGCAAAGAGAATGTACTGCTTGACCAGTAAGAATACAAACCTGGCAGCCACAGCACTACTTATAGGGTCAAGCCAACCAGTGCCAAACACTGCACCCCCAAAATACAGCGCACCTGGCTTCTTCATGGTCTGTTTAGGCCAGTCATACACATGAGATTGTCAGCCGATCAGTGATCAGGGGATGGAGGACCAAAAGTTCTCCAAAACCTCAATGTGAGTGGAGAACTAGTGTGCTTGCATGAACAGAGCTTCCATGCTCTATTCACATGGGAGTACAAAGGGAGACTTTCATTCCCTCATAATCCTGGGGACCCAGTGACCGGACATTTATCTCCTATCCACAAGACGGAATAAGTGTCGGTAACAGGACAATCCCTTTAAGCTGTATTTTGGCCACCTATGGACCTTGTGCAACACTAGTAATGTGCTAAGGCTCAGTGTGGTAAGCTATACGCTGTGCACACTAAATAAAGGATAACCCAATTGGGGTATATTCAATAAACATTATAGAATAAAAAGGGTCTCTCCATTGTCCATAATATCCACAGGGCAGCTTTCATTTTTCTTTTTGCGCTGTGATTGGTTGCTTTGGACAACAATCACTTTCTTTTAGACCGTTTAATAAACCTGCCCGATAGTTTTGCATAAATCTTTCATAGAAGTAGTTTTTGCTGCATTTTACATGACTGCCCCTCCCTAATTCACTTTGTCGTTTCCAGGTCTGGAGAGCAGCCTATTGGTGTATTATAAAGCCCTGCCTGTGGAGCAGAAGTAGCTCTTGTTTTAGCCAATTCACCTTGTGAGAGATGTTCTTCTGCTGAGCAGTTTCTGATATTTTCTCTACAATGTTCTGAAGTCGCTGTTGTGTAGCATGAGAAACATAGCCGACCACGTCTGGGTGAATTTCTGTAATGCCGTGTTTTTTACCTAGAGGAAAACAAACCGGCAAAATTATGAAACATCTTTTAATGCAATGGTGCAAAGCAGCTCTCATGGATACCGGTCATAGGTTTTAAAACAATACTTCTAGTAGTGGTACAGGGTCAGAAGAACATGCTAGCTTTAGTCTGAAAACAAGGCCACACCTATCCAAAGATTATGTACGGTACTGCAGCTCAATGAAAGTACCCATGACATGACCCCTGGACTGCACAGCTTTTCCTTTGGAAGAAAGCAGCCCATTTTGCAAACCCTCTGTACTCTCCTCCAATTGGATAACCAGGTCCCTTACCATGCACTCACAACCTGGGCTCTGGGTAGTAGCAGATACCCATTGCCAAAATCATGTGTACAAACACAACCAGTGTTAATCTGAATGCCAACTAATTTAACCTTTGCAAGCACCATGAAATTCCATAGAATTTGATTTACCGATCTCCAGTATCCTTCGTTGTAGTAATGCAGGTAAGAGGAAGGTTTCGTCTTTACAGGATCGCGTTAACGTGCCCACCAAGTCAGAATTTGTGGCCAATATCCTTGCGCTCTCCTCTGACAGGTTCACGCCAGCCATTGATGCTACGTCATTAATATCATCATCATCTCTGTGGAAGGAACATTAAAAACGGTTAACAAAAACTGTTGTCTCAGGGAAAATGGGAGGGGTAATTAGTAGCTGCCATTTTAGGTCCTGCTCACCTGAATGACCCTCCCCCCGGTTCTTTTAATTTATTTTTCTGTGCTGCGGCAGCCTGCGCTGAAGTTGTGGGAAAGGTTTTGTTTCCGGTTACAATGGTTGGTTTCACTACTGGGACTGTTAAGAGGAAGAAAAAACACAAAAGTCCATTACATTAGCTACACAGCAGTGCAATAAGTCCAGTCTACATTGGCACAAAACGGTAGGTGGGATTTCAAATGCTGCAGTCTTTTCTGTAGCATAAAAATCCCACAACCACTTGTGTGCGTGGTCTACACTCACCTGTCTGCAGCTGGTTTAACTGTATTTGTTGTTGAGTAGTGACCATTAACCGGCTTTGAGGTGGTCTAAGTGCTACCATTGGCGTCTGGGTCAATGTGACCTGTGGGGGGCGTACCACTGTTCCTGCTTTATGTGCCTGCTGGATTACCTAAAAGGAAGAAAAATGAGAATGTCAAAGATCTCCATCTGAAAAAGCACCTGGTATCATACCTAAAGCAAACAACTTTTAGGAGTAGAAACTGAAGATTGTGCTACTTTGTGCTTCCTGGCCTTTTCTCATTGCTAAGCTCTTAAACTTTTCTTACATTTACAATGGGATTACTAGTTACTAAAATCTTAAAGTGTACCTCCAGTTATATACAACTTTCCATAAATGACTGATTCAGGTGCATAAAAGAAACCTTGTAATATATCCTATAAAGCCCTATTGATCACCTTTTATTCAAGTTTTTATCAAAGTCAAAATGGTGAAAAAACACAGCAGTTCAGCTAAGTGTTTGATTTTTTTTTTTTTTTAAACTTTAGTTTTTCTGTTTTATTAGGCCCCCCGGGGGCTTCAACTTGAAATCTTTACATAGCTTATCTCAGACTACAATACAACTGTAGGTATTCGCTACATAGTTATTGAGGTCTGCTAAGGCAAGTTTCAATAGCTACAATTTCTAACAAGACTGGGAACCTTCCAAAGGCTGCTGGACAACAGGACAACTCCCACGAGCCTACCATGCGGGAGTCATTCTGCAGCAACAAAGGTGCAGGGGTGGTCTACCATCAGCGTGAACTCTACTGTGTAATACATTGCTTATGTACCAGTGGGGTGGGTTGTCCAGGTTTGGCCTGTGCAGTTTGTGCAAGGCTGATGACTGGCTGCTGTAACGTGTTTGTGACGGTGGCAGTGGTCTTGCTGGCTGTGCGTTGCACAGAGCTGTTTAACATCACTGCAGTGAGGGCGGTGGTGGCCTGCGTGGTGGGCTGTTGCTGCTGACTCTGTTGAATGAAGGCTGCTGAGTCCGGCGTCAGCTGGCGCAAGGCAGGGAGGCTCCTCTGTTTAAACACAAAAAAAGATTATATAGATATATAGATATCATATCATTTTTATTATGCTTAGACCTTCTGTTACTACAACTCAAAAGGCTCACCTTCAGAAAAGGCACAAGGTAAGGTTGAGGTGAAGAATTTAGTTCTCTGTATAATCTACTAGTGAAATCCTCAGCTTCGATTTTCCCATCCTGTGAGAACAGAACAGGTTTGAATATCATTCATATTAAGATCACAGAAGACACATGAAGGTTTGACTAGAATCCCCATCTATGCAGTTCATGCATACCCTACCCAAAGCCTTGTCTGCTGTTTACACTATTCATCATCTGGATCTATACTAACCACGTAAAGGGGTTGGCCACCATTAAGCTGAAAAAAATCAGTGCCCCAGTCAACTCAGAAAGATGGTTATAGGAAAAATGTGCTGTAAAAATAAAATTTATTTTATCTGTTCCCCATTAAAATGAGATTTTGCAGTGAAGCTCAGACAGCTTGTGTGGGTGGGACTTCAACAAACTGAAAGTGAAACTCCTGGCCTGCATTCCAGTGCTGGAGCTGATGCACATCACAGCGCTGCCCACACATAGGACGTAATCACACAGCTTCATTCACCTCAGGACATCTAGCTAGCAGAATGTGTCGCTCACAATAGCCGTCACTGTCACAACACAGGGCTGAATCCTAGGGGGTCCTGCACAACTAATAGCCGTTGAGGGCCACTATGATTTGTCCAATTTGACTGGAGTGCCAAAACACCTTCTTTAGTGCCAAATTCAAATGGACTAATCAATAAAATGCCAACAGACACAATCGATTACAATAGGGTTGTAAGTAAATTCTATACTTCATAAGCACCTGGTCCTTATCACTTAAAGTAAATAGCCTCCTCAGTGTGATCTATTTCCCATTACTGGTCAGGACCTTTTTGCCCCCTAGTAGTCATGAAAGTGAAATGGCTAAAACCCTTAGGAAAGGTTCACATTACCATTGGAGTCCATTATGAAAGTGTCCGTTAAAAAAACCCAAAACAACGGACACCTATCATAAGGGACAAAAAACGGACAGTAACTGATGGCTATCAGTTACTGTCCATTATATGTCAGTTTCCTATAGACTTCAATGTAAAAAAAACAAAAAACAAAATACAAAACAGACACTTGTTGCCTATTTTTTTCTAACGGACAGAAAAGTCTTGCATGTAAGACTTTTTTTGTCCGCTGGAAAAAAACGGGCATGAGTGGAAACGGACTCTAATGGACACAAGATTAAATCCCATTGAAATTAATGGAGATTTTAATGGACTTCTGACAGTTCAGCTAGTCCACGGACACTGCTGACTGTCACCAACAGTAGTGTGAACGCCTCCTTACTCCAAAAGGACCAGGTCCTCGCCAGTCCAAATTCCAGAGAAAAGGTCAAATTCTTATGACCCCTTGCAAGATACCCACAGGGGAGGGGTTAACTTGTTGCAGATAGCCCCTGTAAGTCTACCCCCGCACTGCTAGCAATTACTTCAACAATAGTCATATATTTCCTGTGAACCCCCAAACAAGCATTCTATATCTCTGTAGTGCACTCCCATAATGTTAATAAGCACTCCAAAACTCAAAGCACCCATAGCTCTCCATGTGTCTTTTATGGACAAAGCCCAACGTGCTCCCTGCAAAGTGGATAGTGAATCCCATGCAGGTATTGCAGAAAAATATCCGTAGCGGAAATGTTACAATTTCCAAAACAGTACACCATGCACCTACATCTCTCAGCCCCACTACACAATGCAGCCCAGATCTATCCACCAGATTTGTCCACCCCCCCCCAAAGTACACCATGGACCCTACAACTCTCACCCACACTACACAATATACTCCAGATCTCCCTCCCTACAGTAAATCATGCACCCTACATCTCTCACCCACACTACACAATGCACCCCAGATCTATCCACCAGATTTTTTTCCTCCCCCCAAAGTACACCATGCACCCCACATCTCTTCCTCCACTACACCATACATCTCTCACCCCCACTGCGCAATGCACCCTAGATCTTTTTCCCCCCACAGTTCACCCCATATCCTTCACCCCCACAATGCAACATGCACCCTACAACTCTTACCCCATAGTAGACCATGCACCTGAGATCTCTCCCCCCCCACAGTACACCATGCAGCTACATCTCTCAGCCCCACTACACAATGCACCCCAGATCTATCCCCCAAATTTGTCCTCCCCCCCCAAAGTACACCATGCACCCTACATCTCTCACCCACACTACACCCCAAATCTTTCACATCCCCACAGTACAACAGGCACCTCACTTTTCTTCATGTTCTTCCACTGCAGGGAATACAACTTTTCTACATGTTCAAGGACCTTCCTGCAGCATAGACACACCTATCCAGTAACAAGGCTAGAGAATGTCATGTGACGTCAGAAGGCCCTTGCTGAGTAGTGATAGGCGGAGAGCAGAGCAGGCAGACACGTGACATGGTCAAGCTGTGACACATGCCCCTCCATGTCACAAGCTCAGTGGTCAGAGGAGGAGTGTCAGAGAGCCGGCAGAGCCAGGTCAGCTGGGGGCGTGGCCTCAAAAATAAAGAGCCAGAAGCAGAGTTGAAAAGGAATGCCTATGAGTAAGTTTATTATTTATCTTTGGGCTACAGATTACAGACTGTTAGTTATAAAGTGGCCATCCCCTTTAAAATACAGCAAATGGAATTGCATAGCATTTACAACACCGACTGTGTCCCAAAATATCAAGATAGGTTTAATTCAGTCAGAAGGAAAAGTGGTTGTAAAAATCTATAATATTGCAAAGTTTTTGTGCAAATAAGCCCAAGAAGTTGTATAAAACGCTGTTTTTGATGACAGAATTCTAAAGTGGAGGGCTTCACAAGTTTCCCCAACAAAAGTGTGTGAAAGAAGCCTTAAAAAAAAGTTATCAAAGCTTAAAAAAATATATATATATATATATATATATATATATATATATATATATATATATATATATATATATATGTGTGTGTGTGTGTGTGTGTGTGTGTGTGTGTGTGTGTGTATATATTGCATCAGATCAAAACCAGCCTAAAAGTAGTCATCTAAAAAGTGCAGCTACACCTATTATGTTAAAACTGTATTACCCAGAATGTGACTATAAAGTAAAGGTTATTGGCGATCGCATAACGTGGCGGATCAGTACGAGGATGACAGAATCAGACCACTTACCAGCAGATTTTGCACAAGCTCTTTTACATTAGCTGCCGTCTCAGTGGACTGTTTACCCGATGAAGCCAGCTTAATTAACGTAGATAAAAAATTCTTACATTTCTTCACATTTTCCATTGTTTCCTGTGGAAAGAAAGAGATGTAAATGAATACTACACACAATGTATACAACTAATAATCAAGCCTCCAGCCTATAATCCCATGACCATCAAATACAAGTTATATTTTCAACACAGTCTTGCTAAAGGTTGCAAGAAGAGCAAAAGAATATAAATCTGGTCTGCCAGCACCTTACAGAACAGGAGGAGCTTAAAAGATTAATGTGTAATTTAATGGGAAAAGGTAAGAAATGTATGGATTTATATTTTCAGCCCATTCTGGGCTTAGGAATCTAGTGGATGATCCTACTCAGGGACACTCATAGGAACACGGCTGTCACTTACTTATAAGGACCACCCAGTAGACTCCAAAGCCTAGAAAGAAAACCGTATTAAATCAAACTTTTCCCACAAACCTAGAAATCTTCTCAGTTCCTCCTGCTTTATAACATGATGAGACTAGAAATTTCATGTTGATAGGTTTCCTTTAAAGCTTCCAAATCACAAGCAGGAAAACTTCCATACAAAAGGAAATTCTCTTTATGTAACCATCATTCTGCAATGTAATATCTATTGTTCACATTTCCCCTTTTAGCAACTCCATGCTCTGCAAAACCAATGCTAGTTTAACCAGTTTGTGTCTGTGTTCACACATTGTGCAAGTAGTCATTTACAGTATTTATACCATAGTATACTGTGATATTTATACTATAAATGACTACTGGAATATATAGTACAGCGTGCGCGTATGTATATATGTATGTATGTATGTAAGTATGTATGTATATCTCAATCAGACTGATCCAAAGTATTAACAGTATACCACTAATAAACAGGACATTGATTATAGGGGAAAAAGAATCGTTAAGTCGGACTCAGTATTTCTGGTGTCTTGACATACCATCAAGGAGTCCTTTTGTGTATGGCTACCATCATTATCAGTCGCCTTTATTGTAGTTTTATATCATGAGCAACCCTTAGACTCAAGGCCAGCGGGGAATTAGAATTTAGTGAAAGTGAGATGCATCGTTTCTGATAGTCACAATGCTTTAACCCTGTTAGGTTATAGTGACAAATCTTCCATTAGTCCCAATGCGTCCCATTCTCTAATTCCTTTTAACCCTATAATCAACCTCCTGTTTCTTATTAGTGGGACACTGTTAGTACTTTGACTGTACTTTAGCAACCAGTGTATTGTCTATCCTTGGGGCAGCTTATTACAGGGCCCTATCAAGGAACACATTAGGCCATAAACAGGATGATCAAGATTCATTGTAATGTGGGAAGCCTATTCTATAGGAACTGTATGCTGTCATCTTGTGGTCAGAAAGGATATTGCAGCCAAAATCTGCAGGACACTGTGGAAATGCTCTTTTTTATTTTAATTGATCTTACCCTTATATCACTTCCACCTAAAACTTTGCTTAAATACTTTATTATAAATGGTTCAACTGTAATATTTTTTAACCACAGAATGGCTGAGATGGTTCAGTAGTGCACCAGTTTTCTATAACAATCCTGTAATCTGGAACACAGCTGCAAAGTCCTAGCAGTAGATAAGTGTACCATTGGTGTACAATTATTCTGAGATCAGTTCTTATAGATTTATAAACAATCACTTCAATTCACAGTCCCAAAACCTAAGGCTGCATTACTGCTTTTCTGTTGACAATGCGCCCCCTATAGTCAGATGGTGTAATGTCATGTAGGACTTGTCTGGATTCCAATTGCCATCTACACCAATGTTTACATCCTACACTGATGGGACAGATGATATGGAGTCATGTTGTCAACAAGATTCCTCAGCGGTGCAGCCTCAAGTTTTTGGTTAGTAACTTTAAGCCATCATTTTTATTTAAATAATGCCAAATGTATAAAATGCAAAGCCTTTTACTAATACTTTTGGCAAGTTTCCTGCAAATCATGGGCACACATCCTCAACGCATCACAAACTGCAATACGTTATTGTAAAATGCTATTAGAAAGTTGGCTTGATGGTACATGGACATTGTCCAGGCCTTGGCAATTCAGAAAAATATTTTCTACCAAAAGTTGTACCACATGTCTGGACCCTACAGAAAAATGAACATCCCAGTCAGCTGCAAGTATATAAATGAAGCATAATATGGGCGTACAGTCTGTGCTCTTCACCAGTGCAATAGACTGAAATTTACAATTAAGATGTTTTCTTAAACCCTTAAAGCAAACTGGGATCCTATACAGAGCGCCATCATTTCAGATGGTGCAGATCTACAATTAATGGAGGCTTAGCTGGGTTATGGCATTGGGCTTTGTACCGTGGTGGCTGTCGTAGGGGTAGCAGCTCCTTGCACCGGTCTCTGAGGAGTTCCAGTCTGTACGGCCGTTGCTGTCCCCAAAGTGGCAGTTTGTGCCGTGCTGCCGAGTACTATCTGATTCTGTGCAGAAGAAACAACATGCACATTATAACTGGCAAATAGGCATAATGTCGCCACTCAGCCAGTCACACACAAAAACCAGTTACAAAAAAAGATTTCTTAAGAAGTGCTAAAACAGGCAGTGATGGCATTAAACTATAGCACCAGCTCTGTATGACAAAACTGGCTGGTACTGGCCCTAATGGTCGCACTGCCAATATTACAGTATATAACTTCTGCTGTTACTGTGTATATTACATCATACACCTACACCCCAAAATATCAAAATAAGTAGCAAACTGTATACTTAATGCAGCTCAGTATTCTCCCCCTAAGTATGGCAGCTATCAGCAACATTAAAGATGTCAGTGAATTCTATGAATTTGCACGGGCACATGGAGACCACTAGGTGGCAGACACACAACACAATCTGATTTCATTTGCTAAGGAATTAACCCCATTTATATTTCTAGAATGATAAAAGAAGCATCACATTGAATTTTAAATGATTTATGTCACTGGATGATCATGCAGAGCAATCCATGCCAGAAGATGGTTGTTGCGACAAAAAGAAATCAGGGGAAGATGATCAATAGATAAAAACAGCTGCAAATATGGCCAACAGTATTGTGATGTCATCTGGGATGAAAGTGTTAATTCTGCCACCACCCCAACCACCACCACACCAAACCAACACCAATACCAGACACAAAAAAAACTCCCAACCAAACAAAAAAAACCAAAAAAACACACAAGTGTTAATTCTGGGTGTTAAAAACTATCAAGTAATTGAAAAAGGCGGCCCATGGAAGGGTGTGTGTGTGTGTGGGGGGGGGGGGGGGGTGATTGAGGCTCTGTGTCACAGAAAAGTGGTGTTTTTTTTTTATTGCAGATTTTTAATGCAATTTTTTTTTGTAAGTCAAAGCCAAGAATGTAAATGAAGCACTTATACTTCTATCTTCTGCAAATATACTTCTGTTTTTGGCTCAAAATCTGCAACAAAAAGCACAGCTTTTTTGCAACATGTGGCCTCAGGTAAAGGGTGGTACACCAGTGCTGCTTTGATATAGCTTTTTAGCAAGGAGTGGATTCAAAAGAAATGGGAACTATAAAAGGAAGGATTTATGATTCATCTTACTGGACCCACTTATGGCTTTGGCTGCATTTCTGTTGCTAGTATAAAGATGTACAGTCTAAACCTGGCCAAGACAATGCAAGAAATACAAGAAAAAAAGAAGAATCTTTGCATAACCAACACTGGAGTTAAAGGGGAATATTTATGAAGACTGGAGAACTGATTGCCAATCTTTATAAAACAGGCAGTGAACAGGCAGCAGCAGCATCGCCATCAGGTCTTGCACTTGTCCCTGGCTAAGATTTCAGTGAGAATTTGCACCAGTAAACTGGCATCAATTACCTTAAATGTAGCACAACTCCCACATCACTTTTGTGTCATGAAAGTGGCACAGGAGGGGCAAAAACACCAGTTGTGACAATTACTGTGGTAACTGGTCTTTAAAAGTCATATACCTAGTGTTGGGAACTCTTACACCAGATATTTTTTTATGTAAAACCAATAATAAATCTGCCCCAATGTATCACATTTTAGAATGACGCCAGAGAAGACAGTAGAGATCCAAAAAGAGATGACATCAAAATACTGTTCCCAGGATCTACAGACACATGAATGAGCAAAGCGTGACCCATATGCAAGGTGTGAAACTTACATGAATCGGAAAACACTGTTAGAGGTGTGAAGAAGACTTACCTGTACGACAGGGGGCCGCTGTAGTGTGGTGGTGGGCTGCACGGTGGTTGGTGTCTGAGACACTTGCTTGATGATGGTAGTTGGTGTTACCTGCCTTGCCAGGAGAGGTGCTCCAGGAGACTGTAAATCAGTAAAGTATATTGAAGCAAAGATTGTCACTTGCTGTGGATGTGTCATCGAAAGATGACAGATCACATATGTCCCTAAGCCATCTTGGCAGTCATATTCTGTCCAACTGGCACCCATGAATGAAAATTAAATGAAATTACATGGTGGTGGGATTTATAGATGTAAGGGTGCTATTACACATGCTGGTTTTAGTCAAAAATGCAAAACATTTGTGTGGTTCAAAAAAAAAAACAGTTTGCATTACTATGAGTAGAAACGCAGATATGTAATAGCACTTGAAGATGTACAATAACACCCTTTCAGCTGAAGCTAAACTACAGGTCACACAGCTGGAGATCACAAATATATGTAGGGACACAAAGAAGAGAGTAAATACAGGGTCAGACTACAAAAGACATATCTGAATTGTAATAATTTTATCATGGGTGTAAATCACTTTTGCAGATTTGGAGAAAAAGCAGCACTGCTTTTCCTGCCTCAGATAGAACAGGTAATGTTATAGCACTGGTTATGGGAGGATCAACTTTCACAGGGTGGCACAGGCAGGAGATGGTAGGGGTCCAAGTGGTGAGAGCAATGCTCCCAGGGATGGAGACCAGCCCCCAGTGCGCCAACTGCTTCATCTGCACAAGACTTCAAAGTTGTTTTTCTTCAGATCCCCAAAAGTGACATACAGAACAAAAGGCATGTTGTTTATCAGTGAAAAGTTACTTTCATATCGCAACGTTCGCCTGAAATCGGCAGATGATAAAGTCTCCCACAGATGATTTCCAACTATTTTTGGAAATCAACATTTGACGGACCCCAGTATAGCCAGGCTCCGTGTGTAGTCGCTATTACAGCTGTCTGATTCTCTGTTGTTCTGGTTCCTGTGTAGACCTAGTGTAATGTGCTCTGAAACAAGATGGTGGCAGTGGAATATCCTTGAAGGAACATTGTTTATGTGTAATGAGCAAGTTGAATTTTTTATGAAGTTCAGCCAGCTATTTAATGAGAGTATTGGGAAAGCTGGGTAACACACACTAGGTTTATATTACTCAGCTTTGCCACACTCCTACTTATACAGTCATCCCATAAGTTGAGCAAGGTGTGAATCGTACTAGACTTTACATTGGCCTGCACTAGGATAACACTGCACTCCATAGCCTGATGAGGAGATGAGGTTCTGCTCCTGAACATACCTGCACTGTAGAGATCTGCACCGGCGGGGCACTGGTAGGAGTAGCTGGACGAGGGGCCATTGCATTCTGGGCTTGTGACTGGGCCTGTGCTTGAACCTGAGCCTGCATCTGAGCCAGAGCCTGCTGGGGGATCATTAACAACTGACCATTCTCACTCCGAACAAGGACCATCCCTGGAAATAAAGAAAGAAAAATTATATTCGGAACCAGACACTCTAACCGAGAAAATGTTAAATGTGTGCCATTATAGCCATTCTGCCAACTGTGAATGATCGGAATATGAAGGGCACCTGGATTATTAAAAAGTAAAACATACACAGAACACCCCCCTTCCTCCCCATTAATACAGGCTTGGTAAATCACAAATCTTAATATTGTCCCTTGTCACAAAACTTGACCAGTACTTGTGTAATAAAATACTTCTCTTTGCACATATGAAGAAAAGCCAAAGGTCTTCCCATGCAGGATATCACTGGACTGTATACAAGTCTACCCAGAAGAGTCGTCCTAAAGGAGCAGGTTTTTTTATACACAGCTATGTTATGTTTGTACTATATGGCATATAGCTATACTACCTCATTATTACATTTGTTATTTATACTTGAGATAGGTCCCGGACAGTAAAAGGCCATTTCCTTATATAAAGCAATTGTTACATGACACAGAAGAGATACACATCACAGCTTAATGAATACTTCCTACAAGTTCCTTCCCGCACCAGGAGAGACATTAATCTGAGACTAAACCTCCCCATGGAGGGCAGCGGCTACAAGGCAGACCAAAGGAGTGTAAATAAGAAAAATGATGCATGTCTCCTTGTGAAATATACCAGAACGTTCATCATAGCGAGTGACATTTATGAAGCCATCTACTATCCAGTGTTTCTAGGATTTCTTGCAGTGAGGTATTCCAAGTGATGTGACGGTATTATACAGCAGATACAATGGTAGATAGATTTTACAGTACGTACCGGAGGTTTCCCACACAACAGATATCCCCTATCCTGTAAGGGCTCAATAGGGATCCAACAACTGGGAACTGTAGTGATCTCAAGAACGGGAGAGCAGAGCCTCATGTGTCATTAGAATGATGGAATGCAAGTGTGACCACGGACCTATTCACTACTGAGAATCTGAAGGGGCCATCTCCAGCAATCCCACAGAAGTGAGGCATGTCACTGCACCACTCACATAGGTATTTTGGGGACCACCGAACCCATGACGGATGGGGTACAAACTGCAGAAGGTGCGAGATGGGCTGATGAGCTCACCCCCTTTCATAGGTTTAGGATGATATGACAGGCTGTTTGTTATTACAGTATAACCTACAAGAGAGAACAAAAGACAGATCTCAGAGCGCCCGCACGGTTTCCTCAGCAATGCCTGTAATTTGCTGCAGAAAGGGTGGAAATGTGGCTCTTTTCTAATACAGTTCTAGCCGGTCCATGGCTATTAGTATTGTCATTCTATCTGACAATCACTAGTATATACGGCGAGAGGCGCTTTGTGTTTTGGATAGAGATGCCGGCTAATGATTTGATCCTGTCACAGTCCTGGAGAATATTGTATTTACCCGGCACTTAGTCTGCAGGGTTGAGCTGAGGACATTCACTGTCTGCCGTTCCATTCATCTGTTCCGGAGTCCGGGGCCGGCTGCTTACTACAGTATTTACTACTCAGTCACATACAAGCCAAGTTTCCTCCGACCAGTCTAATAGGCTTCTAGCGGGTTAACCATGAAGGCAGGCAAGTCCTGGGGGCAGCTAAGCAGAGCCCATCTTACCCTTGTTCACAATAGTCCACAAGTCACCCTAGGCTTAACACTAGCCCTATAGCCAAACAGCATTACTCAATGCAAAGCCTCACATTTTTCCATGGTCTACCCGCTAGCAGTTCTCATCCCCAATTTTCTCATATTAACATGGAACATGCATGTCTACTGTTCTAGAGGAGGGCAGCTCTGACACGGCTTATCTTAAATATAGGTATCAGAAAAACAAACAATGTGCAGAGGACATCTTAGTGTATATCGCCACTAGAAGGGACAATATATAGACTGCTTTTGTTGGAAGCTTTTATTCCATAGTATACATGTGAATCAAGAAAGTGAGACAATACAACGGCAGGCTGGTCATTTATAGCTGCACATTCATACCTTACCATGCAGGTAAAGCATTGAACGTGCCCCAAGATCCACAGGGTTGTTGGACAGGCTAGATCTTGTGGACCCTCAAATCTTCATCAGTAAAAAGGCTTATTATCAGTGGTCTATCAGGTTCTACTGTAATAACAAGTGGTTTTAAAGGAAAGATGTCCAAAAGCTTTTGGACAAGTACTGTATTGCTCATATAAGCTACATTGGCTCAGTGTGCATGTTTATTTCAATGGGGATCAGAGGCTATAGCACACAACTGGCACCACTTATCTCTTGGAAAACAAACTTCTAAAGTGTATGGTTATCCTTGAATCCTTGAATACCACTACTTTGTGAAGATATTCCCAAATTCACTGTAATGGAGTCCGGTGGGTGGTACTAACAGCCACCCCCCTTTGTGTATGCAGAGACAGCGGTCAGTCGCTAGCCTCCCAAGCAGAAAAATAAATGGATAAATGACAAGTTATACTGAATATTTTGCTATAAAACTATAAACCAATCTGCCTGCAGATTTTGCAGGATTTTCATGGTGACAGGTTCCCATTAAGTACTATGTGACAGCTGCACAACGCACAACGCATTCCTCCCAACTGCAGCTGTGGCTCGAACATTTAAATCAATATGTAAAGCTACAAAAAAAAAGTCATATAGTTTATCCCCGCCATAATGTAATAAAATCACTACACAATATGGAGGACACTTTCAAAACTTCACTTTCTGGGTTCCCTGAAGCCTGGATTCACAAACATGGAGGCATTTATCAAAGTAAATACTCCATATATGCATTTTTACTACAAACAATAGTATTAATAAAAGTCTTCACTGAATTCAGCCCAAAGCGGCTCCATATACTGATAAAATAGAGACACAACTCTCTACAGCTACAATGCAAAGTGTTACAACTTTCTGAAAGCATTTAAAGCAATGCATTCTCCAAACTTACTGCCTAGTAGTATGACATCATTTTACACACCTATACATTATATGTAACTGCCCGAACCAGCACTACACTGATCACCATGGCAATGTGAATCCTCAGACTGGCTCCCTGCGTCGAGCATGCAATATTCCCACCTAGACTGCTCTCATTCTGTCACCAAGCAAAGGATGCCGTGCACAAGAGCAGCCATCTTTAATGCAGCTCAGCCTGCTGAGGGATGGCGAGGAGGGTGTACAACACTTTTTGTAGATCTCCTGTGTAAAGAACAAGCCAAGTACAGAAATGCAGTCACATGATAATATATTTTACTAGCTGGTACCCGCGACTTCGTCTGCGGTGATTGTAGAAGTGGGTATATACAGGCGCGGGTAGGGTTTTCGTACGGTGTATAAGGTATGGGATATGAAATGTAACTGTGTATCTTGTTGTTGCTGTAATTCAGAGAATATGTGAGACTTTTGTGTTGGATGTAATTTGTATTAGAGCTGCTATACGGTGTTGTGAGAAACTTTACATAGTGACTTTGGGACAGAAGTATTTGAAGTTAACCCTTTCCCGCCGATGGCATTTTTTGATTTTCGTTTTTGACTCCCCTCCTTCTAAGCCCCATAACTTTTTTATTTCTCCGCTCCCAGAGCCATATGAGGTCTTAATTTTTCCTGGGACAAATTTTTCTTCATGATGCCGCCATTATTTATTCTATATAATGTACTGGGAAGCAGGGAAAAAATTCTGAATGGGGTGGATTTGAAGAAAAAATGCATTTCTGCGACTTTCTTACGGGCTTTGGTTTTATGGCGTTCACTGTGCAGCCAATATGACATGTCCCCTGTATTCTGTGTTTCATTACGATGCTGGGGATACCAAATTTATAAGGTTTTATTTACATTTTGACCCCTTAAAAAAAATCCAAAACTGTTAAAAATTTATTTTTTGAAAAGTTGCCATATTCCGACAGCCGTAACTTTTTTATACGTGCGTGTACGGGGATGTATAGGGCGTCTTTTTTTGCGGGACCGGGTGTACTTTGTATTTCTACCATTTTCGGGAAATGTTATTGCTTTGATCACTTTTTATGCAAATTTTTATCAGAATCAAAACAGTGAAAAAATGGCGGTTTGGCACTTTTGACCATTTTTCCCGCTACGGCGTTTACCGAACAGGAAAAATATTTGTATAGCTTTGTAGAGCGGGCGATTTCGGACGTGGGGATACCTAACAAGTATGTGTTTCACAATTTTTAACTACTTTTATATGTGTTCTAGGGAAAGGGGGGTGATTTGAATTTTTATCCTTTTTATTTTTTTTATATTTTTTTTTTACTTTTTTTAAACTTTTTTTTGCATTTATTAGACCGCCTAGGGGTATTGACATGGGTGGGCGGTGTCGCGGATTGTCAGAGCGGTGGGGGTCGGCAAACATGGCTGCTCCGGAGCGTTAAAGACAGCCTCCTGGAGTATCGTTAAGGTGAGGGGCAAAGTGGTAAAGTATATGTGATTGTGTGGGGTTAGGGGCGAGGCTGTAGAGGGCAATATGAATTTTGTGGCTTGCTATGGTCCAAAGTGTGTGAGATTGCAAAGATGGTGGTGTGAGTTTGGGTTTTGTGGGGGTCCTGGCACAAACGTATGTGCGCTATTGTGACGAAAAGTAGCCTATTGTTTAATCGGGTGTAGTGACTATGTTTGTGGAAAATTTCAGCCAAATCGGTGGAGCGGTTTTTCCGTGATTGAGGAACAAACATCCGAACATGCAAACATACAAACACACAAACCCACAAACTTTCACATTTATAATATTAATAGGATTTATTACAGGGCTCCAGATTTGTCTGACATGTACCCAAGAAGTTAAACGCAGACCTGGATTTACAGTCATGTCACCAGGTGATACTAGATCACTGCCATGTATAACTAAGACCAAAAAATTGTAGACACAATGTACACCCTACACATCTGCTGAAGCCTGCCTGGGGCAAGCAAGGAGGTCAGCACCTGTAAATCTGGGCTCTTACCCTAAAAAGTCTGTCTGAAGTGGTGCGCTGCATTCTGGAGACACAGATGGGTGAATATTACAAAAAAAAAAAAAAAAAAGGGGGGGGGGGGGGACTGAAAGTTTTAGTTTAGGGGGAAAAAATAAAAATCCTAAAACTCCTGTTTGGTTACAGCATCAGCACATACTGCATGTGAACAAATCCCATCCGGGAACTACAGGGCATTTATAAGGAGAGTAATGTGTGTTTTAACTCTTGGCACATCCCTTTAACCAGGCTTGTGTATAGCTGACCTTGCTGTCCACAGAACCCAATGCCAGCAGTTTAAGGAAATAAACCTGAATGGTCATTGGACAACAATATGATCTGTCGTGCACAGATTAGATCTTCTAGTAGCGTGCGGGGCCCAGATGCTGCTAGTGGACGGCACTGCTTCTATTCAAGCAATAGGAGTTGTACAGGAACCCCATCCAAAGACTGCTTTGACTCTAAAGCAAAACTAAAACAGAAAATCTGATAGGTACCACAGCCCCAATTTTGCACGTAAGTTGCAACTAGACAATGATGCTGATCTTTGGCGCATCTAGTTTGAGCCAAGAGGTTTCCAACTTACCAAACATGTCTGCTTGACTTAACAGGAAGAGGGGACATTACTTAAATGCACCAAAACCGTGCCATAAAATTCTAGTTCAACGTAAGTTAACTAAAACATGGTGTAAACCTAAAGACTATAGTCAAAAGATACCCCAAATTTATCATCCAGCATCAGTCTTTGGTAAATGGCAGTGCACACAGTCTAAGTAATAGTAAACCTGGCCGATATCTTCTGTAATTCTCCACTACAATGGATACTCCAGTACTTTCCAGGTTAAATGATGACAGATACAATTAGCTATAAACTCTATATCTGACATCTAAAAGTGGTTTTCCTCAGCAGATTCTTGCTTGCTGCCCATGAATAAGACTAAAGCCCCTTGCAGACATCAGTGAGCTGTGTTTTTCCCAGATAGCACACTGACCCATTCATTTTTATGGGCTGTGAGAAAGTGGCAGGCAGAGTGCTGGAGTGACAGTATAGGTTTCCCAGATTCATGACATATGTGTGGTCCAGGGCGAATCTGGAGTAGTCCTCAGCCCAGGTGTAGATCCTGAGCTCCTTGCTGACCCATAAAAGACTGCAGAGGCTGCAGCTCATGGCAGATCCTGAGAGGAGAAGAAGTGCCTGGGTCTGTCCTGACACACAGAGCCTGCTGAAAGTCCCTGTGCTATTTTGATTTGGTCGTGTGGTTGGTAGTAAGCCACATGTACAGATAATTTCTGTTTAGTTAGTGCTCAGCCGTGCAGGTTTTTATTTGCCTGAAGTTAAAGGGGTTGCCCACTTTCAGACCAATATTGAGAGACATTGTCATTGTTTGTATAATAAGTTATATAATTTTCCAATATACTTTCTGTATCAATTCCTCATGGTTCTCTAGATCTCTGCTTGCTGCCAGTTTCTTTTAGTGGATAAAACTCGAACCATGGTCATGTGATGAGTACAGAGGTGCCGCTCGTTATAGTCACAGCACAATAATTAGACATCTGCTTGGTAACGAGCTGTGCACCTGTGTCCTCATCACATGACCATAGACTGTATATCACATGACAATAGTCAGAGTTTTATTCACTAGAAGTAACAGAGTGAATGACAACAAGCAGAGATCTAGAAAACTGAGGAATTTATACAGAAAGTATATTGCAAAATTTTATATCTTTTTATTATACAAACAATAACATTTGCCTCTCAATATTGGTCTGAAAGTGGGCAACACCTTTAAGGGCTAGTTAACAGTTTATTTATTTATGTTTGCTGTTTTTTAAATAAACCAGTTTTTGCTGCATATCTTGTGCCCCCGTCTTGACTCTTTGGGTCCACACCACTGCTTCTACCACAGGGCCTATACACACGACCATGAATTACACAGTCCCGTGTGCAGGCAAGACGGTCTGGGGCACCAAAATATGGAACAGGTCCTATTCCTGTTCATTTTTGCAGCCAGGTTTCTGCAACTAATGTTTCTTGAATGAAAGGGGCCGTGGAAGCACAGCCGGTACATGGGGAGCACAAGAATGAAACCATGTGTCGCCCGCTCTGCCTGTGATGTTCATTTACAGCTTCCAGTTAGCACACTGGCATAAAGGTGTAAAATGTGTCCAGATGCAATCCTACAGACAACCATCATATTTATAAGCCCTGGACCTTTGTGAGTAGAAAGAAGATCTGTATGTCAAGATTCCCTCATTCACTAACAGCAAGCAGAGTTTCTGAAACTGGTGAGAGACAGAAGCCACACAATGATAGTCATTTAGACAGAAGAGAGAAATTTGATGAAAAATTAATGTAGCCAAAGAAAAGGATAGAAAAGGCAAATCTGCTCAAGATGATAAACAAAAGCAACACGAGCCAACTCTACCAGACATCCCAAGTTAGCCATTTTTACTAATGGTACATATACAAGCCTTTAGGAAAGAACCCTAGAAGAAGTCAGAGTAGTCTATGAAGAAATGACACATCCAATATCTGCAGCATGCATAAAGTACACAGCAGAAAAAATCCCCACAGAATTAAACACCATGTCTGACTGCATTTATTTCCCTATTGAGTTACATGAAAAATTTCCACAGCAGTTTTGTCTACAATGAAAATCTGCAGCTTTGTACGTGAGTGTAACGTGACATGAGCACCTAGTGGTACGGTCAGGAGCCGCATGGGAGTCAGCACTGGAATCTAGGCGCTCCCTTTAACATTCTGTGCTCTAAATTACAATGGATTAGGAAATTGGTAGTTTTGTTCTACTGCACATTTATATACATAACTATGAAGCCAATAAATACATCCTCTAGTTATATATAGCTCTGAAGTGCACCAGAATGCAAAACACCCCCCATAAGCAGGCCGGTGGAGACAACGATGTAGAGTTGGGATTAGTTTTGGGTGGAGAGGGATCATAGATTTTTAATTAGATTATACTTGTATTATTATAGAATTAATAAAATGGAAAGTTTATTGTAGATTTCCTTTTATAGGTATATAATTAGATTTTTTTTCTGCTTCTGTCAGCCATTTATGAAGGAATCAGAGTAACAGCAGGAATTCGAGTCTATAGGGGAGTTTGAACCAGTGGTTTGGCCTTTCGACTCAACTGCCCTGTCCTTAAAGGGGTTGGCCACTTTCAGACCAATATTGACAAACAAATGTACAATAAAAAGATATACAATTTTCCAATATACTTTCTGTATCAATTCCTCACAGTTTTCTAGATCTCTGCTTGCTGTCATTCATTCTGTTACTTCTAATGGATAAAACTCTGACCATGGTCATGTGATTTACAGTCCATGGTCATGTGATGAGCACACAGGTGCCGCTCATTACAGTCACAGCACAATAAACAGACATCTGCCTGGTAACGAGCTATACACCTGTGTACTCATCACATGACCATGGTCAGAGTTTTATCTATTAGAAGTAACAGAATGATTGATAGCAAGCCAAAATCTAGAAAACTGTAAGGAATTGATACAGAAAGTATATTGGAAAATTGTTCATCTTTTTATTGCACATTTGTTTGTCAATATTGGTCTGAAAGTGGCCAACCCCTTTAAAGAGGACCTTTCATCAGATCGGGCACATGCAGCTTTATATACTGCTGGAAAGCTGACAGTGCACTGAATTCAGCGCACTGTCGGCTTTCCCGATCTGTGTCCCAGATAAAGCGCTATTGGTCCCGGTACCATAGCGCTTTAGTGTCAGAAGGGCGTTTCTAACAGTTAGCCAGGGACGCTACGGTACTGGGACCGATAGCGCTTTACACCGGGCACAGATCGGGAAAGCCGATAGTGCGCTGAATTCAGCGCACTGTCAGCTTTCCAGCAGTATATAAAACTGCATGTGCCCGATCTGATGAAAGGTCCTCTTGAAGAGATAACACATGCAAAACCAAGCTACCGTATATACTTGAGTATTAGCCGAATTTTTCAGCACAGTTTTTGTGCTGAAAAAGCCCCCCTCGGCTTATACTCGAGTCAGCAAAAAAAACAAACCTTTTTAATTTTTTTTAATTTTTTCTTTTTAGGAGGGGGGGTGTCTATGACCAGCCGCAATATCAATGTATAGAATTTCCCATAAAATAGTAGAAAAAAAAAATACAATAAAGAAGCTTTAAAAAATTAAAAAATAAATAAAAGTTTTAAATCCCTCCTTTCCCTAGAGTACATATAAAAGTAGAAAATGACTGTGAAACACATACACATTAGGTATCCCTATGTCTGAAAGTGCCCGGTCTACTGAATATAGGGGATCTGCAGTGCTCCTGTTCCGTCGGGAAGGGGGTTAATAGGAGCACTGCAGATACCCTATATCCAGCCAGGGGGGGGAGGGGGACAGTCCTCAAGCTCAGGGAAGGGGCAGACAGACAACCAAAGCACCCCCTCCCCTTCCCCAGCATCTACTGCACCCAAAAACTCCAGCATTTTAAATTTTTGAAATTTTCCAGTAGCTGCTGCATTCCCCCCCTCGACTTATACTCGAGTCAATAAGTTTTCCCAGGTTTTTTTGTGGTAAAATTAGGGGCCTTGGCTTATATTTGGTTCGGCTTATACTCGAGTATATATGGTATATAGATTTTTTTTTTTGACAGTGAGTGTACCAGAGCTCACCCACCATGTTGACAATAGCATCATCTGGTTACAATGATACTTGCATGTGAATGTAGATACATTCATTTTTGCACCCCATGCCATCCTCCTTCCTCTATAAATGACAATGAACTGGGCACAGACGTGTGATATGACATCTGGTGAACTTCGATGTACATGTCTTTAATGGGGGGCCTGGATGAAATCACGTGTCTCACAGACTCACCATATAATTCCAGCATGCATTGCGTGCAGTATATAAAATGTAGGATTCCTATGTGGAAAGATCTAGCAATTTGATACAGTGTGGACAGCGAAGGTTGACATGTCACCAGAGTTTTTCATAAAAATCCAAGAGATATATTTCACATGCAAAACAGGGAAAAGGCGGCGAGGCAGCCAGTGGAATATACTTGGTGTCCCTTACTCACTCTGAGGTTTCCATATCTCACCACCGGTGTGTTCACTCTTCATTTGTATACAGCCATCCTATTACACAGGGTCATTGAATACAGAATAGACTGATACAGTGATGTATGGTTGCGCCAATAGATGGCTTCTTAGGGCAACGTAATGCCACCTTGTATGGGGAAAAATAATGACACCAAGTCATTAATGGACAAACCACACAGGGAATTGTATCAATGTGGATTATTCAACTAATTTTCCCAACATGCATTTGATGGCATAAAGCCAGAAGGAAATCAACTAAGCAGAATGAAGACCCTGCGGCATACCTTATACAGTATATTACAACAATCAGAAGTCAATCCTCACTTGGAGGAGTCCAGCAAACCAGATTATTGACATCCATTTATGAAGGAGTCAAAGTCGGGCTGGAGAAAATTAGTGACCTAGAGACTCCTCATATTATTATTAATATGTAGTATTGATTTACTATATAAGACAGTGTATCATCTCCAGAGCGCTTATATTAAAGGACATCATCTCCTGACATTATAGGTCACATTGGTCATGTTCCTATGCTGAGGATTCCCAAAAAATCTAACAGTCACCCAATCCTAGGTCATGCATGCTAAGAGACACATGGATCTGCTGGTCAATCCAAGGCAGAAATCAAGGTTTCAACTATGGATTATCCAAAAAATAAAAGGTATACAGCAAGTTGGTGGGGTGTGAACAAGGGCATACTTTAACCCCTTGTGCTGGACGTCAACACTGTCTAATCATTATTCAGCTAATGGTTGACATGATAACACTATAGATAAAACAGTCCACAGAGTCTACTCATTTACTACATGGACTTTATCAGATAACCCTTTGAGCATTGACATTGGTTGATTTATTCCACATTGCGTTGGGTCTTCCAAGACTACTTAAGTATTGGCACAATTTCCACTTTAGTCTACAGTCAGGATTACAATTCATACTAAAAGATGCTCATGGCACACTCCCCAACCTCCACATACATGACCCCCCTACCTGATGTCTTACTACTACGCCTGCAACTGAGCAAACAGGTCGTAATCTTAGGAAGGGAGCTATACACAACACATTTTGGTCTAGTATAACATCAGGAAATTTCATTACATACTTGTATACTAAAATGCCCCTTTAAGTACACTATTATAAGATTTTTTTTAATCAAATCTAAAATGTACATTGTGTGATGAAATACAAAATTCTCTCCTACCAACAATGTAATATGCTAAGCAATGCTTCACTGCACAGTTCTCTAGATGCCTCTGTATAAAATCGGAGGCCCATGAAGGTACAGTTTGATCTCATAGCAAACTATGGGCAATGTATTATGGATTCATAATACTGCGGTGCGCATGAGGCCCTAGGCAGGGGTCACTTACTCCAGACTTTCAGCCAAAAATTTGCAATAAAAAACAGCAAGACACCAAAAGCATATACATACATATATATGTTTGTGTGTGTGTGTATATGTGTATATATATATATATATATATATATATATATATGCGCCTCCCCCATGTAATTCTATGCAGAAAACGCTGCAATTTCATTTTACACAGTGTTTTCTTCCTTCAGCAATGTGTGGTTAAAATCTGATTCACTTTACTTGAACTGTAAATACAGTAACCAAAAATTCTACATTTTCACAATACGTGGCCTCAGCCTAAGGGTGCTTTCACACGGAGTAAGTTGGTGCGGATTCTGGTGCGGACTACGAGTCAGAATAAGCACTGAAAACAAAGTCTTCCATTCTGTTTTCCGGACGGAACCCATTGAAATCAATGGGAGGATTTTTTCCCATTGATTTCAATGGGTTCCACGCAGAAAACGGAACTCATTGAAGTGAATGAGAGACTTTGTTTTCAGCGCTGATTCTGACACAGGGTCCGCGCCAGAATCAGCACCAACTTCCTACATGTGAAAGCACCCTAAAGCTGGTTGCAACTGTCCGGCCGTGAATTAAAAGCACGTGCGTCTCCACAGCTCCTTTCATTAAATGAATAGGACCTGTTCTATATTTTACAGCCCGGACTGTTGGCCCGCACACGGGACCATGAAATTCACAGTCGTGTATGGGCCCATACAAAAGAATGGGTCAGTGTGCTATCTGTAAGGGATCTAAGGCTAAGGCCCATTGCTAAAAAGCAGATTTTTTTTCTGTTGCAGATTTTGCTGCATCTTTATGAGGCAAAGCCACAAAAACACAGCATGTCAATTTTACCTGTGGAAATGAGAGCATTTTCCCCACATATTTGATAAGCGGGGGAGGGGGGAACGCAGCAAAAACGCTATTAAATAACACCAGATTAAAATAAAAGTGCAATTATTCTACAGTTTTTAAAAAAAAACAAAAAAACTGTGGTTTACCATGGAAACACTTTTTTGTTGCAAATTTTGCTGAAAAGGAATGGGAATATAAAGGAAACACTTAGACGCTTCCCCTCTGTTAAATCCACTCCCGAATCTGGCTCAAAAAATGCACCAAAATCTACAACATGTAGCCTTGGCCTAAGGATGGAACCTCACATTGCAAAAGTTCTGCATTTTATATTACCTGCTAAATGGATATGATTCTGGCTAATCCCATCCACAAATTGCCGAAAAAAAATACGAAGTACAAACAATGCTCACTTTTTTTCTTTTTTTTCCTTTGGGGGGGGGGGGCGCACATCAAAAAATGACAATTATACCTATGGAAATGCTGCATTTTCCGTATAGGTATAATAGAAGCATAGCGTCCTCTGAGGAAAAGCAGATTTTCTGTAAAAAAAAAAACAAAAAAAAAAAACAACTCTGCGGAACTAAACACGGGGCCTTTTTCTTTTTAGCCGCAGTCTTTTCCTCAGAGTTTTTTTTTTTTTTTTGCACTAATTCACTGCATTGGGCCTTGGCCAAAAGGAGTTTTCCAGATTAAGATATTGATGATCTATCCATTAAATGACCACAACACAAGGTACAAATTGGTCTATTTGATACGGATTACACTAATAATCTTGCATCTTTAATACTGCATAAAAGATGGATTGTCAGCTGACAAAGATATTTAAATGGATTGTCCAGTTTCAGAAAATAAACGTTATCTTTTGAATAATAAAGAGTTTTTACAACACGCTTTCTGCATCAATTCCTTGCGGTTTTCTACATCTCTGCTTGCTGTTATTCTTTGTGGTCATACATCTGGTGAATTAAAAAAAAATATATATATACCGTATTTTTCGGACTATAAGACGCACCTAGGTTTTAGAGGAGGAAAATAGGGAAAAAAAAATTTGAAGCAAAAAATGGTAAAATATTTAATATAATGGGAGTTGTAGTTTTGCAACAGCTGCAAGGCCACATTGACAGGTGACCCTGCAGCTGTACGGGGATGCATAGAGTGGGTTTTTTTGTGGGGCCAGAAGTACTTTTTAGTTATACCATTTTGGGGAATATCTATTGCTTAGATCACCTCGTATTGAAAAAAAACCCGGTGGTTTATGACATATGATTTTCTACTTTTATATATATATTCTAGGGACAGGAGGTGATTTAGAACTTTTATTTTTCATATTTTTAAAGTTTTTTTTTTTACTATTTTATTCCCCCCCGGGGGCTTGAACCTGCGGTCACTTGATTGCAAGTCCCATAGACGGCAATACAAGTGTATTGCCGTCTATGGGACATTCTGTGTATTAGTATTACGGCTGGTCATAGAGACCAGCCGCAATACTAATATAGCAGTGACAGGCCCGGGAGCCTCATTAGGCTCCCGGCTGTCACCCGAACAGGTCGGCTCCTGCGATATCGCCGCGCAGGAGCCGGCCTGCAACTTTACAGGTACGGGGCCGGTGGGGACCGGCCCCGGGGGAGAAGAGGCCGCTGACAGACTGCAGACCCGGCATCCGCTGTACTAGAGAGGCGGATGCCGGGGAGGGATAGACGCCGGGGCCTGAGACATCGCTACGATCCTCTGCCCTGCCTGAAGCCAGCGGCGGGGGGACGGAGGAGCGGAATAGCATCACTCCTCCCGCTGCTGGCTTCAGGCAGGGCAGAGGATCGTAGCGATGTCTCAGGCCCCGGCGTCTATCCCTCCCCGGCATCCGCCTCTCTATTACGGCGGGTGCCAGGCCAGGCACATTCAGACTATAAGACGCACCCTTCTTTTCCCCAAAAATTTTGGGGAAAAAAAGTGCGTCTTATAGTCCGAAAAGTACGGTATATATATATATATATATATATATATATATATATATACCGTACTTTTCGGACTATAAGACGCACTTTTTTTCCCCAAAATTTTTGGGGAAAAGAAGGGTGCGTCTTATAGTCTGAATGTGCCTGGCCTGGCACCCGCCGTAATAGAGAGGCGGATGCCGGGGAGGGATAGACGCCGGGGCCTGAGACATCGCTACGATCCTCTGCCCTGCCTGAAGCCAGCAGCGGGAGGAGTGATGCTATTCCGCTCCTCCGTCCCCCCGCCGCTGGCTTCAGGCAGGGCAGAGGATATAGAGCTCAATCAGTCTATGGTCATGTGATGGACAAACAGGTGCACGGCTCATCACAGCACAGTAATGAATCTGTCTTGTAACGAGCTGTGCACCTGTGTGTTCACCACATGACCATGGACTGTACATCAGATGACCAGAAGACGGATTTTTACCTACCAGAAGAATGACAGCAAGCACTGATCTAGAAAATCGTGAAAATCAGAAAAGAACAAAAAAACCTGAAAATATTTTGAGAAATTGTAGTTTGTTTGTTTTTTAAACTAAATAACATTTATTTGCTGAAACTGTACAAATGCTTTAAGCAGGCCAACTACTGAGGTCAAGCATTGCCATGAACATTTGTTCCCAAAAACTGTCCTGATAATAGGAAAGTGAAAAAAAAAGGCCTTTAAACCTTGTTCACACAGTGCAGTGGTGGATCTGCTTATTTTGGCAAGAGTCTTTGATTTTTATAATAATGCTATGGATTACTTAAGAACCTCCTGATAAGGGGCCGTCTAGTCAGACATCTCCTTTCATTAAATCATCTGCCACCCTGCTGCTGGAAAGAAGGTAGCAGCAGCTCCGTCACATAATGTATGGGTATGAGCAGCCACGAGTTCTCTGCCAGCCAATGTGGTTGTTCCGTTATAAGCAAAGTCTAGTTATATAGGAAAACAATTATACTGCAAAGTGCAATACTATAATAGTCCTTCCATACAAATCCCATAGAAAATGTCATTATTAACTACAAATGTTACTACACCCAATTGCAGCTTGCATAGTGCTCTGAGTACACTGAAGAGAGGCATAAGCAATGTTGCTGTCTCTACTGGACCTATGTAATTGTTTGATGCCCCCCACGTGGCATGGCAAGACTTGTGGGTCTTCAAAGTCCCAGATCGACTCTGCCAGTGATAAGTATCACTACAGGAGGCCATATTCACCTGTAACTGGGACTTTCATTGATGCTCCAGTTATAGAGGACATCTGAAATATTGTGTATATAAATATATAAAAGTGTATAACATATGCAGGTGTTATTGGGGAGGAGGTATGGGGGTCGGATTACTCAGTATCCCCACAAATGAAAATGTCAGTGCCTGGTCCTTTAGGAGTACGTAAGGTTAGTAGTGTGAGCTCGCACAGTGACATACAGTGGTTATATAGTAACATCTGCTTTGACTTCATATCCTGTTATATTCTATCTCATAGTAATAATATATTGTACTTCACATCACAGCCCTATTAGGACAGCCAGGGCTTTATTCACACAATACTGCTCGGTGCTTACTATATGGTCTTAAGATTGGACAGAATCCATCTTTAAACTAAATAAACAGCACTCGCCCGCAGACATAAATGAAGTTTACCTTGTGATCTCCAACCTGTAACAACGTACTATAACTCCCAGCTGATACGCCGCAGCTTGCAGGTATATTTATTAGTATCCTGTGATCTCCAAAGTTTACAGCAAGCTACACATGCACTGCCAGAATAACTGGCTCTCAATGTAAACAGTATAGCTTATAACTAACAGACCGGACATTAGTCACTGAAGTAAAAAACACAGGAGAGTCAACAGACTTAATACTATACCATCTTACATGCAGAAGAAATGTAGCAGAGCTGAATATACAACACAGTACAAAGACTAGCGATATCTGTAGGTGTGTGGAGAGAATATAGCTTACCTTCCCCGCTACGTGAAGAGAGAATAGTGAAGAGGCTGTGAGCACTGCGACTTTCTAGTGGTATTGTGCAGGTGTGACTAGACCATCACCATGTCCGCCGCTAATCCTGACTGGATCACCTGGGCAAAAGGAAGCTGCAGTGGGCAGGAGTTGGCATGCTAAATACATATCACTGCTGTGTCGTAGGTGTGTAACAAGCCACATATATAAGGAGGGCTGGAAATTAAGGATCTTTAGAATTTTTTTTTCCTTACACTAGGTTCACAGTAGTGCTCAGGTTTCCGTCCTTTGGGTCAGCAGGTGGAACCGAAGAATGGAGACCTTGTCTGCTTAATAAGTGGGTACATGATGAATTCTGCATACCCCATAGACTATAATGGAGTCCTCAAGAGTTTTATACTGAAGCTAGCGGAAAGAAAAGTCCTCCTTGCAGCGGTTTTTAGGTGGATTCTGCAACGGAGACCCCAATGCTAGTGTTTATCCAGCCTTAAACAGTTCAAGTGGAGAACAGCAGCACTTTCTATTATGGTTCTTATCAGCTACGAGACCAGACTGCCGAATTTCTAGAGCTTCTTATCACAACAGCACACAGAACCAAACATTTGGACAATTACACCTCATACTCATGGCCATATGGCTTAGTGTTGCACAAAGCCGTAATATAGCACCCATCGAGAATCGATATGCTTTCTATTTCATACATGGGTATATGGAGCTTTTAAGTGCATCTACAGTTTGGTTTTCACCAGGATATTAGTGGTGTCATAGAAGGTAATCTTTCCATTTAACCGTGCAAAGGAAAAGTGCTGAAATGGGCCCCTGAGGGCTCCAACTGCACAAAACGATTGAAGTGCTCATTGTGAGAGGTGATAGTGGGGAATCACTGAAACAACTGAAGCCAATGATCCCCACTGACTATAAACAGAGGCATCTTACATGACCCACAACACAGATGTGAACATAGGCATATAGCTAAAATTCCTCCTTGTGGTTGAGAAATGTACAAGGAGGTGTAGAGCAGCAAGCACCCTAAAACACCTAACCACGCTGTTTAACATGTAAGAACATGAACATGTATCTACACGCATGTATCTAACGTGCAAGAACATGGACATGTATCTACACTGGAACTACACGCCGTCTCTCATGGTGTCATAAGATTTGCAGCTTTCGAATTTATTTTGACTTACAATAGCCATCTCCCATGCTTCAAGCTCTATGCTGGAAGTCAGTGAATGGAAACACACTTGTTTACATATAGAACCTGAAAACCTGACCAAAAACCTTCTTCCAGCCTCAAAAAATCTAGACAAGTCTCTCGTAATATAATACATATCTTTCATGTCTTCATAGTTTGTTGCAGTGTATGTGAATAGTATTAGTCTGGAAATGTAAGTTGGCTAGCTCACATAAGATTGATCCATCATTTTCCGAAATATTTTAGAAGGCTCTACATCTTACACAAGTCACACATTTTGGGCTGAAAGTTGTTATTCCATTGACTGATGAAAATTTGGTCACAGAGTAAAGTTTATGGAGTTCTTGGTTGAAATATGAAAGCATCACTATATGAAACTATACACACAAAACACCACAATCCTGCTGCATTCCCCAATCTGTATATCAAATTCTCAACTTAAAGTCCTCCACTTGCTGTCAGTGAATTGTCACATCCTTGTTTACATGCCTAGGCTTAGAGCCCTGCCTTATTGCTTCTCACAGCCATATTCACAACAGTTACTTCCAGTCCAGGCAGTCATCTGTGAGCTCAACACTCTGGAATCCACACAGGTAATTGGGAGTTACCTGCATTGATACATTGCCGCAAACTGTCAGCAAGGAGGATTGCCTAGACTGACTGTAACAAACCTGCTTGGCAGAATCGTGGCTACAATCTCTGGAGTTAAAGGAGTTGTCCAATTTCAGAAAATAGAACTGATTGTTTGTATAATGAAAAGTGTTACCATTTTCCAACTTTACTTTCTGTATCAATTCCTTGTAGTTTTCTGCTTGTGGTCATCATTTGTTTACTTCCAGTGGATAAAAATCAGTCCCTGGTCATGTGATGGACGATCAGGGGTCATGTGATGGACACACAGGTGCACAGCTTGTTTCTGTCTCAGTACAGTACTCAGAGTTCTGTATTGTAACAAGCTGTGCACCTCTGCATCCATCATAGGACCATGGACAGATTTTTATCCACTGGAAGTAAACAAAGAAAGACAGCAAGCAGAGATCTAGAAAGTCACAAAGAATCAATACAGAAAGTTATTGGAAAATTGTACAAATAATAAAATAAATGATTAAAACTAATTAAAAATAAAACTTAATTTCTGAAACTGCACACCTCCTATACATAACTATGCCAACCCCATACAGCAACCAGAGGTTTGGAGGTTTAGACAGTGGTGATGAAATTATATATACAGTAGAGTAGAAATACATACAGTATATACATTCATACATCACATACACATTATACATACAGTAGAAAACTACACATCTAATTTTGATACGTTTAGCATGTATGTACATAATACCAATTGAGGAGATAGTCAGTACCCAAATATACAATACTGTAATGAAACAAATCTAACAACTGTATCCTACAATACAGAATAATGTAGATAACTTGTGGGGATAACAAATATTGTATCAAAAGCTGTGCCACAAGTCTCTATCCAGAGGTTAGGTATTTAGCACTACAACGGGCAAGTTTAAGTAACGTTCTTGGCAACCAATAGACATTTGAAATCTGTAGCTTTATTAGTCTTACTCTACAGAAGCAGATTCAGCCACCACTTGTAGCATTAATATTCCAAATAAATCATGTATCAAGCTATCTCATTCACAGGAGGAAAGGGTTAACCAAAGAGAAGGATGCATGAGAAACACAAGCTTCCAAAGGTTAGACCCCTCACTGCACCCCCGTTAGCCTATTGCACAAAACAGAGAGATGGGGGGGGGGCACACAGGGATGTAGGACGAGCAAGGGCACAGTAGGTAACCCACTGTACATTACACTAATGTTTAGCAGCCGACAAGCCATCTATGAACTCTCACAGCTCCGATCCCCGTACCAATCTGCACAGAGAGGGATGTGCTGCGGCTCTGTCAAGCTGACAGAGTGATTGGTCCCAGACACAGCATCACATGCAGCAGCAGCAGCAACACAACTTGGAGGGGAGAGGACGACAAGGACATAGGAAACTTCTGCCAGGCGGCAAGACTCAAAACAAAATACACAGAGGTCTCTTACCTGGGGGTAGCTGAAAGTTTTGGATGTTGGTTGGGTTTGGAGGCTGCGGTACCCGTGGCGCCAACATAGGAGGTGCAATAGTTGCCCTGATGCCACCAGCTGATACTGCTGTAGGAGTCCTTGGCAAGCTTTGAGGCACAGTGCTGACTGTCGCTTTGCCCATTGCCGCAGGAGTGCCAGGTGCAGGAGCTGCCCCTCCAGGGCCCGGATGCCCTGCTTGCATAGTCTGTCCAATAACCATGTTTCCAGGGTTAGGTTGGCTCTGCTGAGGAGTCTGAATAATGGTTTTGGGGGACTCGGACTTGATCACCTGGCTAGGGGCCGGGCTGGGCTGGTTGTTGATTTGCAAAGGAACCCCGCCAGGAGCCGGCAAAGGGGAATTGATCACAGTATTGCTTCCATTCTGGGTGGCTGGCACTCCCTGATGCACGAGAGGTCTAACCAGCGCTACAGTAGTGGGTACACCTGCCATGCCTGCAGGCTGTGCAGCTGCCCCAGCAGTCGATGTAGAAGAAGAGGAGATGACAGAAGCTGAAACATTACTTGTTGCAAGATACGAAGTCTGAATCACCGTGTTGGCCCCTGCGTTTACACCACCCTTGGTGACAGCAGCGGGGCCATTGTTCACCAAGTTAACACCCGGTGTAGGGTTACTATTCCCCTGAAATGCGGTTGTGTGCCCGCCAGGTCCATGAGAATTTATTACCACATTACTCCCGTTCATGGTCTGCAGGGCCGCAGTCTTGCCGTTCCCTGAGCCGTGGTTGGGTAGAGTAGTTGCAATGGTGCCAAGGACCCCAGCTTTGGCCTGACTCAGCGGTCCTGGGGTTTCAGATCCAGTAGACTGGACACCGTCTGGCTGCTGGGCCACAGTCTGTGGTCGGCTGTTGTTGATGACGCTTCCTTGAACTCCAGGTCCAGCAGCTCCTACAGGACAGAAGAAAAACGTGATACAATAAACCCACAGAGGAATAAACTACAAGACATGATCTTCTAGTACCAGACAGTCTGTACCATCTGTAAGCTACATAAGGGGCAGGCAATCACAGTTTAACATCTCCACCAAGAAGATTACAGCCTTAACCCCTCTAACAGCCTTACCTGATCAAGACAATCTACTGGGACACCAAGAAAACCTGGAGCCTAGACAGCAACTTTTGTGGGGCTCTGATAAGAAGCAGGTACCCACAAACTGGGTGACCTGGTAATGAAAGCACCAAAAGTCACTGGTGACTGTAACCCAACAGAAGTTATTTACTTGCCACATAATTATGGCCATCATGATATTTCTGTTGCCTATTATCAGAAGAAAAGGAAAGTTGCATAAACGTATCAGATCACCTATTGTGCCGACATAGTAGCAGCCACAGCTGTGTAGCCCCGACCTTATTTTGTGCATTTGTTGCTTCCGCACTCAATGAGGAACCCCAAAATCCTCAGATCACCCCCATGTTGACTCTGTGCAAACCTGGTGACTACCATACACCCCATGTACTTCATTCACACCCTAATGATCAACCAAACACCCAAAATAAAGAGGCAGATCAGACACGAGGCCACAGCAGGAGTTTCCACCCCACCACTGACAGCAGGCATGTCGTAGTCACCCCCTGTGTGCCCACATCACCCCCATACACATCCAGGTGTCCGGAAGCCTTCCACCACGCTGCTCCCCTGGCTCACCAGTCTTGGGCATCTCTGGGGAGATTCCTATCTTCGTTTCTGGCTGGACCCCGGCACTGGCTGCTGCCCCTACCCCAGGGCTGGCAACATGGTTGGCTAGGGCCTGGCTGCGGACCTCGGGGGGGCCCGGATGCGGCTGCTGTGGGTGGTGGTGGTGATGGTGGTGGTGGGCTGCGGCTGCCAACTGGGACTCCAATGAGCCCACCAGATCACTGACCACTTTCTCGTCCACGTCCGTGTTGAAGAAATCATCCAGCAGATCCGAACCAGCCGCCATCTTTACTCCGCCGCTCAACTCCAGGAGGGCAACGGCGCTCTGCGCCTGCGCGGCAGGCCGAACACGTCACACCAAATGAGCGTCTCCATTGGCCGGCGCCGCCCTATATAAAGCGTGGGCAAATGGCTGCGAGCGGTATTTGGTGTTCCAGGAGGGAATGGAGCGGAGCTCCCGAGGTGGCATCGGTCACATTACCCAGCAGCGGACCTGGTGGACTTAGTTGAGAGCGGAGATGGGTTTAGAGGCAAGAATATGGGACTGAGAGCGCCTTCTAGAGCTCAGGGGGAGGGGGGGCTCGTCTCTTTGTCTGTGCTAATTCAAAATGGCTGCGGGTGAGCGCCCGACTGAAGGGCGTTACACCTGCCGCCGGCTGCAGGCTGCTAGTACCCCCGGTTGACAGCGCTGTAGACTGGAGATAGAAGCCCGCTCTCTTGTCATACACACCCAGCCTCCGGGGGCGGAGATAGGGAGGCGGTATGTGCAGGACGCGGGACACCGGGGGCGGGAGGGGGAGTTTGGGCTCGGGGAGCCGTCATGGAGCGTTTCCGGGTACATGAGGTAATAGCGCCCTGACTCGCCCCATATACAGGTGCTGGGGGCCGCTTACATTAAGCGCCGTGCATTTCTGGGGGTGGAGGGTCTGCACCTAGGCCCCTCCCCTCTGACTGTCGCCGACAATACACATTGCTAATGGCCTCCTGTACTGTGCCCACTCTGTCACGCCTGGCACCATCACCGCCACTTGCGCCTGGCATAGAAAGAAAAGTTTTGCAGCTGTCTGATCTTTACCAGTCTCCATATCACTGCTTGTTGTCAGTGAGTGAGAATTGGTAAGTTGTATAACAGAGGTGGCCTGTGTGCGGTTCTCATGTATGTGCCAGGAACAGGTGCTTTACAAGAACTATTAAAACACATTCCAATAAAAAAAAACCTGTTTTTAATCGTGTATTCCCACAAACATAATTTAAAAAAATGTAGATAATTAAGTTAAACATCTTTGCAAATATAAGCATTGAAACATTTGCCAAAGCTTTAAAGATTTTCTCTAAATATCTTGTGATCGCAGTCTTGTCTTGATCGATTGGATACGACTTTTCTAAAGTCAGAAAATCAGCCATGATTTCCTTATTATAGCAGGGATATCTTCTGATACATGTAGTGTCCCTGCCTGATAACCCGGATACAATAAGAAAATTCTGGCTGGTTTCCTGACAAGTCCCAGACCTTAGAAAGGTTCTGCATTTGTGGTCGTATCCATTGACAACTGATCAAGACAGACTCTCACCACTAAGGCCTGGTTCACAACTGTGTCAGTAATCTGTTCGGGGGAGTCTGCCTGGGGACTCCCCCAAACCAGCTACCAAACGTATTGGCAAGCAGTGAAAGCACACAGACCCGATAGACTACAATGGGATCTGTGTGCTTCCCACACAAAACATGCGGACAGAAAAGTAGTTCACAATCTACTTTCCTGTCCACGTGACTTGTGTGGAAAGCACACGGACCCCATTATAGTCTATGGGGTCCGTGTGCTTTCACTGCACACCACTTGCCAATGCATTTGGTATTCCGTTTGTTCCCCTGAACAGATTACCAACGCGGATGTGAGCCAGGCCTAAGAAAGTTAGAGAAAATCTTTAAAACTGCAGAGTTTTTAACTACTTATGTTTGCAAAATACTTAACTTCTAATTATCTACAAATATACACTCACCGGCCACTTTATTAGGTACACCTGTCCAACTGCTCGTTAACACTTCATTTCTAATCAGCCAATCACATGGCGGCAACTCAGTGCATTTAGGCATGTAGACATGGTCAAGACAATCTCCTGCAGTTCAAACCGAGCATCAGTATGGGGAAGAAAGGTGATTTGAGTGCCTTTGAACGTGGCATGGTTGTTGGTGCCAGAAGGGCTGGTCTGAGTATTTCAGAAACTGCTGATCTACTGGGATTTTCACGCACAACCATCTCTAGGGTTTACAGAGAATGGTCCGAAAAAGAAAAAACATCCAGTGAGCGGCAGTTCTGTGGGCGGAAATGCGTTGTTGATGCCAGAGGTCAGAGGAGAATGGCCAGACTGGTTCGAGCTGATAGAAAGGCAACAGTGACTCAAATAGCCACCCGTTACAACCAAGGTAGCCAGAAGAGCATCTCTGAACGCACAGTACGTCGAACTTTGAGGCAGATGGGCTACAGCAGCAGAAGACCACACCGGGTGCCACTCCTTTCAGCTAAGAACAGGAAACTGAGGCTACAATTTGCACAAGCTCATCGAAATTGGACAATTGAAGATTGGAAAAACGTTGCCTGGTCTGATGAGTCTCGATTTCTGCTGCGACATTCGGATGGTAGGGTCAGAATTTGGCGTCAACAACATGAAAGCATGGATCCATCCTGCCTTGTATCAACGGTTCAGGCTGGTGGTGGTGGTGTCATGGTGTGGGGAATATTTTCTTGGCACTCTTTGGGCCCCTTGGTACCAATTGAGCATCGTTGTAACGCCAAAGCCTACCTGAGTATTGTTGCTGACCATGTCCATCCCTTTATGACCACAATGTACCCAACATCTGATGGCTACTTTCAGCAGGATAATGCGCCATGTCATAAAGCTGGAATCATCTCAGACTGGTTTCTTGAACATGACAATGAGTTCACTGTACTCCAATGGCCTCCACAGTCACCAGATCTCAATCCAATAGAGCATCTTTGGGATGTGGTGGAACGGGAGATTCGCATCATGGATGTGCAGCCGACAAATCTGCGGCAACTGTGTGATGCCATCATGTCAATATGGACCAAAATCTCTGAGGAATGCTTCCAGCACCTTGTTGAATCTATGCCACGAAGAACTGAGGCAGTTCTGAAGGCAAAAGGGGGTCCAACCCGTTACTAGCATGGTGTACCTAATAAAGTGGCCGGTGAGTGTAGATATGATTATACCACTTTAAGGATAAAGTCCAGACAGACACTAGCTTGTAGCAAGAATTCCTGCACGTGAAAAATACAGTCCAGATAGTGCACAGAATTCTGTAAACTTGAATAAACGTTTGATTCATTTACTCAATTTCCCATTCCTGTAATAAATCTGATATTGTCATCTATAAAGGCAACAAACGGAAAAAAAAAACTCCTCAAAGTCAAGGCTGTAGCCATAAATACATAACAAAGTACCAGGAAACCGCAAACAAGGCTAAAAAACAGGCAATAACACAGTCTTAATAGTAAAAATAATCCAAAGAATTTTTATTAAATAACAATAATAAACGGATAGCAGCAGGGCAGATGAAAGACACCAAAAAGAATACACTGAGGCATAAGATAGGGGAGTAGAACAGAGTAATTATTGTACATCAATCATATGAAATATGCAATTCCATATATACCACATAAAATATGTGGATATATAATAGTACAGAAAGTGGGTAGCAAATAATGTGAGTATCTAAAATAGTGAACCAAGCCCATATAAGGTCACAACAGCAAAAGAGGATGCATGCAAATGGATAACCTCCATGTATGTGAAAATCAAAGAAATAGGAGCAGGGTACACAGATCTCATATAATAGACATACACCCACGAGATGGAATACATCAATTAGAGAAAGAGTGATGTACCTGCAGTCATATTCAGGAAGCCTAGTAATAGGTGAAACACGGTGAGAAGGTGTGGGACCGCGTATCATTTGTGGATGACGCTGACCAGAGACCCCTGAATATGACTACAAGTATATCTATAATGCCAGGGCTGTAGGGTCTTTGTATGTGTGAAAATAAAGGACTAGTATCAAGCGAATGACTGTGTTAAGGCATTATACACCACTCACTGTACAAAGATCATATAGTCACACAGGATCATTTTAGGTGATTACAATATAGTTAACCCGATCCCAACATCCACCGTACTAGTTAGGTGTTTTATACAGCAGAGACCCGGTACTAAGGCCTGCACTGATTTGTAGGCATAAACCGCTCTGGCGCCTCAGTCAAAGCTGACTGAAGCGCCATTTTGTTGGGATCACCAGCATCTGAGCAAGCTATGGGGCAGGTGTCCTGTTACCATAACAGCATAACATTAATTTCTATTGCAGGCTGCAATAGAAGAGCTGGGGGGGGGGTCTAATGCAAAAAAAAATGATAGATAGATACTAGGTACTGTGAGAGTGGGCGTTCCTTACTGCCCAGCCAGGACGCTGAGCGGTGAGGAATGCCCCTCAGTCCTCGTCTATGGACAAGTACTATCAGGAGTAGGGGAGGCGTTCCTCACCGCTCAGCGTCCTGGTTGTGCGTTAAGGAACACCCCCTCTTACACTACAGCGCAATAGACGCTACTGTGAGGCGTTCCTGACTATCAGAATATGAATTCAGCGCACTGTCGGCTTTCCAGTGGTGTATTACACTGCATGTGCCCCGAGGACATGAAAGGTCCTCTTTAAATACTGTGAAACACATACACATTAGGTATCCCTTTTTCTGAAAACAGCCGGTCTACAAATCTATAAAAACATTTTTCCCATACGGTAAATGCCATAGTGGGGGTGGGGAGTGCTGTTTTTCCCTAAAAAAAATTAAAAAATGAGGTCTTCAGAGTGTTGGTCAATAGTTTTAAGGCTGATGACACCTACACTAAAGTCAAATACCATAAACCATACCATATGGGTGCTGTCATACTGCGCTCCCAGCCACATGCGGTTTCTGCTATTTGCCTTAATACACCCGTATTTTTCCATTAGAAGCAATGTAAGTACATGTGTAACCCACAATTATGGTAAATGCATGTGACTGGGAGCAGAGAGATAACACTTGTAGAGCAGTGACACACTTTGAACCTGGATGCTGCATATAGTCCCCAACCGCCGGTACTTTCACTTTTGTGTAAGTGAAACGCGGATTAATTTCAGCCACATTTAATTCCTGGCAGTGCAGTAACAGCAAAACCACAGACAGGAATTAATGGGTATTTCACTTACACCAAAGTGATGACACTGGTGCCCAGGATCTGAATTTGGCTATAGCTGCATCTAGTACACAGTGTGTCACACACACACCCCCCCCCCCCCAAAAGAAACACCCTAAGGCCCCACGGGCTGTAATTGCAGCTCTAAAGCGCTGCGGAAAGAACCGCTGCGTGAACCCATTGCGGTTCTTTCCGCAGCGCTTTAAGAGAAAGTTCACAGAGTTTTCCTTTGCGGACTTTCTCTTAACATTCTATCTACGGGAAAACCACCGGCGTTTCCGTAGATGTAATTGACAGGCTGCGATTTGCAAAGCCGCAACGGCTTTGCAAATCTCAGCGTGTCCACGCTGCGTTTTTTTCCACAAAGTGGGCATGGGATTCACATGAATCCCATCCCCTTTGCTTGCACTGTAAAACGCCCCGATTTTACCCGCAGCGTCTCCGCTGCAGGCAAATCGCGGCGTTTACGTCCTGTGGGGCCCCGGCCTAAGGCTGAGGTCCCATGTTTCAAAATTCAGTTTTTTTTTTTTTTTTTTGCAGATTTTGCTGCATTTTTCAGAGTTAAAGCCAGGAGTGGATTGAGTGGAAGGGAGACTAATACAAAGCTTCCTAGATATTTCCCATTCCTTTTATAGCCATTGGCTTTGGCTCCAAAAAACCGCAGCAAAACCTGCAATAAAAAAGTTGCGTTTCTACAAAAAAGATCCTCAGTCTTAGGAGAGCAGCACATGACTGCGTTTCACCCTTGAAACACATTCCTTTTGTCAGCCAGATTTACTGGCTTGATCTTCGTGCTGGGAACCGGACTCCTAGCAGTATAGTTATCTATGCTTAGGAGTCCCTGCCTCCCAGTGACATACTGTCCCATATCAATTACAGTACAGGACAGTAGTGTACTGTACTATACTGCTAAGAGTCCTTACGGACAGTACTGTTCCCCTTAGGCCTCCGGCACGCAAATGGCATGGATGTGGTTTTCACTGACATATACATTAAAAATGAATTGGCAGGGTCGCTAATGCAGATAGATATAAGATTCCAGCCCAACAGAGACCTTCCATCTAGAGTTCTGTAAGTACCTCCTCCATGTCCATCGCAGCACCTCCAACATGGGATGCCGGGCAGAGCTAGGCAGGCTCCCCCTAGGGCTCACCATGCAGAAGAGGCCACTATTATTCTGGACACACATACAGGGCAGCATCCCCGCCTCTTACCGCCACCGAGACCTGAGCAAACCTGACGCCCCCCAAACAAGCATCAGCCGCCTGCCAAAACCCCCCAACATGCCTTGAACAAGGCTCAAATAAAAGGGGCCATTGAAAGCAACAAAGAGCGGTACATTGAGGAATGGAGAAGCGCAATAAATAACTCCAAGAAACTCACCGTGTACCAGTCACTGCAAAGGGACTACACCATGGCCACCTACCTGGAGAGAATACGCCACCCCAAACACAGACAGACCCTGAGCCTGTACAGACTAAGCGCCTGGAGATGGAGTGACACAGGTCGATGTACAAGCCACGGGAGAACAGACTGTGCCGACATTGTGACCAGGGGGCCCACGAGGCCCATTTCCTGCTACACTGCACCAAATACTCAGCGGTGAGGGTGGTCTACTACCAAATACTCTCTCCGCCAACATCCCAGACTTCACATCTGCAGAAGAGGAGAGGAAACTCTACATCCTACTGGGAGAAGAGAAGTCGACTGTGGAAATCGCTGCCCAATATGTGTCCACCTGCCACCAACTGAGGGGAAGATGTGACCACAAAGACTATTATACCGCAAATCACCTGCCCCGCCCCCCTATACCCACCATCCTTCCCCCCACTTTACTTGCTTTGGTAATGCCAAATATCTTTTCGGACGTGCCAATAAAGTTTCTTTGATTGATTGATTGATTGATTTGTTTCATAGTTTGAGGCTCTTCAATTTGGCCCAGACACACAGCTTCAAAAACGACGGCTGTGTGTATAGGCCCATTGAAATATAAGGCTAAGTTCACATGGCGGATTTTGGTCTGAAATTTGGCGCGGATTCCACGTCAAATTCCAGATTAAAATACCACCTCCCATTGAATTCAATGGGAGCTGGGCATTTTGTTTTTTCCACGAGCTTGTTTGTTCCGCTCGCGGAAAAAGGCAACAACGTGCCCTATTTTCCAAGGCGCATCACTCCTTCCGTACTATCCCCATCAATGTGGGCCTAATCCGGAGCGGAATTCCGCAACTGTATGCTGTTGCTCTGTATACATGGCACCGGCATCCAGTCACGGCTAGCCGTTTTTTGGTCCGGAATCTGAGGTGCCATCCCACCTCAAATTCCGGACCAAAATCTGCCGTGTGAACTTAGCCTAATAGTTCAATAGGAACAATTGTGGATATAAAGTCATGTGCATTACAATCTACCAACTCCATGTGCCTCATTAATAGCAGTTAGCACCATCATGTCCCTCATATAAAACCTGTGTGCTTCACTTAAGGGATCCTGACCCCTGGACTAGAGAGTTTACCTCCTCAACTCCAGGCAGTGGCCACTGAAGTCAGGATCAAGTGCAGCTGCACTTAGAGCTGAAAGAGGCCTAGAAGGTGGCCAGGTTCAGACAATAGAAGGGCAGTCCTTCCTTATCTGCGTGACACTGGTTAAATAATAATAGTGTTGGTGTCATAGCGACGCCATAGCTCCCAACCATCCCAGATACTGTGGGACAGTCCCAATTTTAGACTGCTGTCCCGCCGTCCCGGATGGCTTACCGCTTATCCCGATATGCCCCTGAAATGTTTTGGTTATGGGGTGCTGGATGTACTGTGTGGGGTGCTTATGTGTACTGTGTGGGGGCAGACGTGGGGTGCTTGGGTGTACTGTGTGGGAGCAGGAATATGGGGTGGCTTGGGTTTACTGTGTGGGGGCAGGGATGTGGGGTGCTTAAGTGTAGTGTGTGGGGACAGAGATGTGTAGTGCTTGGGTATACTGTGGGGAGAGAGATGTGAGGTGCAGGGTGTACTGTGTGAGGGGGAGATTTGGGGTGCTTGGGTGTACAAGTTGGGGGAGCGATGTAGGGTGCTTGGGTGTACTGTGTGGGGGGAGAGATGTGGGGTACATATTTGGCTATTGTCTTCAATGTTGTACTGTTGTTTACTGTCACCTTGATCAATTTTTATATCTTTTTGCAATATTAATAAATGTATTTATATTTTTGGCATGTGTTTGCTTTTAGTATTTACTAGCTTCTGCCCGCGACTTCGTCTGCGGGTTGTTGCCGTTGATGATCCACCTATATTCAGTAAATTGCTGCCGTCGATGGTTTGCCTGCAGTGGCATTTTGGCAGCTCGCAAGCTGTCCTGCTGCTGACCTTGTTCTTCACACCGTGCCTGTGATTGTTCCAGCATCTTGCTGGGACGCCATATAATGAGCGTGTTGTTGGCATTGATGATCCACATGCTCCTGCGTTTTGGCAGCTCTCAAGCTGGCCTGGCACTGAGCTTGTTTCTTTACACTGTGCTTGTGATTGTTCCGGCATCTCAGCACCTCGCTGGAACGTCATATAATGAGTGTGTTGTTGGTGTTGATGATAAGCCTGCTCCAGCGTTTCTGCAGCTGTCAAGCTGGCATGCCGCTGAACGCGTTCCTCACGCTGTGCCGTGATTGTTCTGGCATCTCAGCAGCTCGCTGCAACGCCATATCATGCATTTGTTGTTGGCGTTGATGATCCTCCTCAGCTGCTCTTGAGGAGAACTCTGTTGACTTCTGACTTCCTTCATAGTTGTCGTTGTTTGCAAGAAATTAGATTCTCTTTTTCTAGGCATGTTGAAAATTGGCAAACTGCCAATTTGGATTAAAGGTGTTTGCCCATGTGACTTTGTGTACACTTGAGCTGATAATATGCAAATGTGTATGCACACTGAGGGTTAGTGTGTTTACACACAGAGATAACAGCCCTGGCTTTCTCAGAAGGTGAGATAAGAGCAGTGTAATATAGTATGTGAACAAAAATTCATAACAGTCATGAAGCCATGTCATTTACAGGGATAAAAAGTATCCTATATGTTAATCGAGGTTACAGTCTATCTATGTGCCAAATTTCATTCAAATCCATTCAGCCGTTTTTGCGTGATTGGCACACAAACATACAAGTAGGACAGGCTAGGATATAGGAGGATTAGTAGGATAATATTAATAAGGATAGGATTTTGTTTTTGGTATAGTTATGCTTCTAGTGGCTAAGCTTTATTTTTGTTTGAAGTATTGCTTTTTCCTTTTCCTCCAACAGGTTACCAGTAACCATTAGTTTAAAATGTGTTTTCTAATGATAGACTCTATTTAAACTATTACAACAGGAGGGAAGTGATGAAGTGTTAAAGAATTATAAGGAGGAATATAAGATGTGTGAAAAACAGATAAAGAGAGCCTTCACACGGAGTAAACGCACGTGTATTTGTGTAAAATTACATGTGTAAAAATAAGACTCCCATTGACTTCAATGACATTTTACAGGCGTATTTTTACAGGCATATTTTTACAGGCGTATTTTTACACGTGTATTTTGCAAAAATACACGCGCGTCTACTCCATGTGAAGGCTCCCTTAAGGTGGGCAAGACTGAAACAGAGAGGTTCAAAGCCACGAAAAGTGGCTTTGAACCCAAAATATTCTTCAGTTCTATAAATAACAAGAAACTTAAAACTGAGATGGTGGCTCCTCTTAAAAAATAATCTGGAGTAATGGTGGAGGAGGATGAAGAAAAGTCTAATCTATTAAGTGCTGTTTTCGCTATCGTTTTTACACAGGAAAATACAATGACTGGGGACATGACTAGAAATAAGGTAAATTCTATATTAAGGCTAAGATACCACTTAGCTGGCCGCAGAAAAAAAGCACTTCAGGAAAAACCATGGCAGAAACTCATTGCGTTTTTTCCCGCAGCGCTTTTCACGGAAAGTATGCAGAGTTTTCATCTATGGACTTTCTGCTTCAATTATACCTATATGATCAGCCATGAAGAAGATTTCAAGATGACAAGAACATGTATAACTAATCATATGCTACATAGTTGCAAGTCAATTTTATGTATGAGATAGCCAAGATGATTGTCTATAACGTGATGGTAGTCTCATGTTCGAAACTGTAGAGGATGGTGAGATATGGATACCTGAAAGTCAAAAGTTCAAAACATTGCTACTCTGTTACCCCATAGTTGTCAGTGTTTTATACCGTTTCATGAGTAATGTGTCTATGGAGGACTTTTCCTATAGGTATAAGGGTTTTGTTTTTTCATTCATGAGCGTAGTTGGGAGATGGGACCTTTGTGTATTGTTCCTTTGTAATTAAAATGCGCAGTCTTAAGAAGTCCTATCTAATTGGTATCCTAAGGGGGCATACACACAATGTAACACGCTTCTGATTCTGGCATGATAACTCATGTAAGAATCAACGCTGCAAAACAGAATCCCTTTGACTTCAATGGGTTCCGTTTAGTGCGTGTAACACATTGAAATCAATGGGAGGCTCCTGATGAAGCCACGTTAAGGTGAAACGCTTGTCGGCCATCTGGTTTTTTATCCCACTGGTGGCGGCCTGGTGTTTACCCCCTGAGTGGTGTACTGACACTGTCAGAATGTCTATTGGTATGTACTAAGTGCTGACTTCGACTTGATTTCATATACTATTTGACTATTTGTGTCCCTTAGGGTGAATTCACACTGAGTAAACGCTAGCTTATTCTGAACGTAAAACACGTTCAGAATAAGCGGCGTCTAAAGCAGCTCCATTCATTTCTATGGGAGCGGGGATACGAGCGCTCCCCATAGAAATGAATGGGCTGCTTCTTTCACTCCGTGCAGTCCCATTGAAGTGAATGGGGAGTGCCGGCGTGTACGCTCCGGCATGAGCAGAGCTTGCCGTATACGCCGGCACTCCCCATTCACTTCAATGGGACTGCACGAAGTGAAAGAAGCAGCCCATTCATTTCTATGGGGAGCGCTCGTATCCCCGCTCCCATAGAAATGAATGGAGCTGCTTTAGACGCCGCTTATTCTGAACGTGTTTTACGTTCAGAATAAGCTAGCGTTTACTCAGTGTGAATGCACCCTTATAGATACTTATGGATTAACTAGCCACTATTCTGGTCGGCTATTACTTTGCTAGTCATATGTACGTCACCACTTAGATGTTGTACTTTATTGGGACAGTGTATATATTATATTATCTCTATTTATAATTATTCATGTGAATATGTATACCCTATATGTCCAGGGGCTATCTCCAGCTAGTCATTAGTGGGAGGGTTGCAGTATTTGTCCGCCAGTCATCTTAGCGGACCCTCCTCTGTTGTCCTCCAATGTCTTGTATGTTTTTTTATTTATTTGATATTTAATAAATATTTTTGTCATTTTTATATAATTTTGGTCCCTGTTGTTTATATATTCATATTGGCCCTTGGAGACCAGTTTTCTCATTTGTGGGTAGAAGTTGGTTGGTTTTGATTTATATTTCAGTATTTATACCTGAAAAAACTCTGAGAACAACCCATATATCAAACAAATCTTATAGCAATTTATTAATATAAAATACATGTATATAGCTTAAATATCATACAGTTATAATTAATGTGAGGTTACAACCCACAAACGAATAATTATACTTAGAGTATTAATAGTAATTGTACAGAATAAGCAAAACAGAAAAAAGGAAAATCTCAAAATTTGCAGTCTTGCAATTGAATATTGTATAAATCCCATAAGGCGCTGCATAATAGCTAACTGAAGGTGAAATACCTAAAATCTACCATGGGAAAGTACATATGAGGACTCAGTATTAAATGTTAAGCTAGCAACTGAAGTACCAAATACTACTGATCGACACGAGCATGCCAATAAAAGAGAATAGTCAAAGGAACTCAATGCAACCATGCCAATAAATGTAATACATACTCAGTGCCATTTGTAGAATAACCAGGGGGCCCAATTCAACAAAACAACTCAGAAGCTGAATGGTGCTCACGCCCGTAGTGCGTTTTGCCAATGAATGGCTTCGTCAGGAGGTTATACTATATATATTTCAGTATTTCATGGGCTTGTCTAAATGTTGTTGAGCAAACTTTAAACACGCTTGAATATGCTTTTTGTTCAGCAGTGGAGTCTTGCGTGGTGAGCGTGCATACAGGCCATGGAGGTTGTTCTTTGAAACAATTGTACCTGCTGATTGCAGGTCTTTCTGGAGCTCTCCACAGCTGGTTCTTGGCTCTTGGACAACTCTACAACTTTTTCATCCCCCTGTCTGTTTGTAGGGTGCACCTGGTCGTGTCCGCTTTATGGTGAAATGATGTTCTTTCCACTCCCAGATTATGGCACCAACAGTGCTCACTGGATTCTTTAGTGGTTTACTTTTTTATTTTCTGCAATGCAGCGTTCACACTAGCGCCTGCTGTGCACCCAGGGGTTTCCGTCCTAATCCCCAGCCTTTCCACCTGGAATACGTTTTTTTTGGACGGACAGAAAGTCTGGCAAGTCCGACTTGGTGTCTGTGCAAAAAAAAAAAAAAAAAAAACGTTTCCAGGTAGAGGGGCTGCATATGGACATCGGCGGTTTGCTTTAAAAACCCATTCAAATGAATGGGTTTTAAAACTGACTGCCGGCAAATCACCCCCTATGCAGTTTCACTGGGGATTAGGGCGGAAACATGGCAGTTGGACAGGGGTGCAAGTGTGAATGCCCCCTAACCAATACCATCAGGTTGTTTTACAATAATAAGGTTGCAAAGCCCTTGCGACAGCTTACTGATTTGACCTATTTTGAGATGTTTCTTGAGTGGCACCTTAGTATGGAGACACATTTAGATAGGCCATCGGTTGAACCAGCTGATATTATTTTTCACTATTCTTCTTACTATTATTATTCAATGTCTTTCTAATTAATAATAGATCTTAGCTGGTGTAAGGACTTTCCATGGCTTTTTGCACCTCTTTCTTCATGTGTTCATATTTTTCCCTGTGTCATTTCTCATTATTTCACATAACTTAATTGATGCACATTATGTGGTTTGATTTCTTTGCCTGTGTTGTTTGGATGGGTTGTTACCGACATCTGGTGAGAATTTCATGTCCATAGCACCATTCAAAATATATTTATCATAGACGGGGTTACTTTACTTTAAGAACAGTAAGGCTATGAAACTTATTGTCATGGGAAGTGGTGATGGTGAATTCATTGTGCAAGTTAAAAAAGGGCCTGGATGCCTTTCTTCAACAGAAAAATATTACAGGTTATGGGTTTTGGATTTTTGATAAAAGCAAGTTTATCCAGAGTTATATACTAATTACCAGAGTTGGAGTCAGAAGGATTCCCCAAAGCAGACTCCTCAAACGGAATACTGAATGTAGATGTGAACCAGGCCTAACAAGCAAAAGTTGCACAAAAACTCTAATTTGCCACTAAAATGCAAGTTCAAACAATCCCTATCTACAAACAGAATTTACTTTCCAAATAACTGGAAGATGTGTGGAATTCATACATCTGATATATATACAATATATATTTACAGGTGCAGGTGTTAAAGAAATGGCAAAATCTCAGAAATGCACCAACCAATTGTGTGAAATGCATATTTTAAATAGGGGCTTAAGTAAACTACATGTTGACAAGCCACAAAGCTTCTGGTAGAATGTCCTATGGACAGATGAGACAAAAATCAAACTTTTTGGCAAGGCTCTATGTTCACAGATGGAAAAAATTAAGCACATCTTGAAAAGAACACTGTCCCTACTGTGAGGAGGAGGAGGCTCTGTCATGTTCTCGGGCTGCTTTGCTGCATCTGGTATAGGGTGTCTTGAATCTGTGCAGGGTACAATGAAATCTCAAGACTATCAAGGGATTCTAGAGAGAAATGTGCTGCCCAGTGTCAGAAAGCTTGGTCTCAGTTGCAGGTCATGGGTCTTGCAACAGGACAATGACTCAAAAGACACAAAAACACCCAAGAATGAGTAAGAGTAAAACATTGGACCATTCAGAAGTGGCCTTCTATGAGCCCTAACCTAAATCCTATTGAGCATCTTTAGAAGGACCTATAACATACCATCTGGAAAAGGTACCCTTCAAACTCGAGACAACTGGAGCAGTTTGCTCATGAGGAGTGGGCCAAAATACCTGATGAGAGGTGCAAAAGTCTCATTGACAGTTACAGGAATCGTTTGGTTGCAGTGATTGCCTCAAAAGGTTGTGCAACAAAATATTAAGTTAAGGGAACCATCATTTCTGTCCAGGCCTGTTTCATGAGTTTTATTTATTTATTTATTTTAAATTCTGTTGAAGCCTGGTTGGAAAGCAATGTCTCAGAGGCGTAACTACTGGGGTAGCAGCTGCCACAGGGCCCGGGACATTAGGGGGCCAGGCGACAGCCGCTACCGCTGCGTTTTTTGTTTTTTTTCCTAATAGGCCGTTACCGGCTGGAGTAACTCCAGCCGGTAACGGGCCCTATTTACTTACTGATCCAGGGTGGCAAGGGTCGGGATCAGTAAGTGACGCTGCGGGCCCCACAAACACTATTATTATACATGGAGTCAGACCCCCTAGTATAATGATCAGAGGCTCTAGAGAGGTAAGAAAACATAAAAACACTGTTACTTACCTCTCTGGGATCCAGAAAGGCCTCGGGCTGACTTCAGTGATGTCCCAGGTCATGTGACATCCCAAATGTCATTGAAGATGGCCGACACCACCGAGGAGTGAAGCGAGCCAGGGATAGGTAAGTAACAGTGTTTTTTTTCTGTTGGTATCCCCCCTCGGTCTCCGATTAGTATACTCTGGGGTCTGAAAGGACCCCAGAGTATAGTAATTGTTCATGGGTGTCCACAGTGGGGCATAATACTCTATGCAGGGGCCACTATGGGGGATAATACTGTGTGCAGGGGCCACTATGGGGTATAATACTGTGTGCAGGGGCCACTATGGGACATAATACTGTGTGCAGGGGCCACTATGGGACATAATACTGTGTGCAGGGGCCACTATGGGACATAATACTGTATGCAGGGGCCACTATGGGGCATAATACTATGTGCAGGGGCCACTATGGGGCATAATACTGTGTGCAGGGGCCACTATGAAGCATAATAGAGCGCATAGGAATGCTGGGGAGTCAGTTGGGGTCTTCAGCGTCGGTCGGGAAGGGGGGGGAGGGCATGTAAAAAGTTCACCATGGGGCCCCGCCATTCCTAGTTACACCACTGACTGTATATATGGACACTACACAACGTCACTTCTCCTGTACTGTATATATGGGCACTGCACAGTATCTCTACTCCTGTACTGTATATGTGGACACTGCATGCAGTATTGTAGTCTAAATTGTGGATGACATTGAATATTTGGATGGGGATATGGATAATGGGCTGGGGCTTGCGTCCTTATGCATCGTGACGCAAGCCCCTGCTCACGTGACGTCCGGAGTCCTGCCATACTACATTGAAAATGGCCGACATGATCTGCGTGGAGTGCGCCGGAGCCAGGGAAAGGTAAGTAACATTTTGTTTGTATCCTCCCTGGGTCTCCGATGGGGTCTGAAAAGACCCCAGAGTATAATAATTGTTCATGGGTGTCCACAATGGGGCATAAATTTGTGATACTTTGTGCAGGGGCCACTATGGAGCATAACGCTAATGTAAGGCATCTAATGTGTATGGGCTGCTGTAAAACTGCCTCTGGTTTATCTACAGCAGCCCATACACATTAGATGCATACATTAGCGTTATGCCCCATAGTGGCCCCTGCACAAAGTATTATGCAGCATAATGCTTTGTGCAGGGGCATAATACTTTATGGAGGGGCCACTATGGGGCATAACACTGTGTTCAGGAATGCGCATGGCCCGGGTGGGGAGGTTGTGCGGTAGCAGGGGGTAAGTGACCATTATTCCAAAGTTCCCCTTAATTTTTTTTCCACTTTAAGCACTATGCATATTCCTTATATAGTGCCCTGATAAAACCGCCATATAATGTCCATAAGAATTTTAATCCAGGCTATATTACGCTCTGAACACTCCAGGCACACATTATGGCAGGAATCCCGCCAGAAACAACATCTGCAAGGAGTTTGTATGTTCTCCCCGTGTTTGCATGGATTTCCTCCCATTCTACAAAGATATACTGATAGGTTAAAAAAAAAAAAAGTACATTGTGATCCCTATATGGGGCTCACAATCTACATATAAAAAAAAACAAAACATTGTGGCAGGGACCCCAAGAATCATTACAACAGGGGTACTGAACCTCTAGAGTGGGTTGTGAATTTGTGTGCAGGGGCCACTATGGGGAATAATACTGTGTTCAGGAATGCGCATGGCCCTGGTGGGGGGTTGTGAGGTAGCAGGGGGGTAATCGGCTATTACTCCAGAGTTCCCCCTAAATCTTTTTTCCATTTTAAGCCATATGCATATTCCATATAAAACCGCCATATAATGTACATATGAATTTTAATCCAGGCTATGTTCCGCTCTGAACACTCCAGACACACATTATGGCAGGGACCCCAAGAATCATTACAACAGGGGTACTGAACCTATAGAGTGGGTTGTGAATTTCGGATGCGGTCCAGCTGGTGTCCTGCAGCTCCAGTCATTGTCTATGGGATTGATGGAGACGGCTGAGTTCAGAGTTCAACGCTTTGGATCAGAAGAACACAGCTCTGGCCGCTACAAACATATATGATGAAGTGAGCGCAGAATTGTGGACTAAAGGGGTTTATTAGGAACTTGAGAGCGGGTCTAGGGCTGCCTTATACAGCACAGTATGGGGACAAGTCCAATCTCCTATTAGCCAAAATGTCACAAAAATATTGTGGTGGTCAATGGATAGACGCGATGAATGAGTACTACTAGTTTATGAGTCTGTTATATACATGAGGAGAACACTCCCTTCTCTGCTTTCCTGCCCCTCTTAGGGGTGATTGATGGCTGGCGACCGTATATCTACATACAGAACATCCCATCCATCACTGCAGGAGGGTGGGGAGGAGCGAGCCTCTCATATATACAGCAGACCCATAAATTATAAGGACTTGCCCCCATAATATGCTGCCCCTAGAGACTGCGAAAATGAGGATTATTACATATATGTGGATATCTGAATGTCAAATTGTTGTTACTAGAGAAATAAAGGAGACGAGGCATAGTTATAATAAGTAATTATTAGAGATGAGCGAACACTAAAATGTTCGAGGTTCGAAATTCGATTCGAACAGCCGCTCACTGTTCGAGTGTTCGAATGGGTTTCGAACCCCATTATAGTCTATGGGGAACATATACTCGTTAAGGGGGAAACCCAAATTCGTGTCTGGAGGGTCACCAAGTCCACTATGACACCCCAGGAAATGATACCAACACCCTGGAATGACACTGGGACAGCAGGGGAAGCATGTCTGGGGGCATAAAAGTCACTTTATTTCATGGAAATCCCTGTCAGTTTGCGATTTTCGCAAGCTAACTTTTCCCCATAGAAATGCATTGGCCAGTGCTGATTGGCCAGAGTACGGAACTCGACCAATCAGTGCTGGCTCTGCTGGAGGAGGCGGAGTCTAAGATCGCTCCACACCAGTCTCCATTCAGGTCCGACCTTAGACTCCGCCTCCTCCGGCAGAGCCAGCGCTGATTGGCCGAAGGCTGGCCAATGCATTCCTATGCGAATGCAGAGACTTAGCAGTGCTGAGTCAGTTTTGCTCAACTACACATCTGATGCACACTCGGCACTGCTACATCAGATGTAGCAATCTGATGTAGCAGAGCCGAGGGTGCACTAGAACCCCTGTGCAAACTCAGTTCACGCTAATAGAATGCATTGGCCAGCGCTAATTGGCCAATGCATTCTATTAGCCCGATGAAGTAGAGCTGAATGTGTGTGTTAAGCACACACATTCAGCACTGCTTCATCACGCCAATACAATGCATTAGCCAGTGCTGATTGGCCAGAGTACGGAATTCGGCCAATCAGCGCTGGCTCTGCTGGAGGAGGCAGAGTCTAAGGTCGGACCTGAATGGAGACTGGTGTGGAGCGATCTTAGACTCCGCCTCCTCCAGCAGAGCCAGCGCTGATTGGCCGAATTCCGTACTCTGGCCAATCAGCGCTGGCCAATGCATTCTATTAGCCCGATGAAGTAGAGCTGAATGTGTGTGCTAAGCACACACATTCAGCACTGCTTCATCACGCCAATACAATGCATTAGCCAGTGCTGATTGGCCAGAGTACGGAATTCGGCCAATCAGCGCTGGCTCTGCTGGAGGAGGCGGAGTCTAAGGTCGGACCTGAATGGAGACTGGTGTGGAGCGATCTTAGACTCCGCCTCCTCCAGCAGAGCCAGCGCTGATTGGCCGAATTCCGTACTCTGGCCAATCAGCGCTGGCCAATGCATTCTATTAGCCCGATGAAGTAGAGCTGAATGTGTGTGCTTAGCACACACATTCAGCTCTACTTCATCGGGCTAATAGAATGCATTGGCCAATCAGCGCTGGCCAATGCATTCTATTAGCTTGATGAAGCAGAGTGTGCACAAGGGTTCAAGCGCACCCTCGGCTCTGGTGTAGCAGAGCCGAGGGTGCACAAGGGTTCAAGTGCACCCTCGGCTCTCCTACATCAGAGCCGAGGGTGCGCTTGAACCCTTGTGCAGCCTCAGCTCTGCTACATCAGAGCCGAGGGTGCGCTTGAACCCTTGTGCACACTCTGCTTCATCAAGCTAATAGAATGCATTGGCCAGCACTGATTGGCCAGAGTACGGAATTCGGCCAATCAGCGCTGGCCAATGCATCCCTATGGGAAAAAGTTTATCTCACAAAAATCACAATTACACACCCGATAGAGCCCCAAAAAGTTATTTTTAATAACATTCCCCCCTAAATAAGGGTTATCCCTAGCTATCCCTGCCTGTACAGCTATCCCTGTCTCATAGTCACAAAGTTCACATTCTCATATGACCCGGATTTGAAATCCACTATTCGTCTAAAATGGAGGTCACCTGATTTCGGCAGCCAATGACTTTTTCCAATTTTTTTCAATGCCCCCAGTGTCGTAGTTCCTGTCCCAGGTGCAAAAAGGCGCCAGGGAAGGTGGGAGGGGAATCGAATTTTGGCGCACTTTACCACGCGGTGTTCTATTCGATTCGAACATGGCGAACACCCTGATATCCGATCGAACATGTGTTCGATAGAACACTGTTCGCTCATCTCTAGTAATTATTTATTTCTAACAATTAATTTAGGAAATAACTTTTACCTATATCCCTATTCCTAATTTTACTATGTCACTAAACTAGATCCCTATTCCTATAGCTGTTGATCCAGAAGAAGGCGAAAACCCCTGGACACATTCAGCCAATTCGTGTCACAGGGGGAAAATTCCTTCTTGACCCCGGGAAAAGGCGATCAGTCCGAGGACCCCGGATCAAACCTACTGAAGTCTATTAAGATTATGCTAAATATACTACCTATTAACCTAATTATTGCTATTATTAACTGCTACTACTAATATTATGAAGCTCTATGTAATTATTATTATTATTATGTATTTTAATTATTACTAATAATTATATTGATACATTGCTATAACTATAACTAGATCCCTATCCCTAAAGCTATTGATCCAGAAGAAGGCGAAAACCCCTGGACACATTCGGCCAATTCGTGTCACAGGGGGAAAATTCCTTCTTGACCCCGGGAAAAGGCGATCAGTCCGAGGACTCTGGATCAAACTTGCTGATTGCTATTATAATGTATTACTATAATTAATTATACTAAACACTGATATAATATTTCTATGCTTATTCTATATTATTATTATTATTATTATTATTATTATTGAAATATTATTACTATGAATAATTTTATTATTCTATTATTATTATCTCATGTATAAATTTACTACTATTATTTTGTTATTACTAGTATTTATTTGATAAATCTGATATAACTCTAAACTAGATCCCTATCCCTATAGCTGTTGATCCAGAAGAAGGCGAAAACCCCTGGACACATTCAGCCAATTCGTGTCACAGGGGGAAAATTCCTTCTTGACCCCGGGAAAAGGCGATCAGTCCGAGGACCCTGGATCAAACCTGCTGAAATCTATTAAGAATATGCTAAATATATTACCTATTAACCTAATTACTGCTATTATTAATATTATTATTATTTATTATGTAGATTATTATAAAAAAATATGTATTTTAATTATTACTAATAACTATATTGATACATTTCTATAACTAGATCCCTATCACTAAAGCTGTTGATCCAGAAGAAGGCGAAAACCCCTGGACACTTTCGGCCAATTCGTGTCACAGGGGGAAAATTCCTTCTTGACCCCAGGAAAAGGCGATCAGTCCGAGGACCCCGGATCAAACCTGCTGAATCCTATTACAGTTTATTACTTATTATAGCTAATTAGTCTTAATAATGAGATTATATTTTTTTTTACTATTTTTGAAGAATATTATAATACTATTACTAATTTTTGAAGATTATTATTAGAATACTATTATTACTATTCTATGACTATTAATATAATTATTATTAATATTATTATAGATGCTGCTGATGTTCTTACAGCTCGGAGCTCCAATACTTTACCTGCGCCAGGGATGGAGGAGAATGTTGCACATGATGTTCTTCTTTCCTCCGAGCATCCTGTAGATGTAATGGAGGTGGGAATACTGGTAAGTCGCTGATCTTCTTTTCTGACTCTGGCCTTGAGGTTTCTTTGTCTCTTCATCTTCCCTTTTCTTCTTCCTCTTCATCTCTTCATCTTTACTGGGCTTCTTCCGAATGGTCTTCTTCTTCCTCTTCCTCTAAAACCTTAGTGTCTCTTCTCGTATCTTCTTTGTCTCTTTCTTCTCCTCTTGGCAATTCTCAGCTTCTTCCTCATGCAGTGGAGAGGGCAGGTATTTCTTCTGAGCTTCAGGGTTGGTTGGCATGAGTCGCTAAAAAATAAGGAATCAGTCAATTGTCTATTGAGACTTTCTTAACCGGTTAAGGACCAGGCCCAAAAGTATGTTAAAGACCAGGCCTCTTTTTTCAAAACTGACATGTGTCACTTTAAATGGCATTAACTTTGAGACGCTTTAACTTACACAAGTGATTCTGAGATTGTTTTTTTTTTGTAACACATTATACTTCATGTTAGTGGTAAACACTAATCAATATTTTTGTATTTATTTATAAAAAAAAACTAGGAAATTTTATGGAAATTTGAAAAAAAATAGCAATTTTCAAAATGTGAAATTCTCTGCTTTTCAGGCAGATAGTCATACCATCCAAATACATAAATAAATATTATCTCCCATATCTCTGCTTTATATTGGCATCATCTTTTGATTGTCTTTTAATTTATTTTGGACGTCACAAGGCGTACAAGTGTAACAGCGATTTTTCAGATTTACAAGAAAATTCCCCAAACCAATTTTTTAGGGACCACTTCAGTTCTGAAAGTAATTATAAAGGCCTATATAATAGAAACCCCCATAAATCACCCCATTTTCAAAACTGCACCCCTCAAATTATTCAAAACAGCATTTGGGATGTTTGTTAACCCTTTAAGCATTTCATAAGAATAAAAATAATATGGCAGTGAAATTTAGACATTTCATTTTTTTTTCACTAATACATTCATTTAGACCTAAAATTAACACATTCAAAAAGGGTTAAAGGAGAAAATGCATCTGACAGTGTATTGTGCAATTTCTCCCATGCACAGAAATACCCCACATGTGAGTGTAAACTGATTTTTGGGCACAAGGCAGTGCATGGAAGGGAAGGAGCAACACTGGGTGTTTGAACAGCAGATTTTGCTGGAATAATTTTCAGGCACCATGTCTCATTTGCAGAGACCCTAGAGTACCAAAACAATGGAAACCCCCCAAAAGTGACCCCATTTTAGAATCCACACCCCTCACAGAATTCATCAAGGGGTATAGTCAGCATTTTGACCCTACAGTTGTTTCACAGATTTTACTAACATTGGGATGTGTAAATGAAAAATTACTAAAATGTCACTTTATCTCCAAAGTTTTCATTTTCACAAGGGGTTAAAGGAGTAAAAGCCCCCCACAGTTTGATAAACAATTTCTCCTGAACACGGAAATACCCCATATGTGGCCATAGTATGCTGTATGGGTATATGGCGGGGCTCAGAATGGAAGGAGCGCTATTTTGCTTTTGGATGGCAGATTTTGCTGGAATTATTTTAGGTGCCATGTCGCATTAGCAGAGCCCCTAGAGTACCAATATAGTGGAAACCCCCTAAAAGTGACCCCATTTGCGAAACTACACCCCCCACAGAACATATCAAAGGGTAGAGTGAGCATTTTGACCCTACAGCTGTTTCACAGATTTTATTAACATTGGGCCATGAAAATGAAAAATTACTTTTTTTCCAATAAACTGTCAATTTAGCCCCAAATTTTTCATTGTCACAAGAGGATAAAGGAGAAAAAGCTCCCTAAAGTCTGTTACACAATTTCTCCTGAACACAGAAATGCCCCATATGTGGTCATAATCTGCTGTATGGGAACATGGCGGGGCGCAGAATGGAAAGAGCTCTATTTGGCTTTTGAAGGGCAGATTTTGCTGGAATATTTTTCAGGTCCCATGTCGCATTTGCAGAGCCCCTAAGGTACCAATACAGTGGAAACCCCCTAAAAGTGACCCCATTTTGGAAACTACACCCCTCATAGAATTTATCTAGGGGTAGAGTGAGTATTTTGGCCTCACAGGTGTTTCACAGATTTTATTAACATTGGGACATGAAAATGAAAAATTACTTTTTTTCCCAATAAATCGTCCATTTAGCGCCATAGTTTTAATTTTGCAAAAAGTTTAAGAATTAAAAGCCCCCCACAGTTTGTTACACAATTTCTTCTGAACACGGCAATACCCCATATGTGGCCAAAATCTGCTGTATGGGTACATGTTGGGGCTCAGAATGGAAAGAGCGCTATTTGGATTTTGGAGGGCAGATGTTGCTGGAATAGTTTTCAGGTGCCATGTCGTATTTGCTGAGCCCCTAAAGTATCAATACAATGGAAACCTCTCAAAAGTGACCCCATTTTAGAAACTACACCTGTCAAGGAATGTATCAAGGGGTATTATCATTTTGAGCCTAAAATGTTTCCCAAAAATTAATGCACAAAATGAAAATTGAAATTGAAATTAATATGCCATTTCGGTGCTCAATACATTGCACCCACTTTGTGTTGTCAGAGACCTGCACTCCTAAAACTATTAAGTGGGCCATCCCGGGGGTCAAAAAATTATATATGTGGGTGTAAACTGCTGCTTGGGTACACAGCACGGCTCAGAAGGGAAGGAGCACTGTGCGTTTTAGCTTTTGGGGTACAGATTTAGAGGGACTTTCTAGGCGCCATGTTGTTTTTGCAGAGCCCTGGAGGTGCCAGTAAACTGGAATTCACCAAGAAGTGACCCCATTTTGTAGGGGCAATTTTAGGGTCTCTGCAAATGTGACATGGTGTCCAAAAACGAAGAATCTAAATCTGCACTCCAAAAGCACATATTGCTCCTTCACATCTGCGCCCTGCTGGGTACCCAAATAGCAGTGTATGCCCACATGTATGACACTGGTGTACCCCGGATAACGTACTGCCATATGTGGGTAGAATTGACTGTTTGGGCACAGCCGGGGACAGAAGGGAAGGAGCGCTATTTTGGTTTTTGGAGCACAGTTTGGTTTTTGGACGTCATGCCACTTTTGCAAAGCCCCTGAATTGTCAATAAAATAGAATCTTCAGACGTCACCCCATTTTGGACACTAGCCCACTGATGGGATTTATCAAGTGGTGTAGCGAGAATTTTTAACCCTTGAGTGTTGCATTTATTTAGTTTCCAGAAATGAAATCGCAACTGATAGAGAAGTTAAAAATGAAAATTTTACAGAGATTTGCCATTTCAGTGTGCAACATGTTGTGCCCGACTTATGTCAGCAGAGACACTCCAAAAACTGTTAAGCGAGTATCCTGGGCACAACAGCTTTCAGAGTGTTCATTTCTGATACAAGGCGGGCACAACATATTACGCACTGAAAGGACGTATTCCTGGAAAAATGGTCATTTTCACCTCTCACAATCAGCTTCATATTCATTTATGGATAATAAGTTATAGCAACACTTGGGGGTTAAAAATGCTCTCTGGACCCCTGGATAAATCCTTCAGGGGTGTAGATTCCAAAATAATGTCTCATATCAGGGGATTCCACTTTACTGGCGTTTCAGCTCTGCAAAAGTGTCATGGCATCCAAAAACCAAACCGTCTGTGCTCCAAAAACCCAATAACCCTTCTTCCCTTCTGTGTCCGGCTGTGCCCTAATATCAGTTTATACCCACATATGACATTATGTCCGTTATCCTGGGTACACCAGTGTCATACATGTGGCATAAACTGCAGTTTGGGTGCACAGCAGGGCGCAGAAGGGAAGGAGCGCTATGCGGCTTTTGGAGTACAGATTCATATGTTTGGTATCTGGACGCCATGTCATGTTTGTAGAGCCTGTAAGGTACCAGAAAAGTGGATTCCATGGGGTACCAGGAGTGACCCCATTTTGAAAACTGCACCCCTCAAAGAATTTATCAGGGGGCGTAGTAAGTATTAGTATCCCAGACGTGACTGCACAGCGGATGGCGAAGAGGGAATATATAAGCTGTGCGGAGGACATTGCAAACACCAAATTCCCTACTATATTCCAGTAACTCCTATGATTGGGGGAGTCACTCTGGGGTCACTTAGGGGGTCACTTCTGGTGTCTGTTCCCTCATAAGCTGTAAATCTGGGGAGTCCCCTGATATTCGCTCGCACAGCTTATATATTCCCTTCCTGCTGCAGCCAGTTGTATTCTAACGATTTGGCGATTTTTGCGGACTTTTGTCTTCACATTGTTAGATGCTATATTTTCTTTATTTTTCTGGTGACGCGGCCATATAAGGGCTTGTTGTTTGCGGGATGACATGCATTTCATAATGACACCGTTTTGGGGTGTCTACATCTTATTGAATACATTTTATTAACCCTTTTTTGCTGGATTTAAAAAAAAAAATCAATCCTGGCATTGAGTTTTACTTTTTTAAGGGTGAATTCACACTGAGTAAACGCTAGCTTATTCTGAACGTAAAACACGTTCAGAATAAGCGGCGTCTAAAGCAGCTCCATTCATTTCTATGGGAGCGGGGATACGAGCGCTCGCCATAGAAATGAATGGGCTGCTTCTTTCACTCCGTGCAGTCCCATTGAAGTGAATGGGGAGTGCCGGCGTATACGGCAAGCTCTGCTCATGCCGGAGCGTACACGCCGGCACTCCCCATTCACTTCAATGGGACTGCACGGAGTGAAAGAAGCAGACCATTCATTTCTATGGGGAGCGCTCGTATCCCCGCTCCCATAGAAATGAATGGAGCTGCTTTAGACGCCGCTTATTCTGAACGTGTTTTACGTTCAGAATAAGCTAGCGTTTACTCAGTGTGAATTCACCCTTAATTTTATACCATGCAGCGTACAGTATAAGTAACATGTGGCCTTTATTCAGCGGGTCGGTACGGTTACGGCGATACCTCATTTATAGTATTTTTTTATGTGTTACTAATTCTGCAGAGGAAAAACACATTTGGGGACATAAATCAATGTTTTTTGCATCGCCATCTTCTAAGAGGCGTAACATTTTTATTTTTCGATTAACAGTGTTGGTTGAGGGCTTATTTTTTGCGGGACAACCTGCGCTTTTTATTAGTACTGTTGTCGGGTGCATATGACTTTTTGATCACTTTTTATAGCATATTTTGTATGGTGAGATGGCGAAAAATCATTACTTCCGGCGAGTTTTTTCCGTTTTTTTTTCCCGACGTTCGCCGTGTACATTAAATATTATTTCAGTTTTATTGTACTGATTGTTACGGATGCGAAAATACCAAATATGCATTGTTTTTATTACTTTTTAGTTCTTTTTTTATATAATTCATTTTCTATAGAGAAAAAGGGATTTTTGGGCTTTATAACTTTATTAATTTTTTTCATACACTTCATTTTATTTTTATTTTTCATTTTTTTTTACTTTTTCATGAGTCCATTTAGGACACTTCAATCAGCAATACTTTGCTGATATAGAATGCAATGTGAGACACAGCCTGCAGGTGTCCCACATGGCATTCCGTAGCAGGATGTCAGGCTGTGCAGACGCACAGCCTGACATCCGAAGGTCCTGGCAGGATCACCAGGTATGTGGGGGCTCCGACCAGCCTGGGGTCACTGGCCAGACCCCAGGCTACCTTTCACTGATATCGGCACCCCCCGGTCTCGCCGCGGGGGGTGCCGATCTGATTAAATTGTCGGCGGATGCCTTTCGATTGCGCCGTGATGTTTCACGGCGCGATCGAAAGGGTTAAAACGTCCAGTCAGACTCAGTTCCGACTGGACGTTATTGAGGAAGGGGTTAGGTGTTAGTAACACCTAACCCCTGTCCTCCCCGCACCCCTCCCCCAGCCAAGGAGGTCTCTGAAGACCGGCCGTATTTTTACAATAGGCCGGTCTTTAGAGACCAGGATCACTTTACGGCCAGCGGTCCTTAACCGTTTAAACAACTTTTATACATCTATAGTAAGGACATGTGTGAATCTAATGATGACATAGTAGGCAGAATGATCACTAACCTCCATCTTGAAGAGAGGTGATGGCAGGAACTTGACGGAGTAGATGAGGAGTTGAAGATTTCTTTCGTCCACGATGCTGGGATGAGCTGAAGAGAGAAAACAAACAGATAATGGGATCAGTCATAAGATATACACTAACCTTTATGTTACTACCATCAATCCCTCATTAATGTAACCTACTAAGTGCTAGATTAACAGATGCTGGAGTATAGGATGGGCATAAAAAGCATATAAATTAACAAAAAATTCTGTTTCATCAATGAGATTATGGGGCTAAAAATACTCACTTAAGAAGGGTGTCAGTCCATACTGGTTCTCCTGGCGGCGGTAGATGTGCTATGGAGAAGAGAATACAGTAAGTGTCACTTATCAGGGACAGAGCAGAGACCTATAGGACAAGGGATCAGGATATAATAAAGACACTGACCTCCATAGATCTGCGGTCCATAACTGTAGAATTCGTTGCAAAATCTGTAAACCCAAAAACAGATTCACAGATGTGATAAAGACTCAAACACTTCAGCTTTCCCATGTACTAATAGTGGGTGTACATCCAGATTTTGCCCCCTGTGATATACACACTGATATACTGTCCAAGGGGGTGTTACATCTTTAATTTTTCAATATAGCTTTATAGCAGTCAGACAGTTTATCCCACACAGAGGTCCAAATCCCCTGAAATGCCACAGAATAAAACTATAAACTCTAGTTACTTGCAGCCACCACTAGGGGGAGCATAGCAGTGTACTGCAAACTGTTGTATCTGTTCAATGTCTAAACCAGTGTTTTCCTACCTTCTTAGACTTGGGGCACCCCTGGAACAAAAAACATCTCTTTGGGCACCCCTACCAAATACTATTTTACCAAAAGACAATCATTTTTATGAAGCTATTACAACAGTCCTTGAATTTATACATTATAAGTTGTTTATTTCAGTTGTAAAACTGCACCATGTGAACAAATCCTCAAAGCTACACTGCCCTATGTTTCCCACCCAACCATCCCCACACAGCACATATCAAAATTCTTCTTTTACCATCACCATGCTCCCTTACTGACCCCCACATAGTATCCGGCTCCCCAGTGGCCCCCAGACAAGCACTAAGTATTAACATTGTAGTGTACTGCACCATCCACTAGGGGAGCTCACTAAATCCAAAACTGTTCATTGGAAAGAGAAAGGGACCTATAGAAATACATTAGATCTAGCTCCCCCTAGTGGTGGCTGCAACTGTCATTTTGGAAGATTTGACTTCTCATGTCCAGTATTATAAAGTGCTGAAATCCTGATAATGTGAATGAGGCCTCAAGGGAAATAATTTAGAGTCAGTCCTATCAGATGATGAGATGTCAGATCTTACCGGCGTCTTCACTCGGCGTTGTCCTGTAATATACTGAGGACAACTGACAGTTGTTTTTTTTTCAAATTCATGTCCTGCGATCCCATTGGCTGCTGCCCAGTGATGTAAAGTTAACCCTTTAATGGCCAAACACTTTTCTAGCATTTCCCTGCACGTGGCGGTTTATTGGCCCTTTCTTATTGTTTAAGCTACCAGAATAATTTTCACCATTTTCCATAAGACATATGGCAGGGTATTAACAAATTATTTAAAGGATTGGGCCTCAGCGGTCACGCCGGCATAAACCTGAACCCGATTCTTAGGAAAAATGTTTAATGAACACCATAGGTGCCACTAGGGTCATTGCATTGTGTGGAGGAGCCACTATGGGATATTATACTGTGGGAGGGGCTACTATGGGACATCATACTGTGAGGAGGGTAAAGTATTGGATATTATGTTATGTGGAGGGGCTGCCATGGAACATTATACTGTATTGAGGCCACTGTCAGACATTATACTGTGTGGAGGGGCCAATATTGTAAATTATGTTATGTGAACATATATACTGTATGCAGGCCACTATGAGACATTATACTGTGAACTTTACGGGTTATTATTCTTAAAAGGGTTGTCCAGGATTTGGACACTGCACAGTATCACTTCTCCTGTACTGTATATATGGACACTGCACAGTATCACTTCTCCTGTACTGTATATATGGACACTGCACAGTATCACTTCTCCTGTACTGTATATATGGACACTGCACAGTATCACTTCTCCTGTACTGTATATATGGACACTGCACAGTATCACTTCTCTTGTACTGTATATATGGGCACTGCACAGTATCACTTCTTCTGTACCGTATATATGGACACTGCACAGTATCACTTCTCCTGTACTCTATATATGGACACTGCACAGTATCACTTCTCCTGTAACGTATATATGGACACTGCACAGTATCACTTCTCCTGTACTGTATATATGGACACTGCACAGTATCACGTCTCCTGTACTGTATATATGGACACTGCACAGTATCACTTCTCCTGTACTGTATATATGGACACTGCACAGTATCACTTCTCCTGTACTGTATATATGGACACTGCACAGTATCACTTCTCCTGTAACGTATATATGGACACTGCACAGTATCACTTCTCCTGTACTGTATATATGGACACTGCACAGTATCACTTCTCCTGTACTGTATATATGGACACTGCACAGTATCACTTCTCCTGTACTGTATATATGGACACTGCACAGTATCACTTCTCCTGTACTGTATATATGGGCACTGCACAGTATCACTTCTCCTGTACTGTATATATGGACACTGCACAGTATCACTTCTTCTGTACCATATATATGGACACTGCACAGTATCACTTCTCCTGTACTGTATATATGGGCACTGCACAGTATCACTTCTCCTGTACTGTATATATGGACACTGCACAGTATCACTTCTCCTGTACTGTATATATGGGCACTGCACAGTATCACTTCTCCTGTACTGTGTATATGGGCACTGCACGTTATCACTTCTCCTGTACTGTCTATATGGACACTGCACAGTATCACTTCTCCAGTACTGTATATATGGGTACTGCACAGTATTTCTACTCCTGCACAGTATCAAATCAAATCAAATAGGCTTTATTGGCACGTCCGAATGGATATTTGCCATTGACAAAGCTAGTAAAGTGGAGGGGGGGGGGGGAGTTGGAGTCGAGGGGGAGAGTATGGGGGGGGGGGGCTGATTTGGGGTATAACAGTCCGTGGAGTCTCATCTTCCTCTTAGTTGGTGACTGCTATATGGAGAGGTGGGGTGGGGTGGGGCAGGTGATTTGGGGTATAACAGTCCGTGGAGTCTCATCTTCCTCTTGTTTGGTGACAGCTGGACACGTATTGGGCAGCGATCTCCACAGTGGCCTCTTCTTCTCCCAGTAGGATGTAGAGTTTCCTCTTCTCGTCTGCAGATATGAAGTCTGAGATGTGGGCAGAGAGTCTTTGGTAGTAGACGGCCCTCACAGCTGAGTATTTGGTGCAGTGTAGCAGGAAATGGGCCTCGTCTTCTAGGGCCCCCTGGTCACAGTGCTGGCACAGTCTGTTCTCCCGTGGCTTGTACGTCTGCCTGTGTCACCCCGTCTCCATCTCCAGGTTGTGGGCGCTCAGTCTGTACAGGCTCAGGGTCTATCTGTGTTTGGGGTGGCATATTCTCTCCAGGTAGGTGGCCATGGTGTAGTCTCTTTGCAATGACTGGTACACGGTGAGTTTCTTGGAGTTATTTATTGCGCTTCTCCATTCCTCAATGTACCGCTCTTTGTCTCTCTCAATGACTCCTTTTATTTGAGCCGTTCAGTGTGAACTGTGGAGTGGGGGCTTTGTTGTGGCCCTTCTTCTGAAATTCCATGACTTTGGTCTTCTTCTGGTTGATGGGTAGGGCCCATGTGGTGCTGAATTTTTCCAGCACTGACACGTTTTCTTGGAGGTCTTTCTCGGTGGGGGACAGGAGTAGGAGGTCGTCAGCGTATAGCAGGAACTTCACCTCCCGATTGTTCAGGGTGAGGCCTGGGGTTGGTGAAGCCTCCAGGGCTGTAGCCAGTTCATTGATGTGGATGTTGAAGAGCGTTGGGCTCAGGCTACAGCCTTGTCTGACCCCTCGGGCCTGTTGGAAGTATGCTGTTCTTTTCCCATTCACCTTCATACTGCACTGGTTTCCGGTGTAGGAGCTCTTGATGACATCATACGTTCTTCCTCCTATTCCACTCTCTAGGAGTTTCAGGAGCAGGCCTGGGTGCCATACTGAATCAAACGCCTTCTTAAAGTCCACGAAGCAGGCGAATATCTTGCCTCTTCTGGTGTTGTGCACATGCGTCTTGATAAGGCTGTGCAGGGTGTAGATATGGTCCGTGGTGCAGTGGTTTGGCATGAACCCTGCTTGGCTCTTGCTGAGGACCCCGTGTTGTGTGAGGAAGGTGAGGATTCTGTTATTGATTATGCTGTTGAACAGTTTCCCCAGCGTGCTGCTGACGCAGATCCCTCTGTAGTTGTTGGGGTCGTATTGGTCCCCATTATTGTAGACTAGCTGGTACCCGCGACTTCGTCTGCGGTGATTGTAGAAGTGGGTATATACAGGCGTGGGTAAGGTTTTTGTCCTGTGTATAAGGTATGGGATATGAAATGTAAGTTTGTATCTTGTTTTTGCTATAATTCAGAGAATACGTGAGACTTTTGTGTTGAAGTTCATTTGTATTTGAGCTCCTATACGGTGTTATGAGAAACTTTACATAGTGACTTTGGGACAGAAGTATTTGAAGTTAACCCTTTCCCGCCGATGGCATTTTTTTATTTTCGTTTTTGACTCCCCTCCTTCTAAACCCCATAACTTTTGTATTTCTCCGCTCCCAGAGCCATATGAGGTCTTAATTTTTCCTGGGACAAATTTTTCTTCATGATGCCACCATTAATTATTCTATATAATGTACTGGGAAGCAGGGAAAAAATTCTGAATGGGGTGGATTTGAAGAAAAAATGCATTTCTGCGACTTTCTTACGGGCTTTGGTTTTATGGCGTTCACTGTGCAGCCAATATGACATGTCCCCTGTATTCTGTGTTTCATTACGATGCTGGGGATACCAAATTTATAAGGTTTTATTTACATTTTGACCCCTTAAAAAAAATCCAAACTGTTAAAAAATTATTTTTTGAAAAGTTGCCATATTCCGACAGCCGTAACTTTTTTATACGTGCGTGTACGGGGATGTATAGGGTGTCTTTTTTTGCGGGACTGGGTGTACTTTGTATTTCTACCATTTTCGGGAAATGTTATTGCTTTGATCACTTTTTATGCAAATTTTTATCAGAATCAAAACAGTGAAAAAATGGCGGTTTGGCACTTTTGACCATTTTTCCCGCTACGGCGTTTACCGAACAGGAAAAATATTTGTATAGCTTTGTAGAGCGGGCGATTTCGGACGTGGGGATACCTAACATGTATGTGTTTCACAGTTTTTAACTACTTTTATATGTGTTCTAGGGAAAGGGGGGTGATTTGAATTTTTATCTTTTTTATTTATTTTTTTAATATTTTTTTACTTTTTTTAAACTTTTTTTTTTGCATTTATTAGACCGCCTAGGGGTATTGACATGGGTGGGCGGTGTCGCGGATTGTCAGAGCGGTGGGGGTCGGCAAACATGGCTGCTCCGGAGCGTTAAAGACAGCCTCCTGGAGTATCGTTAAGGTGAGGGGCAAAGTGGTAAAGTATATGTGATTGTGTGGGGTTAGGGGCGAGGCTGTAGAGGGCAATATGAATTTTGTGGCTTGCTATGGTCCAAAGTGTGTGAGATTGCAGAGATGGTGGTGTGAGTTTGGGTTTTGTGGGGGTCCTGGCACAAACGTATGTGCGCTATTGTGACGAAAAGTAGCCTATTGTTTAATCGGGTGTAGTGACTATGTTTGTGGAAAATTTCAGCCAAATCGGTGGAGCGGTTTTTCCGTGATTGAGGAACAAACATCCGAACATGCAAACATCCAAACACAAACCCACAAACTCACAAACTTTCACATTTATAATATTAATAGCATGGGGGTTATGAGGCCTTTGTTCCAGTCTTGGGGGAAGTGTCCGGTGTTGAGGACAAGGGTGAATAGTTTTGCCAGTGCCGCGTGTATTGCTGGAGGGCTGTATTTGATCATCTCTGGTAGGACGCCGTCTGGGCCGCAGGCCTTTTTGCCTTTCAGCAGGTCAATTCTTTCCTGTATATCTTTTATGGTGATTGGCGAGTCCAGAGGGTTCTGGAAGTCTTTGATGACTTTCTGCATATCCCTCAGTTTGGTGATTATCTATTGCTGTTCTGGGGTTAGGTCTTCTTCTGGGATGTTTTTGTAGAGATCTCTGAAGTAGTTGAGCTAGATATTGCCATTTTGGATGTGGAGGGAGTTTTTCTTGGGCTTTGTGCCCATGTGGTGCCAGGTCTCCAAGAATGAGCTGTCCTGGAGGGAGTCCTCTAGTTGCTCTATTTTGTGGGAGAGGTACCTCTGTTTCTTCTCTCTGAAGATGCCTTTGTATTGCTTGCATAGATTGTTGTAGGCTTCCCTCGTCTCTCTGTTGTTGGGGTCTCTGTGCTTCTGGTTGGAAACTGCCCTTAGAGAACGGCGTAGAGCCTTGCAGTTGCTGTCAAACCATTTGTGAGACTGTTTGTTAGTAGGTCTCTTGGGCTTTGTCTGTTTCAGGCCTGCTAGTTCTGCTGTTGTGTACAAGATGTTATTGAAGTCCTTCACTGCTCGGGTGACCCCTTGTTGGTCTGGCCGGTAGGAGCTCATATAGAAGTTTGTGAGCAGTTCCTTGATTTCGGGTCGGTTAGCCGCGTTGGTGTATTTGGTGGCCCGGTGACTGGCCCATTTAAAGGATGGTGGCAGGTTGTAGAGACCAATCTGGTGGGGCTGCTTTGTGAGTGGCTTGTCAGTGGATCTCATGTACAGCAGGATCTGGTTGTGGTCTGACAGGTGTGTCTCAGGGATGACTATGAGAGCATCTATGTCTGCTGGGTCTGCGTCTGTGATGACATAGTCCACCACGCTGTTGCCCACGTGGGAGTTTAGTGTTAAGCGCCCTTGAGAGTCCCCTCTGGTACGCCCGTTCATGTACAGCCCCAGACTCCGGCACAGGTTCAGCAGCTGTCTCCCGCTCTTGTTGACGACTATGTCATAGCTATTTCTTCTTGTCTGTGCAGACTCCAGGTCGTGGACCTCGCCTACTGGGATGTGCAGGTTTCCATCAGAGGACAGGAAGTCTTTCTCTGTGCCAGTCCTGGCGTTTAGGTCGCCACAGATCAGCACTCTGCCTTGGGACTGGAACTGGGCAGATTCCCTTTGTAGGACCTCATAGATGTCTGGGTTGTGGTAGGCAAGAAATAGCGGACCAGCCTCCTCACAGGATTCGGCCAAAGACACACAGCGCTCGCCCGTGGTAATGGATGAAAAACTTCTTTATTATGAACAGATACACAATGCGTTTCTGGCTAGGAAGCCCTTTCTCAAGTGTATAAATTTCCTTCCACAATGGGCCTGAAGCATGGCCCATTGTGGAAGGAAATTTATACACTTGATTTATACACTTCCTGATTGGTTGAGTTCTAGCCCCAGGTAGTTGTAGCTGCTGGTTTTCTCTCTAGAAGTTGCAGGAGCAGGCCTGGGTGCCACGCTGAGTCAAACGCTTTCTTAAAGTCCACGAAGCAGGTGAATATCTTGCCTCTTCTGGTGTTGTGCACGTGCGTCTTGATGAGGCTATGTAGGGTGTAGTTATGGTCCATGGTGCGGTGGTTTGGCATGAACCCTGCTTGGCTCTTGCTGAGGGCCTTGTGTTGTATGAGGAAGGTGAGGATTCTGTTATTGATGATGCTGTTGAACAGTTTCCCCAGCGTGCTGCTGACGCAGATCCCTCTATAGTTGTTGGGGTCGTATTGGTCTCCATTCTTGTAGATGGGAGTTATGAGGCCTTTGTTCCAGACTTGGAGGAAGTGTCCTGTGTTGAATAATTTTGCCAGTGCCACATGTATTGCTGGGGGGCTGTGCTTGATCATCTCTGGTAGGATGTCACCGGGACCACTGGCTTTTCTGCTTTTCAGCAGGGCGATTCTTTCTTGTATGACTTATATGGTGATTGGTGAGTCCAGAGGGTTTGGTGATTATCTATTGCTGTTCTGGGGTTAGGTCTTCTTCTGGGATGTTTTTGTAGAGACCTCTGAAGTAGTTGAGCCAGATATTGCCATTTTGGATGTGGAGGGAGTTTTTCTTGGGCTTTGTGCCCATGTGGTGCCAGGTCTCCCAGAATGAGCTGTCCTGGAGGGAGTCCTCCAGTTGCTCCATTTTGTGGGAGAGATACCTCTGTTTCTTCTCTGTGAAGATGCCTTTGTATCGCTTGCACAGATTATCATAGGCTTCCCTCACCTCCTTGTTGTTGGGGTCTCTGTGTTTTTGGTTGGAGACAGAGATGAGCAAATAGTATTCAATCGAATAGTAGTATTGAATCAAATACCCCCCTCCATAGTTATTGGTGTACTTGGTCGAATACCACGTGGGAAATATTCGATTCCCCTCCCACCTTCCCTGGCGCTTTTTTTTCCAACAATAACTATGCAGGGAAGGTATTAAATCGAATATACTCGCTCATCTCTAGTTGGAGGCTATCCTTAGGGAGTGGCATAATGCTCTGTAGTCGCTGTCGAACCATTTGTGGGACTGTTTGTTTGTGTGTCTTATGGGTTTGGTCTGTTTTCTGCCTGCTAGTTCTGCTGTGGTGTGCAGGATGTTCTTGAAATCCTTTACCGCTCTGGTGGCTCCCTATTGGTCTGGCTGGTAAGGGTTCGTATTGATGCAGATGAGTTGAATCCGGGACATACCTCCAGTGGGATATGACCCACAATCTGGGACTTTCCTGCATAATATGGCAAAATTTAGAGGTATGCCATACAGTGCCATGCAGGGCACCACATACCGTACAGTGCCATACAGGGTCTCACATACTGTACAGTTTCATACAGGGCCCATACAGTGCCTACAAGTAGTATTCAACCCCCTGCAGATTTAGCAGGTTTGATAAGATGCAAATAAGTTAGAGCCTTCAAACTTCAAACAAGAGCAGGATTTATTAACAGATGCATAAATCTTACAAACCAAAAAGTTATGTTGCTCAGTTAAATTTTAATAAATTTTAAACATAAAAGTGTGGGTCAATTATTATTCAACCCCTAGGTTTAATATTTTGTGGAATAATCCTTGTTTGCAATTACAGCTAATAATCGTCTTTTATAAGACCTGATCAGGCCGGCACACGTCTCTGGAGTTATCTTGGCCCACTCCTCCATGCAGTTTTTCTCCAAGTTATCTAGGTTCTTTGGGTGTCTCATGTGGACTTTAATCTTGAGCTCCTTCCACAAGTTTTCAATTGGGTTAAGGTCAGGAGACTGACTAGGCCACTGCAACACCTTGATTTTTTTCCCTCTTGAACCAGGCCTTGGTTTTCTTGGCTGTGTGCTTTGGGTCGTTGTCTTATTGGAAGATGAAATGATGATCCATCTTAAGATCCTTGATGGAGGAGCGGAGGTTCTTGGCCAAAATCTCCAGGTAGGCCGTGCTATCCATCTTCCCATGGATGCGGACCAGATGGCCAGGCCCCTTGGCTGAGAAGCAGCCCCACAGCATGATGCTGCCACCACCATGCTTGACTGTAGGGATGGTATTCTTGGGGTCGTATGCAGTGCCATCCAGTCTCCAAACGTCACGTGTGTGGTTGGCACCAAAGATCTCGATCTTGGTCTCATCAGACCAGAGAACCTTGAACCAGTCTGTCTCAGAGTCCTCCAAGTGATCATGAGCAAACTGTAGACGAGCCTTGACATGACGCTTTGAAAGTAAAAGTACCTTACGGGCTCGTCTGGAACGGAGACCATTGCGGTGGAGTACGTTACTTATGGTATTGACTGAAACCAATGTCCCCACTGCCATGAGATCTTCCCGGAGCTCCTTCCTTCTTGTCCTTGGGTTAGCCTTGACTCTTCGGACAAGCCTGGCCTCGGCACGGGAGGAAACTTTCAAAGGCTGTCCAGGCCGTGGAAGGCTAACAGTAGTTCCATAAGCCTTCCACTTCCGGATGATGCTCCCAACAGTGGAGACAGGTAGGCCCAACTCCTTGGAAAGGGTTTTGTACCCCTTGCCAGCCTTGTGACCCTCCACGATCTTGTCTCTGATGGCCTTGGAATGCTCCTTTGTCTTTCCCATGTTGACCATGTATGAGTACTGTTCACAAATTTGGGGAGGGTCTTAAATAGTCAGAAAAGGCTGGAAAAAGAGATAATTCATCCAAACATGTGAAGCTCATTGTTCTTTGTGCCTGAACTACTTCTTAATACTTTAGGGGAACCAAACAGAATTCTGGTGGTTTGAGGGGTTGAATAATAAATGACCCTCTGAATAAACTTTTCACAATTTAAAAAAAAATTAAACAAAGAAATAACATTCTTTTTTGCTGCAGAGCATTTCACACTTCCAGGCTGATCTACAGTCCAAATGTCACAATGCCAAGTTAATTCCGAATGTGTAAACCTGCTAAATCTGCAGGGGGTTGAATACTACTTGTAGGCACTGTATACTGTAATAGTATCGTTTAGGATCCATATACTGTAGCAGGACTATGCAATTCTTATCTACTGCTAAACAACACACAAATGACAGTGTCATATAATCCCACTTAACAGCACCCAAATAAAACCGACATACAGGTCTCAAATAACCATTCCTTGTATAACCACAAATAGAGATTATAGTTTAGCTACATCCCAGTGAAAAGTCCATTACTTTTATCATTCCTGGCTCTTTTCTTCCCACTTATATTTTATGTTATCCTGTGATCACACCCAGCTCACACTGCAGAGGCTGCTGTAATCTCAAGACTTCCTAGAGACTTCCTCTCAATTTCCTAGAAATTGAGAGGCTACGCACAATATCCACATTTATGATGGTCCTATCTGCTGTTTTCCAGCAAGAGGCTATATACAGGGATCATCTGTGAGAAGCCATTGTGATTCTCATACAGAGTAATTGGTGTAATAATTGTAATTACCGTTGTCAGAGTGTCAGGCCGCTCATTATCATCTAAAAGCTGCGGATCTGGACTCCTATTACACTTTAATACCGCGCTTCTAATTAATCGCTTGTTTGCTTTTTATGAGCTGGTGATACAGCTCAATGTGAGATAATAATAATATCACAAAAAGACCTGCTGGATGTCCATGTATGAGGGAAACCCATACACAAGCCATAGGAAGAGCCCTGAGATCCTACTTGCTGACGGCTTCCAGACACCTAAAGAAATTTTTACTACTGCAACAATGATTAAAATAAAGTGCCATATAGTTATAATCATCCGTTTGAGTAATCCAATAATGTACAGCTGATAATGTCCTATTCACCACCACAGTAAGTCCTGATTATATCCAGGGTTAGGACAGAGCGCTCAGGGCCTGACCCAGTCAGCATTTGCATCCTGTCTACAGGGAAGCTGAAAAGAAGCCAAAGGATAAGGGTGGTGGAGTCAGAATCCATTTTCTTTATCTGGTCTGGGGTCTGAAAGATTTTTCTCAGTCTGTTCCATCGTCTAAATTTAAGTTGTCTGGTTTGGGGTCAGTGTTTCTTCTAGGTCTGACCTCATTACTGTTCTGGTGTGAGGTTTGAATTAATTCTAGGGTCTACTCTGGGGTCTGTACTTCTTGAAGGTCTACTCTGGGGTCCTTACTTTTTGTCGGTCTGCTTTAAGATCTGTACTTCTTGTAGGATGTGATCTGGGATTTGTACTTCTTTTACATCCAGTGAGAGGTCTGAATTTATTAAAAGTTTTTGTGCAGAGTCTGGAGTAATTCTATGGTCTGGTCCAGGGCCTGAAGTAATTCTAGGGTCTGATCCAGGATCTCCAGAAATTCTAGGGTCTGTACCTCTTTAAGTTCTGGTCTGAATTTATTTAGCTCTCTGGTGTGGTGTCTGAATTCTTGGGTCTGGTATTTGGGTCTCATTTCATTTATGTGGGTAGCCTCAAGGCGATCATTTGACATGAGGGCCCCCCACGCCGCACAAACCACACTCCTGCACGCACTAACACGGTCACACATAATGATGCAGGCCTGGCCTGCATGACGCCTGGAACGTCACAAAACAGGCCCGCAGACTATCAGAGCACAGGAGAGGTAAGTAACAGTATTTATGTTCCAATGATCCCACCAGGAGGCAATAAATTTCTTAGTATTATTGCGTTTTTATTCACACGGTTTCTACAATGCTGGGTGAGATTTCAAAATAAACGTTTTCGGCCTGACCGGCCTTCATCAGACTCTACAAAACAAGTATAATGCACAAAACAAAATTGAAAAAAGTGAGTATCACACCATAGCATGTGTTTTATACATTAGGAGTGGGTGGAAAATACAGACTATACAAAATATACAATGTCATCACTGTTGCATTACACTGGAAACATAATAAATGTAACAAGACGATATCAACAGAAATAATCCTGGATAGTGCAAGCTGGTCATCATGAAAATACACAAGATAAGATGCGTCGTTCTCATCGTGTAGGTCCTTGGTCACTTGTGAGCGAATATGAAACATAGAATAATGTTGAAAGGTAATATCACCGTCACACTGAAAGTATATGTGATGATTACACAATCCTCTAAGCACCCCTATAAGATGTAAGTGGAGTAAAGAAAAGTGATTAGAGATAAATGTATAGTAGAACATACCGTTTCTGGTTTCAGCAAGGTTAAAGATAAGGGGATACCCACAGACGGGTATGTAGTCCTGTGGATGAATGCATAATGTTTAGAATTGTAAGGTCGTTAGAAAGCTATTAGAGCAGAGTGAGAAAGTGGCTTACCCCTTGTCACTGTCTGAAGTGTTAACTTTAGCTGTTGTTAACAAGATGCTGGTATCATCACAGTAGTGGTGTGGGGGTGCTATGGACAAAGACCGCAAGATTGTACTATGAGTAATGGAAGGACTATATATGGTTACAAACTACATACAGCGTAAAGTAAAGTGTAGCTTACCCCTTTTAATGGTCTAAAGAGCTTGATGTCTGTGGTTCATGAATCAGAATACTGGTGTCAAAATTGAATAAAGGATCTGAATGCTGCAGATACAGGAAGTATGGTAATTAGGGCCAGAACTTATTAATGTGTATAAAAGGTGAAACAGCAAAGAATGTTACCTGGATTGCTTGCCTCACAGTAACTGGCTAAAGCATTGGTGGTGCAGTGTGCCCTGTGGAAGAAAGATCACTGTGACACTGGTGCCATGCATTCTAACTGAATTGCCACTGAATGAGCACAATTCTATGGTGGTGGGGGTACCCCAAGAGTCTCCTTACCTGTGGAGACCGCGTTCGATGTGTCCTCTTTCATTGGTGGTGTGGCAGGGACTGCGAGAGGCTCGCGCTTTATCGCGCGCTGAGCCGGTCTCGCTATGACGTCACGACGCGCATGCGTCATGACGTTGAGCCCGGCGTGCATCCCTTCATTGGCTCAAGTAACGATATCCAGGGATTTCCTGGCGACGGCACCGGCAGAATTACGACAGAGAGACCTGGAAAAGGACTCAAGGAACTCATTAACCTGGAATTACATTGTGCCACCCTGGCAGAATATGTCAAGGTCCAACGTATACCGAGAGGATTACGAATGACCACTTTCCCTACAATTTTCAGGGATGATAACTCATATACGCAGCAATTCGAGATGATACTTAACAAATGTTCATACGATTTAATGCTACTAACGATTTCTTTTCTCCAAAAGGCGATTAATTCACTAAAGTCACAGATTGAGGCCATGGAACAACAACTTAGGAGCACATGCTCAAAGATGGAGTTCGAGACCACTAAAGAGACCCTCCGGACCACTCTGTCTGAACATCGCACGGAGGTAGAAGCACAAAAAAGGAAAAAATTCCAACATGACTTTGATGACTACAATAACAGCAGGGTATACAAGTGGCAGGACGGCTTCCGAAGAGAAGGTCCCCCCAACCACCCTAGATCAATATCACCGACGACCTCGGACTCTGATTCAACGAGATCATTTTCCTGGGAACGGGGTCCAACATCTACCAACCCTGGGAGGAGGGGCAACACAAGACCACGTGATACGACTCGTGACAACAGGGGCAGAGTCACCATTCCCACTAGATCACAGGTAGGACAAGAATCACTAGTGATTAATATAAGCTCTAAAACCCTTGACCCTATGTTTATTGATTTGTTACAGAAGGGCCTATCATTTTGCCCCTCATACAAGTTCAACCTGTTTCAAACCGATCTAGACCTTCAGAGGTTCTTTAGATCAATACGCCTGAAAGCCTATTTTTCATCTCAACCCAGTAATACTGTGGCCAATACCATTAGAAACTCGGAGTTTATTACATCCAAGTCACTTGGCTTAAGGAATAAGAGCACCTTCCAACCCCCTAAGAACATCCCGGCAGTGGAGGCCACGATCAATCTGATCCAAAGGGATGTTAACTCCCTACGAAGGGAAGTGGAGGGTAACAGACTCTCATGTGCCTCTAACCTAACCCATGAACAGAGACAAATTCTAAGATCAGTCACTGAGGACAGATCTTTAATTATAAAGCCAGCTGACAAAGGGGGTGCGACAGTCATAATGGACAGGGTTGACTATGTAGAGGAGATCATGGGGCAACTCAATAATCGGGAGGTCTATGAGCCCCTTAGACAGAACCCTATATCTGCCATCAGGGAAAGAATACAGGAGACCCTGCAGCTCCATAGACAGTTGGGGACGATAGATGACGACACTATGCAGTTCCTTACCAATACAACACCAGTTACACCCGTCTTCTACACCCTCCCTAAAATCCACAAAAGACTACAAAAAACCCCCGGCAGACCAATAGTAGCCTCAACCGACTCAATACTTTCGCCATTAGCCATCTTTCTAGAAAAAATAATCACTCCTTTCACGAAAAACACAACTTCTTTTTTACTGGATACGTCTATGTTCCTCAACTTCATACGTACAAACAGTACAGTACCTATCGATACCATCTTAGTAACTTTTGATGTGGTGAGTCTATACACTTCCATTACACACAACAAGGGGATTCAGGCTACAAGAAAGTTGCTTGAGAAATCCAACCTCAGTCCACAGGTCATATCACTGACAGTGGATCTCCTCAGGATTGTATTGGAAGAGAATTATTTTCTCTTCCAAGATACTTTCTATAAACAGAGGCAAGGGACCGCTATGGGGTCCAATGTGGCCCCCCCCATATGCCAACGCGTACATGGCGGACTTTGAGGAGACTTGGGTTTATCCGTTCCCCCACTTCCAAACACATTGTCTATTATGGAAGAGATTCATAGACGACATATTCTGTCTATGGACAGGGGGATTAGAAACACTACTAACGTTTAGGGACTACCTGAATAGCATTTGGCCAGAGCTTCAATTCACACTAACAAATAGCAGTGAGTCTATCAGCTTTCTGGATACACTGGTTAACAAGGACGAAGCAGGAAACCTATCCACTGATCTATTCGTGAAGAGGACTGACAGAAACAATCTTCTTCATTTTTCAAGTTTCCATCCAATGGCAACTAAAAAGTCCCTCCCTAAGTCCCAATTCACAAGGGTGGAATGTATAGTTGAGGACCCCATAAAACGCTCCTCTAGATTGGAGGAGATGCGCTCTAAATTTAGAGAGAGGGGATATCCAGATTCCATCCTACAGGAATCTCGACCAAACACCACACAAACAACCAATAGAGTTAGGTCAAAACGTATACCTTTCATTCATACCTATCATCCCTTCAACTATAAAATACACTGCATCATTCGTAAACACTGGGGTACACTTAAAAGATCGTTCCCTAACGTAGAGGAATTCCAAAATTGATTCATGCCATGTTATAAGCGTCCTAGGAACATACGGGACACGATAGTGAAAGCTGACCTCGGTTCCAACCTGAGAATACCTAGACAGACATTCCTTGATACACCCATAAAAAACAAAAAAAACTTTGCAAGTCTTCAGTAGGTGATACCTTTTTTAATGGCTAACTCATAGTGATGACAGAATATGACGTTTCGAAGCTTCCTCTGAGCTTCTTCTTCAGATATAACTAAAAACACTTTCTAGAGGCTGCATATTTATAACTGGACACAGGGGGAGGATTACAGGAGGGAGGGGGGAAGAGGCTTATTACTATATACTTATAACAACAAACAATCAATTGCCAGATCCCCAGTTCTTATCTTAATGGCTGTCTTAATGATGTGTATAAAAAGACATAAACCCACGTGAGATGTTCATCCCATTGTCCAACGTCTGGAATAGGGTCATGGCCTTGTACTCATAAATCAGTCGCTGTTTCCTTGATTTAAAGTTCCCTTTTAAGATCAAGATTTTCATGTCATTGATGATGCTGTGGTCTTCCTGGCAAAAATGATTTGGCACGGGAAGATCAGTTCTCTGTTGTTTGATTGTATGGCGATGTGAATTAATTCTCATTCTGAGTTTCTGACCAGTCTCTCCAACATACAGATTTTCAGTGGAACATTTGGTGCAAATGATCAAATACACCACATTAGGTGTGTTACAGGTGAACGTACCTGGGATTTTATATTCCCTGTTAGAGTTTGGTATCTCTATCTTGTCAGTGGTCAGTATGTGCGGGCAGGTCTTGCACCTCTTCTGTCCACATGGGAATGTTCCTTTGTTAGTTGGAGGTGACAGTGAGCTGCTAATAATCATATTCCTGAGGTTTGGTGGCTGTCTGTAGCATAGGAGAGGGGGGTCAGAAAATATAGATTTTAGACGGTTGTCTTTTTGCAGTAGTGAATGTAATTTGCGTGTGATTCCTCTCAGCGTCTCCAGGTGGCGGTTGTATGTGACAACCAGGGGCACGCGATTGTTCTCCTGTTTGGTATTGTATTTTAATAACTCAGATCTTGGTATCCTGGTGGCTCTGGTGATTTGGTTATCAACTGTTCTTGGATGGTAACCCTGCCTCAAGAATGTGTTTTTGAGGCCCCCAAGGTGTTCGTCCCTATCTGCAGGGTTTGAACATATGCGATGGTATCTGATGGCCTGGCTGTAGACAATGGAGTTCTTTATGTGTTTAGGATGAAAGCTATCCCATCTTAGGTACGTAGGGCGGTCAATTGGTTTCCGATACAGCGATGTCTCAATTTTGTTGTCATGTATCTTGATGACTGCATCCAGGAAGTTTATTTCGGAGAAGGAGTGATTGAGCGTCAGGTTGATGGTGGGATGGAACTGGTTGAACTGTTCATGGAAGGTTTTCAGCTGTTCCTCAGACCCGGTCCAAATGATTAGGATATCATCAATGAAGCGATAGTAGGCCCGAGGCCTAATGGTGCAGGTGGATAGGAAGTCACTCTCAAGCTTGGCCATGAAGAGATTAGCGTACTGTGGCGCCATTTTGCTCCCCATTGCGGTGCCGGTCCGTTGTAAATAGATGCAGTCACCAAAGGAGAAGTAATTGTGAGTGAGGATGAATTTTGTCAGTTTCACCACCGATTCAGCGTTCATACCTCGCTTTTCCATGAAAAACTGGCAGGCATTTATACCGTCCTGGTGTGGAATGTTGGAGTACAGGGATTCTACATCCATGGTGGCCAGGATGGTTCCATCTGGAAGGGGACCTATAGTGGATAGTTTGTTTAATAGGTCTGTAGTATCCTGTAGGTAGCTGGCTGTATCCTTCACTAAAGGTTTGAGGATACCCTCCACCCATCCAGAGATTTGTTCAGTGAGAGTCCCAACACATGAGATGATCGGTCTCCCTGGGTTCCCAGGTTTGTGCAGTTTTGGAAGCATATAAAAAGTCCCTGTCCTTGGACTTGCTGGTATGAGGCTGCTTAGGCTTATTGCTCCATCAGATAGGCCGGAGATCACCTTTTTCAGTTTTTTAGAGTACTCCACTGTGGGGTCTGAATCCAACTTGGAGTAGTAGTGTGTGTCATTCAGTTGTCTGTGTGCCTCCTGTATGTAGTCGGATGTGTTCATCATGCCTATAGCGCCACCCTTGTCCGCTGGTTTAATGATGATGTCGTTATTATTTCTCAGAGATTTTATGGCCCTTCTTTCCTGGGCACTGATGTTAGATGGCAGTGCTTTATTTGTATCCAGTATAGTGGATTTGACCATGTGTCTGAAACAGTCTATGTAATTATCCAAATCAAAATTTCGTCCAGTTGGAGGTGTCCAATCAGATGTCTCCTTTTTTGCTAAGATTGGAATCTCTGAAGGGGTAGGTTGAGTCTCCTCTGTGTCATCTGTGTCATGAAAATATTCTCTCAGGCGCAGTCTCCTGAAAAAATCCTCCATGTCGCTGCACAGTTCAATTTTATCCATGGTTTTAGAAGGACAAAATGAGAGTCCCCTGGAGAGTACCCCAAATTCTGCTTTGGTGGGTTCATAGGTGGAGAGATTGATAACACAGTTCTGTGTTTCCAAATCCACGTGTGAGTGGTCCCGGTTGTTGTTAGATATATATTTTGCTTTGTGTGTATTCTTGTAGAATCCTGCAGCAAGTCTCAGTCTGTGGAGTTTCTTTCGCTTATTGAGGATCAGAGATTTCTGCAGTTTATCATAGTATTGTAGTAATGTTATCCTGGAGCTCTCCTCGATATTGTTCCATTTTGTTTTAATCTCCATTTGGATTTTACTCTTGATGCTGTAGAAGTGATGTATGAGGTGATTCCGCAGTCTCTCTGAAGTTCTATAACACAAGTTTTGTGCATAGTGAGTATTGTATGTAGATGCGATGGGGTTTGTGAGCCTGAGTCCTTTAGGAATTAATTTCTCTTTTCTGCAATTAGATAGGAAAAAGATATCGCTGTCCAGCTGTGCCCGTTTCTTCAGAAGTGTTTTCAGGTCCTTAAATTTCCGGTAGATTCTGGTATCCTCCATTTGGTAAAAGGAAAATGTTTGTTTTGGTACCGTGTTAGCCAGTGGTTATAAAATATAAAAAACAAAAAAAACTTTGCAAGTCTTCAGTAGGTGATACCTTTTTTAATGGCTAACTCATAGTGATGACAGAATATGACATTTCGAAGCTTCCTCTGAGCTTCTTCAGATATAACTAAAAACACTAAAGGACTCAGGCTCACAAACCCCATCGCATCTACATACAATACTCACTATGCACAAAACTTGTGTTATAGAACTTCAGAGAGACTGCGGAATCACCTCATACATCACTTCTACAGCATCAAGAGTAAAATCCAAATGGAGATTAAAACAAAATGGAACAATATCGAGGAGAGCTCCAGGATAACATTACTACAATACTATGATAAACTGCAGAAATCTCTGATCCTCAATAAGCGAAAGAAACTCCACAGACTGAGACTTGCTGCAGGATTCTACAAGAATACACACAAAGCAAAATATATATCTAACAACAACCGGGACCACTCACACGTGGATTTGGAAACACAGAACTGTGTTATCAATCTCTCCACCTATGAACCCACCAAAGCAGAATTTGGGGTACTCTCCAGGGGACTCTCATTTTGTCCTTCTAAAACCATGGATAAAATTGAACTGTGCAGCGACATGGAGGATTTTTTCAGGAGACTGCGCCTGAGAGAATATTTTCATGACACAGATGACACAGAGGAGACTCAACTACCCCTTCAGAGATTCCAATCTTAGCAAAAAAGGAGACATCTGATTGGACACCTCCAACTGGACGAAATTTTGATTTGGATAATTACATAGACTGTTTCAGACACATGGTCAAATCCACTATACTGGATACAAATAAAGCACTGCCATCTAACATCAGTGCCCAGGAAAGAAGGGCCATAAAATCTCTGAGAAATAATAACGACATCATCATTAAACCAGCGGACAAGGGTGGCGCTATAGGCATGATGAACACATCCGACTACATACAGGAGGCACACAGACAACTGAATGACACACACTACTACTCCAAGTTGGATTCAGACCCCACAGTGGAGTACTCCAAAAAACTGAAAAAGGTGATCTCCGGCCTATCTGATGGAGCAATAAGCCTAAGCAGCCTCATACCAGCAAGTCCAAGGACAGGGACTTTTTATATGCTTCCAAAACTGCACAAACCTGGGAACCCAGGGAGACCGATCATCTCATGTGTTGGGACTCTCACTGAACAAATCTCTGGATGGGTGGAGGGTATCCTCAAACCTTTAGTGAAGGATACAGCCAGCTACCTACAGGATACTACAGACCTATTAAACAAACTATCCACTATAGGTCCCCTTCCAGATGGAATCATCCTGGCCACCATGGATGTAGAATCCCTGTACTCCAACATTCCACACCAGGACGGTATAAACGCCTGCCAGTTTTTCATGGAAAAGCGAGGTATGAACGCTGAATCGGTGGTGAAACTGACAAAATTCATCCTCACTCACAATTACTTCTCCTTTGGTAACTGCATCTATTTACAACGGACCGGCACCGCAATGGGGAGCAAAATGGCGCCACAGTACGCTAATCTCTTCATGGCCAAGCTTGAGAGTGACTTCCTATCCACCTGCACCATTAGGCCTCGGACCTACTATCGCTTCATTGATGATATCCTAATCATTTGGACCTGGTCTGAGGAACAGCTGAAAACCTTCCATGAACAGTTCAACCAGTTCCATCCCACCATCAACCTGACGCTCAATCAGTCCTTCTCCGAAATAAACTTCCTGGATGCAGTCATCAAGATACATGACAACAAAATTGAGACATCGCTGTATCGGAAACCAATTGACCGCCCTACGTACCTAAGATGGGATAGCTTTCATCCTAAACACATAAAGAACTCCATTGTATACAGCCAGGCCATCAGATACCATCGCATATGTTCAAACCCTGCAGATAGGGACGAACACCTTGGGGGCCTCAAAAACACATTCTTGAGGCAGGGTTACCATCCAAGAACAGTTGATAACCAAATCACCAGAGCCACCAGGATACCAAGATCTGAGTTATTAAAATACAATACCAAACAGGAGAACAATCGGGTGCCCCTGGTTGTCACATACAACCCCCACCTGGAGACGCTGAGAGGAATCACACGCAAATTACATCCACTACTGCAAAAAGACAACCGTCTAAAATCCATATTTTCTGACCCCCCTCTCCTATGCTACAGACAGCCACCAAACCTCAGGAATATGATTATTAGCAGCTCACTGTCACCTCCAACTAACAAAGGAACATTCCCATGTGGACAGAAGAGGTGCAAGACCTGCCCGCACATACTGACCACTGACAAGATAGAGATACCAAACTCTAACAGGGAATATAAAATCCCAGGTACGTTCACCTGTAACACACCTAATGTGGTATATTTGATCATTTGCACCAAATGTTCCACTGAAAATCTGTATGTTGGAGAGACTGGTCAGAAACTCAGAATGAGAATTAATTCACATTGCCATACAATCAAACAACAGAGAACTGATCTTCCCGTGCCAAATCATTTTTGCCAGGAAGACCACAGCATCATCAATGACATGAAAATCTTGATCTTAAAAGGGAACTTTAAATCAAGGAAACAGCGACTGATTTATGAGTACAAGGCCATGACCCTATTCCAGATGTTGGACAATGGGATGAACATCTCACGTGGGTTTATGTCTTTTTATACACATCATTAAGACAGCCATTAAGATAAGAACTGGGGATCTGGCAATTGATTGTTTGTTGTTATAAGTATATAGTAATAAGCCTCTTCCCCCCTCCCTCCTGTAATCCTATCCCTATGTGTCCTGTTGTACATAAATATGCAGCCTCTAGAAAGTGTTTTTAGTTATATCTGAAGAAGAAGCTCAGAGGAAGCTTTGAAACGTCATATTCTGTCATCACTATGAGTTAGCCATTAAAAAAGGTATCACCTACTGAAGACTTACAAAGTTTTTTTTGTTTTTTATATTTTATAACCACTGGCTAACATGGTACCAAAACAAACATTTTCCTTTTGATACACCCAGGAAGGGCACTTTCCCGTGCCTGGGCTGCTTTCAATGCTCGAATATTCTCAAGGGTGATAAAATCTACCATCCACTGTCAGGTTGGGTTTTTCCATCACCAGGTTATTTTACCTGTGAATCGACATATGTGGTCTACTTGATCAAGTGCCCGTGCGGTCTCGCATACGTTGGGGAGACCACCCAGTGTGTGCGAGACCGCATACGCCAACACAAATCGAATATTCGATGCCAACTGTCACATTTACCAATACCAGCCCACTTTATGGATCAGGGCCACAACATTGCGCAACTAAGATTCCAGGTGCTGGAACAGGTCGAGGCCCCAAGAAGAGGGGGCGACAGAGTGTGCCTTCTAAAACGAAGGGAAGCATACTGGATCTATACACTCCAGACCATGGAACCTCTGGGATTGAATAGGGAATATGACATTTCCGCTTTCCTATAATACTGGACCTGAATTACTAATGTGGTTTTCATTTCTTTCAGAACCGCCGTTAGATGTCTATTAACTCAGAATTTGTGACATCGTGACAAAGGTATCCTTGGTCCGCCAACTTCGGGCATTGATCCCTTGAGCAACACTGGGTTCCAATTTCCCATCCTTCTTTTCTCTTTTCCCAGCACTATCTATCTGTTGTATTTCCTGTATCATCTTCACCTGACCTTTCGCTCACAACATATCTTCCATTAATATCTTTGCTTTAATATTTTTAATATTTGTATTTTTTTCCATTCCAATATTTTTGCCTTCTTTTTGTTTCTACTGTTTATTACTAATCCCTAAACTTGTGTACCCCTTTTATATCTTTATACACATTCATACATCTATACATCATGCTTTTTTCCTTTTCTCTTTCCCCAATCTCTGTCCCCCAGGTTTTACTTTGGTATACACATTTCTTTTCCATATACAGATGGTCCCCCAGAATTTATCTCAATAGATATTTACATACATCTCACATGCATGTATACACACCGTAGGACCGATACAGCTGCGCTCAAGCCCGTACTGATTCAATGCCTACACACGCCTGCTAGCAGCAGGCAGGGCGTCCTGGGTCTCCTTGGCAACAGCGGTCACATGGGAAAGCCGGCCCACGTGACCTCCGCATCTCCCCGTGCGCTGCATTCCCTTCCGCAATGAAGGGATGCACGCCGGGCTCAACGCCATGTCGCATGCGCGTCGTGACGTCATAGCGAGACCGGCTCAGCGCGCGATAAAGCGCGAGCCTCTCGCAGTCCCTGCCACACCACCAATGAAAGAGGACACATCGAACGCGGTCTCCACAGGTAAGGAGACTCTTGGGGTACCCCCACCACCATAGAATTGTGCTCATTCAGTGGCAATTCAGTTAGAATGCATGGCACCAGTGTCACAGTGATCTTTCTTCCACAGGGCACACTGCACCACTAATGCTTTAGCCAGTTACTGTGAGGCAAGCAACCCAGGTAACATTCTTTGCTGTTTCACCTTTTATACACATTAATAAGTTCTGGCCCTAATTACCATACTTCCTGTATCTGCAGCATTCAGATCCTTTATTCAATTTTGACACCAGTATTCTGGTTCATGAACCACAGACATCAAGCTCTTTAGACCATTATAAGGGGTAAGCTACACTTTACTTTACGCTGTATGTAGTTTGTAACCATATATAGTCCTTCCATTACTCATAGTACAATCTTGCGGTCTTTGTCCATAGCACCCCCACACCACTACTGTGATGATACCAGCATCTTGTTAACAACAGCTAAAGTTAACACTTCAGACAGTGACAAGGGGTAAGCCACTTTCTCACTCTGCTCTTATGCATTCACCCACAGGACTACATACCCGTCTGTGGGTATCCCCTTATCTTTAACCTTGCTGAAACCAGAAACGGTATGTTCTACTATACATTTATCTCTAATCACTTTTCTTTACTCCACTTACATCTTATAGGGGTGCTTAGAGGATTGTGTAATCATCACATATACTTTCAGTGTGACGGTGATATTACCTTTCAACATTATTCTATGTTTCATATTCGCTCACAAGTGACCAAGGACCTACACGATGAGAACGACGCATCTTATCTTGTGTATTTTCATGATGACCAGCTTGCACTATCCAGGATTATTTCTGTTGATATCGTCTTGTTACATTTATTATGTTTCCAGTGTAATGCAACAGTGATGACATTGTATATTTTGTATAGTCTGTATTTTCCACCCACTCCTAATGTATAAAACACATGCTATGGTGTGATACTCACTTTTTTCAAATTTGTTTTGTACATTATACTTGTTTTGTAGAGTCTGATGAAGGCCGGTCAGGCCGAAAACGTTTATTTTGAAATCTCACCCAGCATTGTAGAAACCGTGTGAATAAAAACGCAATAATACTAAGAAATTTATTGCCTCCTGGTGGGATCATTTGATATATTGATTACGGATTGGGACCCTATCCCACCATTTATCCACCAAAAGCCATCACACTTCTTTGTATAGTATTTATGTTCCCTTCCCTTCCCTGAGCCTCCAATCATTATACTTCAGGATCTGAAAAAAACTAGAATGATATAAGTGTTTGTTGGGGTTCGCAGGCCCCAGACTCACTTACCGATCCCTGCTCCTTATCACAGCAACATCCACTTCCGCAGAAGGCAGTGAGTAGGAGCAGGGATCGGTAAGTAAATAGGGCCTATTACCTACTGGGGTTACGCCTGGGCCCCTGTGGCAGTCGCTACTGCGGCTACCCCGGTATTTGCGCCATTGCTGTAAACTCCAGGGGTATCCAGGGAAGGTGCTTTAATCTGTCAGGCTGATGCAGCAGTAGTATTCAGCATTCAGCAGTAGTACACGGGGAGGTATAGGGACTCTGCATAGACCAGCCTCCAACTCCACTAGCGGTTCGTACATATCTGGGGTGGACAATGTTTCCATGTGGTCCACTGGAAAAGGGAATATCAGCAGATCAGGTCGAGTACCAGCAGAACAGGAAGAAAGTCATATCCACCTTGGGGGCATTTCATCACATCAGTCTTTATACTTCCATATATTGTCACAATCTGCATCATCCTTGACTGTGGATTATAAAACCTGCATTACCAGTATATACAAAGTCAAGTAATAATGGCAAAGGCTGAGGAGCGCTATTTATTCTCTTCTGTCTCTTTCTTGCTAATATCAGGTCCTTACTATGTCCTCCCTGAACAGTGAATATCCCAGACAAAACGAACACCGCATCAAGCACACCTGGATCTGCTCTTGAATACTGCTCTGATCCTCCACTATGGTTGCTTCATGTTGCTATATAGCAGGGGTGAGCAACCTTCGGCACTCCAGCTGTTATGAAACCACAACTCACAACATGCTCCATTCACTTCCATGGAAGTTCCAATTACAGCAGAGCAAGTATGCATGCTGGGAGTTGTAGTTTTACAACAGCTGGAGTGCCTAAAGTTGCCTACTCCTGCTATATAGAGTGGAGAGGTGAGAGAAATAATTTTTTGGGAAACAAATCTTGCAGTTATCTGGAAAAGTTGTTACAGTGTTAAAAATGTATGAACAATTTTATTAATAAATATACCAAATTTAAAACAATACACAGACAATACAATACACAAAAAAGGCGTTTCAGATTGTCCCACCGGTGATGTACTGAGCGTCCCCCTCCTCTTTTATTGTTTCATTTGGACTATAGGAATCATGTCTGTATCTATGGGTATGTATGTGTGATCCCATTTGGAACACCTTATACTCTTTGATAATTATGTGACCATGGTTATATTTATATCATGGTCTGTTAGGTCATTGCATTAAAATTATTTCACCATAGGCTATTTAGTGATAGATAATCGATTTATACCTTTTTTGACCACATATATATTTTTCATCAGATATTTTTCCTATCCTGTTATATTATATTCATTGGGGGAAGGGTCTCGGTTTCCACCCGTTGGAGGGTTACGGTATTGTACCACCATATACTGGGGGATTTTCCCCTGCTTGTCTCCCCTTTTTGTGTATTGTCTGTGTATTGTTTTAAATTTGGTATATTTATTAATAAAATTGTTCATACATTTTTAATTTAGTGTCTCTAGTTGTTTTTGGTATATGCTTTATTGGTTTGGAGACTGATATTGTTATTTTTGGGTTATTTATTTTGGTTTTCAAAGTTGTTACAGTGGTCTGGGCTCAATGAAAAAGAAAAAGAAAGAGTTCGGAAGAAATGGTGTCTCTGAGTTACGAGGATGTTATGTAGTCCCTGACCAGTTCCCCTTTATAGCGAAGATAAGCTCACAGGTACATATATGTATATGCCAGTAGTATTATATCCCACAGACCATATGGGGTTGTATATACTGACCAGAAGTGACATTACTACAAGTAGTCACTTAAGACAAAATATAAATGTATATACTCCAGTAGTGACTCAAGACTATAAATGTACAGTATATACTCCGGTAGTCCCTACCTCAGGGAGCTCCGCGAGTTGAGACTCCAGGCCTTATCCAGACAGGACATCCACTTAAGGGGTTCACCAAAGCAGCTACGCCACTCACACCACACAGCACCGCAGAAAATAACACAGCTACACTGGCCAGCTTCTGATACCGGTTGCCAGAAAGCCTTTTGGACCTTAGGCAGTTACCCATGACTCGGTTCACCACACCCCTTATCATTAATTCCACAGCAAACTGCCTGTATTGTATGAAGAGTTTTGATTACCAACAGAGGTTTTGCCTTCATCCCGTTAAATAGACCCACGCTAAAAGTTGATGCTACAAGTAGATGTACTAAATATAGTAGTCTATCCATACCCTCCACCACCCTCTCCATTACTACACGAAGGCTCAGATTCATAAGGAGGGGTTTATGAGCACTCATCTCTGACGCAACAATGGAAAAGGCAGTTTTGGGAACTACAGACTAGGACAAGGTGCCATTGAGCTTTGGAGAGACTCACAAATGCAAACCACATATGGACACCCATCAATAACCTGCCTGATCTTACAAGAACACTGACGCAATGCAACATCGCACAATCTAAACATAGCAGGCACCGGACAAGACCCCTCAGGTAAAGATCTGGCACAAAACTGGAATTCCAACTCCTAAGAACAAAAGCAGTGATTTCTGTAAGGTGCAGGACCAAACAGCACATGATCTCCAGCCCACCATTCGTGGTGATATCACTGAGATGTGGACTAGCATAGGAATACACTCCGGCCAGAAGTGTTACCACCATGCATGTAGCACGAGTGCTCTATAGTACAAGCAAATCACCACTTGTAGCACAGTGCCCAACAAGTATTAAAAAAAAAACATGTGCTGCCTGTTCCTGCATATCACAGAAGTCACTGCCATCGTCCTCAGGGAACTCCTGAGTTGGACTCCAACTCTTACCCACAATCTCCACTTGGTAGGGAGCACCTACACTGCTCAGATCATACAACATCATAGTGGGGGAATCACAGATCCCACGCAGCTTGTTACATGTTCCCTCAATGTTAGCCGGATGTAGGACTAGACAAGTCATGACAGCTATCCACACCTAGTCTACATCCGCTTGCCCCTTCATCACTCTGCAACGCATTATCTTTCTAACAACTAACTATACAATAGTATACAAGCAGTAGTATACAGTAGTAGTAGAAAAGTCATATAAAGATATATTAGAGGTCAGTTCTCAAGGAAACAGGCAAAACTTAAAAAGCACATAGTAATCTACCACTAATGCCTTCCACCACCCCCTCCATCACCACATGAAGACTTGAATTCATAATGAGATACTTATGAACCATAGGCCTCCGAGGTACCAATGAGGAGAGCAGCTTTAGGGTCAGTTCACACGTGAAAACCGCCTAGCTTATTTGTGCGAGGTAAAAAACCTCGAGGAGTTTTTTTGACGCTGTTTTTTGCATTCCACGCGGTTTTTGACGAGGTTTTTGACGCGGTTTTCGCTAGCGGTTTTCGCTAGGTTTTTTTTTTCCTATATGTGCTATAGAAACTGCAGGCGAAAACCGCGCGTTTTTTTGCAAAAAACCATGCGGTTTTGTGTGCAAAAAACCGCGCGGTTTTTTACCGCGCGGTTTTCGCCTCCCATTCACTTCTATGCAATTCTTCAGGCGTTTTCCGCCTGAAGAAAGGTCATGTCGCTTCTTCAGGCGGAAAACGCTAGGAGGAAAAAAAAAGCTAGTGGTCTACATAGACCACCATGTTAAAGGAGAGGTTTTTGAAGCGAATTCCGCTGTCAAAAACCTCCCCTTTGCCCACGTGTGAACTAGCCCTTAGGCACCAGCTTTACTGTATATTGATCCTTGCTCCCAACAGCTGCAAAATACACAAAAAAAGGCCAAATGGAACTTACCTACGATCTTGTGGCATGATGGTAAGGTGGGGTTATTTGACATTCTTCTAGTAGTAGATTCAGCTTTCACATCTACAAAAGTGGAAAATATGACACTTATAAAACCATTTTACGCTAGGTTCACACTAGCGTTCGGCAGTCCGTTCTGCAGGCAGAAGACGGAAACCTGTCAGATCGGGTGCGGCGGTGAGCGTTTTATGCTCTCCGCCGCGAAACCGTTTTTTTTTAAATCGGACACAGAGTACTGCATGTCCGACTTTGTGTACGGTTTAAAAAAAACGGTTTCGCGGCGGAGAGCATAAAACGCTCACTGCCGCTCATGGCCGGACATCTTTCAAACCCATTCAAATGAATGGGTATGAAAGAGTCCTGCAGGTTTCCGTCTCCTGCCTCTGTTTTGTGCAGGAAACGGAAACCTGCAGAACGGAGACTGGGCGCAGATGTGAACAAGCCCTTAGTGGTGATGCAGAAACTGCAGGAGATTAATGTAGCATTTAAGAAATCCAACAATCTTCAGACATAGGGTAGAACTTATGCATTATAGACATACTGTGAGCAGAACATTCAATACAGCAACATTCTTACCCGGATCTTCTCAAGACAGCAAGACATGAAGGGAACCCTGAAGGGTTCTCTATAAACCAACATGATCACAATAGCATTTACTAAAGGATATTAAAGAATATATGTGGGGGGGAGTCATTCTTATCAAGGTATTAACCCCTTAACGACCGGCCCATAGTAAAATTACGTCGGCACTTGCAGGTCCTTCCTGACTGCCCTATAGTAAAATTACGTCGGGCAGTCAGGGAAGGATTCCCTGTCAGTGCCGACGTAATTGGAGCAAGTCTTAGCTGTATCTTACAGCTAAGACCTTGCTCCATAACCCCCCATCGGAGGGGTCTCCGATCGGGGTTTTTTAACCCCTTCAGTTCCGTGATCAAACATGATCACGGAACTGAAGCGGTTCCGTGACGGTGCCAGCCAAATCGGCACCTCCCGCGGCGAGATCGGGGGGTGCAGATGTCTCTAACATGGAGCCTGGGGTCTGGCCAGTGACCCCAAGCTCCAAGAGACCCCCAATACCTGGTTGATCCTGCCCGGATTAAGAGGAAGTCAGACGCAGGCAGCCCCTGCGTCTGACTTCCTCCAGACGCTGCAAGACACTGACAGCTGTGTCCTGCAGCGTCTAATAGAGAATTAGTGATGCTTTTATCAAAGCATCACTAATCCAAGTGTCCTAAAGTAAAAACTGTAAAAGTAAAAAATAGAAAGTGAAAAATAAATAAAGTGTCTGATAAAAATGAATAAACTTCCCAAAATTCCCTTTTTTCTATAGAAAATGAATTATATTAAAAAAAAACCTAAAAGTGAATAAAAACAATACATATTTGGTAGAATGCAATGCCAGAATTGATTTTACTTTAAAAAATCCAGCAAAAAAGAGTTAATAAAATGTATTCAATAAGTTGTAGGCACCCAAAAATGGTGTCATTACAAAATGAATCTCATCCCGCAAACAACAAGCCCTTATATGGCCACGTCACCAGAAAAATAAAGAAAATATAACATCTAGCAATGTGAAGACAAACAACCCCAAAATCGCCAAATCATTAGAACACAACTGGCTGCGGCAGGAAGAGAATATATAAGCGGTGCGAGCGGATATCAAGGGACACCCCAGATTTACAGCTTATGAGGGAAAAGACACCAGAAGTGACCCCCAGAGTAACTCCCCCAATCATGGGACATAGTAGGGAATTTGGTGTCTGCAATGTCCTCCACACCGCTTACATATTCCCTCTTCACCATCCGCTGTGCAGTCACGTCTGGGATACTAATACTCACTACACCCCCTGATACATTCTTTGAAGGGTGCAGTTTTCAAAATGGGGTCACTCCTTTGGGGAATCCAGTTTTCTGGTACGTTATAGGCAAAACATGGCATAGCGTCTGGTTACCAAACATCTGAATCTGTACTCTAAAAGCCGCATAGCGCTCCTTCCATTCTGCTCCCTGCTGTGTACCCCAACTGAAGATTATGCCCCATGTATGACACATGTATGACACTGGTGTACCCGGGATAACGTACGTAATGTCATATGTGGGTATAAACTGATATTAGGGCACAGCCGAACACAGAAGGGAAGAAGGGTCATTGGGTTTTTGGAGCACAGATGGTTTGGTTTTTGGATGCCATGACACATTTGCAGAGCTGAAGCGCCAGTAAAGTGGGATCCCCTGATATGTGACCTTATTTTGGAAACTACACCCCTGAAGGATTTCTCCAGGGGTACAGACAGCATTTTTAACCCCCAAGTGTTGCTATAACTTATTATCCATAAATGAATACGCAGCTGATTGTGAAAGGTGAAAATGACCATTTTTCCAGGAATCCATCATTTCCGTGCCTAATATGTTGTGCCCGACTTGTATCAGAGATGAACGATCTAAAAGCTGTTGTGCCCGGGAACATATCAGATACTGAAATGGCGAATCTCTGGAAAACTTCATTTTTAACTTCTCATTATCAGCCGCAATTTCATTTCTGGAAACCAAATAAATGCAACACTCAAGGGTTAAAAATGCTCGTTACGCCACTTGATAAATCCCATCAGTGGGCTAGTGTCCAAAATGGGTTGACATGTCTGCAGATTCCACTTTATTGGCAATTCAGGGGCTTTGCAAAAGTGGCATGACGTCCAAAAACCAAACTGTGCTCCAAAAACCAAAATAGCGCTCCTTCTCTTCTGTGCTCGGCTGTGCTCAAACAGCCGATTCTACCCACATCTGGCATTAAGTACGTTATCCAGGGTACACCAGTGTCATACATGTGGGCATACACCACCATTTGGGTACACAGCAGGGCGCAGATGTGGAGGAGCGCTATGTGCTTTTGGAGTGCAGATTTAGATTGTTGGTGTTTGGACACCATGTCATATTTGCCGAGACCCTAAAATTTCCCCTACAAAATGGGGTCTCTTCTTGGCGAATTCCAGTTTACTGTCAACTCCAGGGCTCTGCAAAAACAACATGGCGCCCCGAAAGTCCCTCTAACTCTGTACCCCAATAGCTAAAAAGCGCAGTGCTCCTTCCCTTCTGCGCCCTGCTGTGTGCCCAAGCAGCAGTTTACACCCACATATATAATTTTTTGCCCCTCGTGATGGCCCCTTAATAGTTTTAGGAGTGCAGGTCTCTGACAACACAAAGTGGGGGCAACTTATTGGGCACCGAAATGGCAGATTTCTTTAAAAATTTCAATTTTCATTTTGTACATTAATTTTTGGGAAGCATTTTTAGGCTCAAAATGATAATACCCCTTGATACATTTGAGGGGTTTCCATTGTATTGGTACTTTAGGGGCTCTGCAAATACGACATGGCACCTGAAAACTATTCCAGTCACATCTGCCCTCCAAAAGCCAAATAGTGCTCTGCCCATTCTGACCCCCACCATGTCCCCATACAGCAGATTATGGCCACATATGGGGTATTGCCGTGTTCAGGAGAAATTGTGTAACAAACTGTGGGGGGCTTTCTCTCCTTTAACCCCTTATGAAAATGAAAACTTTGGGGATAAAGGGACATTTTAGTAATTTTTAACCTACACATCCCTAAATTAGTAAAATCTGTGAAACGGCTATAGGGTCAAAATGTTAACTATACCCCTCAATGAATACCTTAAGGGGTCTAGTTTATAAAATGGGGTCATTTATGGGGGTTTTCAATTGTTTTGGTAACTCAAATCTTGTTTGAATGTGCAATGGGCCTAAAATATCTGCAAGCAAAATTTGTGTCTTGAAATCCAGTTGGTGCTCCCATCTTTTTGGGCCCTGCTGTGCGTCCATACATAGGATTAAGGCCACAAAGTGTACATTTTTGAACACAGGAGAAATGGGGTCATCTATTTTGGGGTGTTTTTCTTCATTTTCATGTGTTATGTGCAAAAAAACTGCCTTTAAAATTACTCTTTTGTGTAAAAAATATGAGAATTTTTTGTTTGACGCAAATTCTTTTAAAACCTATGGTGTCAAAATGCTCACTATACCCCTCAATGAATACCTTAAGGGGTCTAGTTTATAAAATGGGGTAATTTATTGGGGTTTTCAATTATTTTGGTAACTCAAATCTTGTTTAAATGAGCAATGGGCCTGATCATTTAGAAGTAAAAATTGTGTCTTGAAATCCAGTTGGTGCTCCCTTCTTTTTGGGCCCTACTGTGCGTCCATACATGGGATTAAGGCCACAAAGTGTACATTTTTGACCACGGGAGAAATGGAGTAATCTACTTTGGAGTGTTTTTCTTCATTTTCATGTGTTATGTGCAAAAAAAAAAAAAAAATGACACTTGTGTAAAAAATATGAAATTTTTTTTGTTTGACGCAAATTTTCTCAAAACTTATGGGGTCAAAGTACTCTCTATACCCCTCAATGAATACCCTAAGGGGTCTAGTTTATAAAATGGGGTCATTTATGGGGGTTTTCAATTGCTTTGGTAACTCAAATCTTGTTTGAATGTGCAATGGGCCTAAAATATCTGCAAGCAAAATTTGTGTTTTGAAATCGAATTGGCCCTCCCTACCTCTTGGGCCCTCCTGTATGTGCGTACATAGGACTAAGGCCACAAAGTGAACATTTTTAACACGGGAGAAGTGGGGTGATATATTTTGGGGTGTGTTTCTTCTTTTTGATGTGTTGTGTGGAAAAAAACTGGCTTTAAAATCCTATTAATATTATAAATGTGAAATGTTTGTGAGTTTGTGACTTTGGATGTTCGGATGTTTGGCGGTCAATCACGCAAAAACCGCTCCACCGATTTGGCTGAAATTTTCCACAAACATAGTCACTACACTCGATTGCGCAATAGGCTACTTTTTGTCACAATAGCGCACATACGTTTTTCTCAGGACCCCCACAAAATCCAAACTCACATCACCATCTCTGCAATCTCACACACTTTGGACCCCGATTTGGCTGAAATTTTCCACAAACATAGTCCCTACACTCAATTGCGCAATAGGCTACTTTTCGTCACAATAGCGCACATACGTTTTTCCCAGGACCCCCACAAAACCCAAACTCACATCACTATCTCTGCAATCTCACACACTTTGGACCATAGCAAGCCACAAAATTCATATTACCCCCTACAGCAGAGGTCAGCAATCCCTGGCACACGTGCCAAGAGTGGCACTCCTGCCATATTTCACTGGCACGCCAGCAGCACAGGAAGTCTGTGCTCTGCTAGAGCTGAGGCATAAGGACACTCCCCTTTGAGAGGGGAGCAGGAAACCCAGGGGGTGGAGCTTAATCGCTCAAGTCTCTGCCTGCCTGCTATAGTGATAGCTCCTGCCGCAGCTGCTAGCAAACTGAAAGTAAGAAACACACAGCTCCCTTCCTTTAGTTCCTATTCTCATTAATGTCAGGCATTTGGGGTTATTAGTTTAGTGTTAGTAACTCCATGTGCCTCACATTAATAGGAATAAAATCCATCATGTCCCTCATATTAACCCCTGTGTGCCCCATATAAAGATTACTAATATGTGAGACATATGGAGGTACTAATAAAAGACCTCAGTAATGAAGATACTTAATTATTACCTCCAAGTCTCTCACATATCAGCAACTAGAGATGAGCGAGTACTGTTGGGATCAGCCGATCCGAACAGCACGCTCCATAGAAATGAATGGATGCACCTGGTACTTCCGCTTGGACGTAGCCAGCGCGCTTAACCCCCCGCGTGCCGGCTACGTCCATTCATTTCTATGCGAGCGTGCTGTTCGGATCGGCTGATCCCAACAGTACTCGCTCATCTCTATCAGTAACTCTTACACAGGGGTTAATGTGAGGGACATGATGGGGTTAATTGCTATTAATAAGAGGCACATGGAGTTACTAAACTGTCATGCACAGGGCCAGACTTTATGTGGCTTGCTCAAGAGTATCCTGTGCCCAAAACTTACATGTACTGGCGCAAAATAACAAATCATACAACGTCGTATATCGAAGTATATTAACCTGAAATACCTCTGTCCCAAAGTCACTATGTACAGTTTATACCAACACCGTATAGCGGCTGAAATACAAATTACATTCAACACAAAAGTCTCATGTGCTCTCAGAATTACAGCAAAAACAAGATACACAGTTACATTTTATATCCCATCCCTTATACACAGTACAAAAACCTTACCCGCGCCTGTATATACCCACTTCTACAATCACCGCAGACGAAGTCGCGGGTACCAGCTAGTGACATATATTTGAAGAAAATGAAAATGTAATTTTTTTCATCATTTGTAATAATTCTTGCAAAACAATATTTGTTTGATCAAAATGCTCACTATACCCCTCAAAGAATACCTGAAGGGGTCTAGTTTTACAAATTGGGTCATTTAATGGGAGTTTCTGTCATTATGCCACCTATTCCTGTCTGCAAACATAGCTTGGTACAGGAAAAAATGACAAACTCAAAATTTCCAAAATTTGCTTATAAACTTGATAAACTTGTAAATTGTCTAAGTTACTCAAATATGTTAAAATTATTTCAAATATGCTTGAAACACAAAAGGAACATTTGGAAATATATAACTACTAACTTTTTTGCCCTGTATTATTGTGTATATGTGAGATATCGCAACTAAAAATGGAAAACATTGAAAAATTTTCAAAATTTTCAAAATAAAGTCACACAGGGCAAATTTCCAAAATTTGGCTTGGTCATTAAGGTCCAAAACAGGCTGGTCACTAAGGGGTTAAAGTGATAACCCCTCAATTATCACAATAATACAGTGACAAAAATGACCAAGATTTTTTAGTGACCAGTTACCCAAGAGTTGCCAGCCACTGAGAAAGTAATACGGGTAGTGTGTCTATATTATACACAGTTACATAGAGCAAGGTGGAAGAAGACAGGACCAGCAAATACAACCTATAACCCCGACAGAGTTGATCCAGGGGAAGGCGAAAAAACCCCATAAGGAAGATGCCAATGGTCCCATGTTGTGGGAAAAAATTCCTCCAGACGCAGATGAGTTGAATCTGGGACAAACCTGCCGCCGACCGGGACTGCGGGGCACAACCCACAATCCGGCACTGTCCCGCAGAATCCAGGACGGTTGGGAGGTATGATTGCAATAATAATGCCTCCCACAGGTAATAGCATTATTTATGTGGGGGAGTGGGCCTTTATTACCTGTGGAGTGGTGCTGCAATCCAAACCCTGCCTCAACCCCATCTCAAACCAGCACCACCCCTACTGGGCCACAGAAAAATTGTCTTGAAAGAAGGTGGTCCTTTTTGCAAAAAAGGTTGAAGACCGTTGTCTGAAAATCAGATACATATGATCCTAGGAGCCTTGTCTGTGTTATACACGATGTATTTAGACAATTTAAGTTTTGGTTTCTACCAAACTTGTTTGGCCAGAAATGAATCTAAATGGACCTAAGCCACTCGCACAAAGATAAAATTAATTTTGAGAGGTTCACCCTTCTCTAATTGCTAAGGGTTCTACCACTGGGTCCCGGACTGATCATAAGAGCAGGGTCCAGCAACTGCCATCTGAATACTGTCACTCCATGCAAGTCTGAAGGACCCCAACAGTCTGGTACATGTCAACTACCCTAGGATCTCTGTGTAGGTTGAACAGGTTAGATGCTTAGAGCTAGAATGAACTCTTGTCAAGCAATAGAAAACAAAATGATAGAGCTACCTGTTACAACATTTTTCAGAGACATGGAAGTATTGGTATTTTCACATATCATAGCAACCGAAGGTTCATTAAAAGGGGTTGTTGAGGATAAATAGAAATCACTACACTAATCTAAACACCCTCTTCCCACCTACTTTCTACCCATATTCGTGGGGCATTTTCAGATTATCCAGTGACAATCACACTGGATTTCTCTGTTTCTGGAAATGGAATGTCACTACTACGCCCCCTTCACCCCATCATACTTACCTTTCTTGACTTCATCCTGTGGGGACCGGCTTTTCCTTCTATGACGTCTGCTTGCGCATATGCTAAAGAGCCAGAGTCTCGTTTTTGCACTGTAGCCAACACTCCATCTCTATTGTGCAAGCGTGGGAGCCTGAATGAGCAGTAGTGATGACGTTAAGGCTACAGCACAGTGCAGGGACTGCTGCACAGGCACTGGCAGAATCAAAGAGGAGGAGCAGCTGTTCCCTGCAGAAGGAAGTCTGGACAGGAAGAAGACAGGTAAGTATAATGTGGAAGGAGGGTGGGCTGAGTTAGTCGGGAATGTAGGGAGAGAGAGCGGATGTTAGAAAGGGATGAGTGAGAGGAGGATAGTTTGAGAGCCTACAACTACCATAATACATTGCATCTTCAAAGGCAGCAGGAAGCTACACCTTGAAAACAAATGAAGAAGATGCTAGGTGCTCCCAGAGAAACCCAGAAATCACTCAAAACACTGCTAAAGGTATTTGGGTGCACTTTAAACCCTTTTTTTTTTTTAACTAACACAACGGAATAGCCTTAAGAAAGGCTATTCGTCTCCTACCTTTCATTGTCTTCTCCACGCCGCCGTTCGTCTAAAATCCTGTTTTTTGTCGGTATGTAAATGGGTTCTTTCGCAGCATTGGGGGCGGGCCCCAGTGCTCAAACAGCACTGGGGGTGGCCCCAATGCTGCGAGTGAACTCTCCAGCGCCGCCTCCATCTTTGTCTGGAACGAGGTCTTCACCGCGTCTTCTTCCGGCAGTGTTTTCTAACTTCTAGGCCGAGGGCAAGCCGACTGCGCATGCCCGCCGGCCACGAGAAAATGGCTGCTTACAATACTATGGACATGGGGCAGATACTCGGGGAATAAAATCCAATATCTGAGGATCAATAAATAATGGATAATAAATATATCACATAATGAAAATATTAAACTAAGAGGCAGGAAGGGGGCGGAACAAACCTGATCATGTGACCTGCGGGATACGGTGACAACAGATAAATAGAATATGGTGAAGAACAATTGGAGGAGCAGAGAATATATATATATATATATATATATATATATATATATATATATATATATATACACACTGAAGCAACACAATATAACTCCAAGCAGCACTGACTGATAATCGCTCTCATCTGCTGTTGTGCAAATGGAATAGACAAAAGATGGAAATTATTGGCAATTATGGAGACATTCAATAAAGGAGGGGTCTGCAGGTGAGGACCACAGACCACATCTCAGTACCAATGCTTTCTGGCTGATGTTTTGGTCACTTTCACTCTGGTGGTAGCAGGAGACAGACTCTACAACCCACACAAGTGGCTCAGGTAGTGCAGCTCATCCAAGATGGCACATCAATGCAAGCTGTGGCAAGAAGGTTTGCTGTGTCTGTCAGCATAGTGTCCAGAGGCTGGAGGCGCTACCAGGAGACAGGCCAGTACACCAGGAGGTGTGGAGGGGGCCGTAGGAGGGCAACAACCCTGCAGCAAGACCGCTACCTCCGCCTTTGTGCAAGGAGGAACAGGAAGAGCAGTGCCAGAGCCCTGCAGGCTACAAATGTGCATGTGTATGAGCCCGACGTTCCACAGATGGTGGTTGTGCTCACAGCCCAACACTGTGCAGGATGCTGGGCATTTGCCACAGAACACCAGGATTGGCACCTTCACCACTGGCGCCCTGTGCTCATCACAGATGAAAGCAGGTTCACACTGAGCACGTGACAGAGTCTGGAGACGCTGTGGAGAGCGATCTGCTGCTTGCAACATCAGCATAACCGGTTTGGCAGTGGGTCAGTAATGGTGTGGGGTGGCATTTCTTTGGAGGGCCACACAGCCCTCTATGTGCTCGCCAGAGGTAGCCTGACTGCCATTAGGTATTGAGATGAGATCATCAGACCCCTTGTGAGACCATATGCTGGTGCGGTTGGCCCTGGGTTCCTCCTAATGCTGGACAATGCCAGACCTCATGTGGCTGGAGTGTGTCAGCAGTTCCTGCAAGATGAAGGCATTGAAGTTATGGACTGTCCCACCCGTTCCCCAGACCTGAATCCGATTGAGCACATCTGGGACATCATGTCTCGCTCCATCCACCAACGTCACGTTGGACCACAGACTGTCCCATACCTCCCAAGCGTCCCGGATTCCGCGGGACATTCACAGATTCGGTGTCCTGTCCCACAGTACCAGTCGGCGGGAGGTATGTCCCGGTTTCAACTCATCTGCATCCAGAGTAAAGCAGAAGCTGTCACAGCTCAGCTCCTGCTTTACCACTGCACTCCAGCTAGTGGATGTGTTGGCGCAATGTGATGACGTCACATCGCGCCTACAACTCTGTGAGTGAGACTGCGGAAAGAGCAGTGGGGGAGCGTTGGAAGGGTGAGTATAAGTGTTTTTTGTGTGTTAAACATTGAGGTAGAACATAATGAAGGGGGCCCATGAAACTGGGGGCAGATAAAGGGGGGGAGAACGGCATGAAACTGGGGGCAGAAATGGGGGGGACATGAAACTGTGGGCACATATGGGGACATGAAACTGTGGGCAGAGATGGAGGGGGACATGAAACTGTGGGCAGAGATGGAGGGGGGACATGAAACTGGGGCAGATTGAAAGGTGACATGAAACTGGGGGCAGATATGGGGACATGAAACTGTGGGCAGAGATGGAGGGGGGGACATGAAGCTGTGGGCAGAGATGGGGGGGACATGAAACTGGGGGCAGAGATGGGGGGACATGAAACTGGGGGCAGAGATGGAGGGGGGGACATGAAACTTGGAGCAGATGGAAGGGTGACATGAAACTGAGGGCAGAGATGGGGGGACATGAATCCAAGGGGAAGAAGAGGTCTCACTAAAAGCCAACTGCCAAATATCCTGAAGGCCTGTCATGACAACCCAATTTCTGGTGATCATTTCTCCAAGTGAATTGAAGCAATAGTTGTTCCAGATAAGAGTGCCAAGACAGTGAGAATGTTTTTGTACTCTGTTATTTGCCGCCTTGACTGTTTGGAGACTTAGATAAGTGACCAGAGACGAGAGTTTGCAAATTCGATTATCGACAACCTGATAGAGCATTTTCAATCAGATCACCACACTTCATCTACCTACCACTCACAAACAAATGGCCACCGAGAGGAGGATAGCTACAATGTAGTGTAAAATACACATGTCATATTAATGTATGTACACTGTACCTTTTAAGGGTGTAGGGTACAGGGACGGAATAGCCATGTATATCACCTGAAATATCACCTGAAAAGGTTTAAAGGAAACCTCTCACCACAACCACCAAACTGTTTCAATCCATCAATATGCGTCGCTCCTCTGATTCCTTGTGTAGTTTTTCTCTAACTCCCACTATCCCTGAACAGTTTGTTCTACATTTCATATTTTACTTAATATGCTAATTAGGTTGGCAGTCTCAGACCGAATGGTTTAACCCAGGACCGCCCACCTGACAGTCTACAACTGGACTCAGTGGAGAGGTGCCTAATGAAAGATGCAAAAAGCTGGAGTTGGTGGAGGGGATGAAAGGTCCTACTACATAAGGTAAGTGCTCTATTATGCTGCTCATGTGAGTATCTCCCTCCAGGCCTTATTCATGTGTCAGTGTTTGCAAGCCAGAACTGGGAGCAATATTTTCATTATACCTCGTGTGGTCTCCACACCTGGTTTCGGCTTTCAAACACAGATGCAAAATTCTGAACTAAACACTGATGTATGAATAAGGTATTGGGCTGATTAATTTTATGTCCTCTAAAAACACAATTTTACATTTTTTTTTTCCCGTGAAAGAAAAAAAAACCCGATGCAGTGGACGTCTTGGTCCATTTTTACAGGCTCCGTGCCAGCTGCAAAAGTTGGCAGTAAAGCTCATAAACAAATGTTATTGTGAATCTTTCAAGCATGTAAATGGAAGCTGATTATTGTTGGTAAACAAGCGGCTCATTATCTTTCAGCATTGGCAATGTCATCTCTAACTGCCCCTGATGTATAGCGTCATTTCTCTCTAAAGGAATATATAACAGATATGGTTTGTTTTATTCATTTGCATAAAATAAAGGTACACATTTTATATCTGACTGCCTTGTTTTTTTCATCCCATTTTTACCCACATTGTAACATTGCATTGTCCCGAAAGGGTGTTTTGCTACTTGTTGGTGTCATCTGTGCTTCTCACACTGGGCCCCAGCATCTGCCTAGGTTTGCTAGATGCTGCCACCAGCCCTCTACAGCGGACTTGGTTCACACTAAGGAACATGCTTATGGACCCGAAAAACGGAAACTCTATCCACTTAAAAGTGGTTACCTGTGGGGTCTGCCGGGACTTCTTCCCAGAATCTCTGCATATTTTAAGTGGAATGGGGGATGAAGCTAGTGTGCCCGCATCCTAAGAAATGTTATATACCATCATAAAAGTGACTGAATTCAGCACACGTTCGGTTTTGGCAGTATCTGCTCCAGTTCCAGAGAAATCAGCAGTTGCAAAGCGTTTGTGTTCACCGGGCCCCTTTTCAATAGATGCTAGCTCAGGGGAGGTGACAGAATAATAAACACTTATACTCACCTCTCCTGGGCTCAGCGTCCTCTCTGGTGCTCTCTTCTATTATGTGACTGAGGCCTGTGATTAGGCCCCAGCGGTGATATGGGGCGCAGCAGCGTAAAGACATCAGTGTGCCCCCACGTAACCACTGAAGACCAATTACAGGCCTTAAGATAAGATAATCCTTTACTAGTCCCACAGTGGGGAAATTTCAGTATGTTACATCAGCATAGTAATACAGATACAGGATAATACACAGTAATATATTACAGACGTAGACACACATATGCTGAGAAGAGAAGATATACTCGGAGTCCATAGCAGCTAAGGAACAGAAAAAGAAGGAAGGAAGACTTCATAGTCATAATCATTAGTTCTCTGTGCGGAGTGATCTTCGCTTGGTCTGATGTAGATTATATAGCCTGGTCGCGGATTGACGGAAGGACCTGCGATAGCACTCCTTCTCACACTTGGGGTGAAGCAGACGGTCACTTACAGTGCTGCCAAGTCCCATCAAGGTCTCATACATGGGGTGGGATTTGTTCTCCCCATACTGTGGGGGGACACACTGCTAGGCATAAATACTGTGTGGAAGCCACAGTGGAGCATTTAATACTGTGTGGGGCCCCTTCACTATTCATATCTCACGCAATCTGTTTTATAGCAGCTGTGCACTACTATCACAGGCTGTAATAACATTGTTTGGTGATTATAAAACTGATTCTGTGCAATGTGAGTAGAGAGGGAGTCATGGCGCTAACAAAAGCACCACAGTAACTACAAAGAATTGATCAGCAAGGGTTCCAGGTGTTGGGCTCCCACTGATCTTTATTAGGGTGCATTCACACTACGGATACGCTGACTGATTCTGAACGTTAAAACACGTTCAGAATCAGCGCGTAAAAAGCAGTTCCCATTCATTTCAATGGGAGCCGGCATACGAGCGCTTCCCATTGAAATGAATGGGCTGCTTTTTTCTCTACGAGCGCTCCCATTGTAGTGGATGGAAAGCGCTCGGGTGTACGGCTCACTCGGCTCATTCGGAGCCGTACTCGTGAGCGCTTCCCATTCACATGTTACGCCACTGGAAATCAGTGCCATTAATTTTGGCTACAGATTTCAGTACACTGTCCGAGTGGCTGACCTCACAGCTTAGCGTGATCACTGGGTGGTAGGAACAGTGCCTTACAGCACAAGTCTACAGAAGCGTACTGTCAGTACACTATATAACATAACCTTTTCAATGATGCCATTAGAAAGTACAAAACATACGAAACAGATCTATGAATAGAAATTAACCTCTTCCTGATGGATGTTGGGTATTTAAATACTCCTGAGCAGCTGCCATAGCCTCCAGATTTGTATTATATAGCATATACCTGACATCTTGATTAAAGATGAGCGAGTACTATTCGAAACTTCTGTTTCAAATAGCATGCACCCATAGGAATGAATGGATGCAGCTGGCACGCAGGGGGTTAAGTGGCCGGCCGACGGCAAAGTCTGTGTGCCGGACGCTTCCATTCATTCCTATGGGTGTGTGCTATTCGAAACGGCCGTTTCGAATAGTACTCGCTCATCTCTAATCTTGATCAAAGCTGATCAAGTTGCTATTTTTGAGGAGGCACATGGGCATCAACCATTTTCTAGAGATTGACAACATCTGGAATGAGATCCGGGGCCAGTGATCAGTTGCCTTGACAGCCAGGCTTGTCTGCTTCTTTTCGGTCGGCATACTGTATTGCATATTCACCCCCTTCATCTATAACATGTATAAACACTTATGTTACAGTGCGGGATGTATCCGCTGTTGCACTCTGTAGCTACACCACATATCTATATAACGTTGGTACATGATTGTTTTTGCTCCTTGTTTTCTCCTTTTCCTAATGTCCAAAATATTTTCTCAATAAAAATTTATGTTTATATATATACTCTAGTATAAGCTGAATTTTTCAGTAGCTGCTGCATTTCCCCCCTAGGCTTATACTCGAGTCAATAAGTTTTCCCAGTTTTTTGTGGTAAAATTAGGGGCCTTGGCTTATATTCTGGTCGGCTTATACTCGAGTATATACGGTAATCAGTTTATATTGAATTTTTTTATATATATATAACTGGGAAGGAAAACAATGAGTCAAAGCACATAGAGGAGTGTAAGGCTAAGTTCACACAGAGTTTTTTGGTCATGGTTTTGGCAGAAATCCGCCTCCAAACCCTGAACCAAAAAACGCCTCACCATTCAAAGTATACAAAACGCTTCTGAGTCTTTTCCGCCAGCGTTTTTTTCTGCTAGCGGCAAAAAAGAAGCGAGATGTTCATTCTTTTTTTTAAGCCTGAGCATTTTCCGGCTCACGGCTTCAATGCAAGTCACTGTGAGCCAATTTTTCCTGCTCACGTTTTTTGGTCAAAAACTTGAAGCGGAACCTGAAGCGTATTTGGAAAAACCTGATCAGGAAACGCTAGGTGGTTTTTAAAAATATCATTCATGACCACATCCCAAGAGGAAACGGATCAGGAAACGCTTCGAAAAACGCCTCACAAAAACGCTTCAGTAAACTCTGCTAATGGCAAAAAACCCCTCAGGAAACTCCTCACGTGTTTTCTGGTCTGGTTTTGTCAATGCCAAAACCCTGACCAAAAAACTCAGTGTGAACTTAGCCTAAACCTCAGAAACATGAACAAGGCGCACAATAATCAAACAAGGTTGACACCTTCAAACCAGCATGAGCTGGAGGCTCACAACAGAGGACGGGAGCTCAATAAAAATTTAAATTTGAAAAAAAAAGAGAAAAAAAAATATACAATTCAAATTGATTAAAATGTGATAAAAAGATTGGCCATTCTCCAACATGTCTTAAATTATAAAAAAAAAACAAAAAAACAATATCTTGTCCTATTAAAAAAAAAAAACAAAAAAAAACTATGCCTTATTTAACCCCTTCCAGCGGCCATTTTTCGATTGTCACTTTTGGTTTTTGACTCCCTTTTTATTTTTCCATTGTCAGAGCTATATGAGATTTTACTGTTTGTGGGAGAAATTTTTCTTCATGATGCTACCATTTATTATTCTGTAGAATGTACTGGGAATCTGGAAAAAAAATTCAGAATGGGGTGGATTAAAAGAAAAAGTGCATTTGTGTGAATTTCTTACAGGCTTAATTGTTACGGAGTCCTTCAAGCTGTTCATGTGGCGTTTATTTTAATCTGCTGGTCGGCACTAGGATAATATGTACTGTTCATGCGCAATCCATATTACACTGTGCAGAGGCCACCATGGAACATACTATACAGTGCAGGGGCAACCGTGGAACATCCTACTAATATTATAAATGTGAAAGTTTGTGTGTTTGGATGTTTGTGTGTTTGGATATTTGTGTGTTTGGATGTTTGTTCCTCAATGACACCTAAACGGGCGAACGGATTTCATTGAAATTGCGCACATTGAAAGATAAGCTACATGGTATTCCCGTCACTCCCGTGACCAGTGATTTTCACTTTTGAATTCGCTGCAGGAACTGGGACACTGTAGGACCTGGGATGACGTCATCCCAACCCTTTCAGCCTTTGTTGGCTGATGCTTCTCTGTGGGCCGAGCTATTGGCCAGCCAGCATGCCATAGAACATGGCGTCTCTGAGAGGTCCGGAGCGTCCGAAACAATCGGCCGTACCCTGGGGCAGTGAGAAGTGCATAAGCTGTCCCGCCTGTGTGGGCTCACCACGGGACGGCAGTGCTCTGCTGCAACTAGACAGGGGGTCGCCTGCACCGCTGTCTGGAATGCCGGTTCGGCCTGCTGTTCCGCAGCGGCTGCAGCCTATGGACTCTGCATGTCCGTCGAGGATGTCGCCAATGTCTGCGGTCCCACACAGTGTCAAGTTGCAAGCTGTGCTCACTCCGCCGTGTCATTTGGCGAGAGGGGTTGACGGCAGGTGAGTTAGGAGACTTTGAGAAGAGAGAGGGGTTCAGGGTGCGGGGGTTGCCGGTCTGGTGGGGGACACGGGAAGGGGCGGTGGACCCGGGGGCCCCTGGGAGTGGGACGGGGACAGGGGCACCACGGATGGAATGGGGGAGGGGGGGGGCAGGGCCATGGTGGACAGAGAGGGCTCGGGGGTGCCGGGGAGGGAAGCGGCATGAGCACGGGGAGCAGCTGGTACATAGAGAGGCCAGGCGAGGAGCATATGTGGCGGGGGCACGCAGGGGTGGACATGGCGGTGCACGGTGGATCCAAGCCAACAGCACATGCCTAAATATTACCGATTCGCGGACAGATGCTAATATTATATTGTGCAGGAGCCACTGTGGAGCATATTATACCATGCAGAAGTCACCATGGAATATATTAAACTGTACAGGGGCCACCGTGCAGTATATTATACTGTGTGTGGGCTGCTGTGGAGTATTACAGGGTGGCCATAATATAACCTCAGGTGTTTGGAGTCATGTGCAGGCTGACCCAATGGACGGAATTGCCTGAAAATATGTATGTGTGCTAATCAAGGCATGGGGAAATGGACGGAAAAAAAAAACAAAAGACCTAAAAATCATCACCAACTGCTTCCTCGTGACAATGACACCCACATGACATTTGCTTTAATGTTTCTAGCCAGAGTGGAAGTGGATACCAATTGGCCATGGAATATCCTGTGGAGTGATGAAGCTCATTTTTACCTGAATGGAACGGTCAACACACAGAACGGTCGCATATGGGCCACCGAAAACCCGCGTGCGCTTGAGAGGGGTTCTGCTGCATTCACCCAAGGTGACCGTTTGGTGCGGGTTCACCTCATCGTTCATGATCGGACTGTTCTTTTTCGAAGATTTGGGCCCAACTGGGGTTGCCACCTGTTCCGTCACAGCAGTGAGGTACCGTACAATACTGGAAACAGTGGTCGTTCCCCAACTCCAACAGCGGCAGTGTCTGCAGACGATCACCTTCAAGCAGGATGGAGCCCCTCATCACTTCACAAATCCTGTGAAAAACGCTCTTCGTGCACATTTTCCCAATGACAGGATTTTGAGCCGCTCATTCCCTACAGAGGCCACCGCGCTCTCCGGATCTCACTCCTTGTGATTTCTGGTTGTGGGGACACTTGAAGGAGTGTGTTTATCGGGGGAATGTCAAAACCCTGCCTGACCTTAAAGACCGCATCACGTTGGAAGTGTGCAGCATCTCACCAGAGACGTTACACGCAAGCGTCGAGCACGTTCTGCATAGGATGACCATGCTCACCATGCATGATGGTGGCCACGTTGAACAGTCATGCTAGTCGGTGGTCCAAATGGGACATCCCCAAGTATTGACAGATGGGTTTTGCGCCACACGTTCACTGTACAGCGCCACATAATCCCCTGGTGGGGAGTTTTTGTATAATTTTTTTTTTCATGCCGTCCATTTCCCCATGCCTTGATTAGCACACATACAAATTTTCAGGCAATTCTGTCCATTGGGTCAGCCTGCACACGACTCCAAACTCCTGAGGTTATATTATGGCCACCCTGTATATTGTTTGTGTGTGTGTGTGTGTGTATATATATATATATATATATATATATATATATGTATACACACACACACACACACACGCGCCTCTGCCCACATGTTGTAGGTATTGATGATCTGCCATATATTCAGCAATTTGCTGCCGTTGATGGTTCGCCTGCTTTGGCTTTTCAGCTACTCTCATGCTGTCCTGCCTCTGAACTTGTTCCTCGCACCATGCCTGGGATTTTTCCGGCATCTCAGCAGCTCGCTGGGAAGCCATATGAGTGTGTTGTTAGCGTCGATGATTCACCTGCTCCAGCGTTTCAGCTGCTCTAAGAACCGCTTGACGTCTAGGTTGCTCAATCCTCTTCAACTCCGCTTGAGAAGAACTCTGTTGACTTCTGGCTACCTTCATAGATCTCGTTGTTTTAGAATTTTGAGACAAACTAGATTTTCTTTTTCCCAGTATGTTTAAAATTAGCAAGCTGACAATTTGTATTAAAGGGATTTTCCCATCCAGTGTGTCAGCACTGCCTGGAGCAGATCAGATAATATGTAAAAATTGTAAATAATATTCACAATGGACTCAGGGTTATCTGTGTGTTTACATAGAGAAATAGCAGACCTAGTTTTATCAGCAAGCTGCAATTAGCTGCTGGCAAGAGCGGTTTAATATAGTATCCTACTAATATTATAAATGTGAAAGTTTGTGTGTTTGTATGTTACTCAATTGTTACTCAATCACGCAAAAACGGCTGAACGGATTTGGATAAAATTTGGCACATAGATAGTTTGTAACCTCGATTAACACATAGGCTTTTTATCCCGGTAAATGACATGGCTTCACGACTGTTATGTATTTATGTTAAGATACTATATTAAGCAGCTCTTGCAGCAGCTTATCTCAGGTTCTGATAAAGCCAGGGCTGTTATCTCTCTGTGTAAACACACAGCTAACACTCAGTCCATTTGTATATTATCTGATTTGCTCCAGGCAGAGTGCTGACACAATGTATGTGAAAACCCCTTTAATCCAAATTGGCAGTTTGCTCATTTTAAACATGCTGGGAAAAAGAAAATCTAATTTGTTGCAAAATTATAAAACAGCAATAGCTATGAAGGTAGCCAGAAGTCAACAGAGTTCTCTGCAAGCGGAGCTGAGGGGGATCATCAACGCCAATAACACACTCATTATATGGCGTCCCAGCAAGCTGCTGAGATGCCAGAACAATCACAGGCACGGTGCAAAGAACAAGTTCACCGGCAGGCCTGCTTGACAACTGCCAAAACGCTGGAGCAGGTGAATCATCAACACCAACAACACACTTATTATATGGCTTCCCAGCCTTACAAGTTTTTTGTTTTTTTATATTTCATAACCACTGGCTAACACGGTACAAAAACAAACATTTTGTTTTATTTCAGAAATAGCGCCATATAGGTTACATTTGGTTTTGAACTTCTGCTCCTCCCACTTGAACACAGCAACACCAGTCACAGCCTAGGAATAGGTGAGGTGCTGTTTCTGGAAAAAAAAAAGTTGATTTTCTTTTTCTAATCCAGGAAACAACTTTAAAGCCCATGTTGTGGGAAAGCAGCATTTTTTGTTGCAGATTTTGCAGCATTTTTTAACTAAAGTTAGTGGATTTAACGGAAAGGAAATGTCTAAGTGTTTCCTTTATATTTTCCATTCCTTTTCAAGCCACCCCTGACTTTGGCTAAAAAAATCACAGCAAACTCTGCAACAAAAAATGCTACATTTCTGCAACATGGGGCCTGACTGTCGATCAACTATAATTATAATATATTCAACAGTGAACACCATAAACCCAATGGCATAATAACTCGACATCAAAACCTGCCAATAGGAGAAAGCAGGAGTATAAACAGCATGTGAGAGATGTGCAGGCAGATGGCATCGGTGCCCAGGTGTTTGTAGCATTGTCTTGGATTAAAAACATACAATTACATTTGTTTTTGGCTGTGTTAGTTTTATTTTTGTTTTGTCAGGCTGCCCATAAATATACCAGCAGTGTGCAGCATGGTCATGTACTGAACGGAAAACTACATATCATTTTACAAAGAATTCACACTTTTTTACAGTGCTGGGTTTTTTTGCCCATAAGGTTAGTACAGACATTTTTTGCAGGCAGGCAACATGGTGAAGGATCAACATGAGAAGCGCAATGCCAAAAACTCATCAGTAGTTAACCCACTCTAATCTGCAGTAGCAAATTGTGGATAAGGGGTTAAGCGGCTGGACACCAGCACAGGCTGCGTCCATTCATTCCTATGGGAGAGTGCTATTCGAAACGGCAGTTTCGAACTGTACTCACTCATCTCTAGATAGGATCCTTGAGATGGGATAACCCCTTTAAACCATGTATTTAACTCCCTAAGCACAGGGCACAAAAAGGAGTTCAAAGAAAACCAGCTTGGAGAACCTTCCCTTCAGCTGGGAGTCTAATTCTCTAAAGTTATTATTAAGGACCTGCCACCTACCACACATTATGTCATTGGCACCCACATGGGCTACAACAGTTTGGTCTTCTGCAGACCCTCCCAATAATTTATCCATTAATTCTACCACACAACCATTGCGGCAGTCTTGGCGAAAAATGATTTGTCTTCCTGATTATAGAATCCCCTATAACCACTGCCAAGGCCTAACTGCACTACTATTCCCCCGACCACTGGTTGAACTGTACTCCCTTGTGTTAGGGAGAGCAGTAGCCGCTAGGGCTGCCATTTCTGAGACTGACTTCCTTTCATCATCAACTTAGAAACTTAGCTTAGAAGCACAGAAACAGAAGTTACCTTCTTTTTATTGGAGCCGTTTCTACCCCTTCTGTCTGCACTTACCCAGCTCCTTGCTTAGGGCAGCTGTCATATAATAAAATAGGCATTTGGTCTGAGGAGGACCAGGTGGGTCCCAAGTGGGTAGGTAACCAAAGAGGGTCCATGTGGGGGTGAGTGGCATCTGTATTCATACAAAGAAAAGCATGTACCCACTTCCCAAAAATTTTGAGGGCCTAAAACATGGAAAACAAAATAGCAAAGTGGAGTGCCTAGCGAATCCCATCCAGGCATTGTGGAAAAATACGCATTTTGCCATTTTGGAAATCACAAGATGTCAATTACACCTACAGAAATGTAGGCGGTTTCCCTATAGATATAATGAAAGCAGAAAGTCTGCAGAGGAAACCTGGACTAAACTCGGCCATGAGCATAGGAGTCACTGTATCATAGTCAGTGATCATACAGTGAGCTCCCGAACAGCCCAATCGCTACAGTAATGGACTGACATAACGCTATCAGTTCATTACTGTAGTGATCGGGAGTTCACTATATGATAACTGACTATGATGCTAAAAGGAAAAAAAGACTGCGCCAGATAAAAGAAAGGTGCCAGCCCAAAGGAATTAGAAATATCTTTACACAAATACTACAAAAAAAGCAGGCAATACACCAATTTTTTTTAAAGTGAAAAACAGTGGAGGAGTTTCATTATCTCATATTGCAACGTTTCAGTCCAGTTCATTATACGTAATTAATAAACATTAAATTGATTAATATGGAAAACGTAGGAAAAAATGCAGCGTTTTACAGACCCTGCAAACTGAAGTGTCTAGGAAATCCCATCCACACATTTCGGAAAAATACATGCAGTGGACATGCTGCGATTTCCAAAACCATGGCCGTTTCAGAAATTGCAGCATGTGAATTATACCTACAGAAATGCTGACGGTTCCCCAATAGGTATAAAGGAAGCAGAAAGTCCACAGAGGAAAGCTCTGCGTGCTTTCTGTGAAAAGTGCTGTGGGAACACTAGACTAAGGCACCACACTCCTTTTTTTGTGAACAACGGAAAAAGTTCTGCAAGCACGCCGTTTTTCTCCAGTAAAATAATAATACAGTCCACACATGGACCATTTTCCACAGACAGGACTTGGTCATGTGAAAGATCCACCAATTCCACCCCCTTTACTATTTTTTTCTGTCTTTCCAGTACATCATATGGAATATTACATGGTGTCAATAGAAGGTAAATAGCTGTAACACAGAAAACAAGCCCTCATAATTTTATGAATGGAAATATAGAAGGATTTTGGAACAAAAAGGAAAAATTGAAGATGAAAAGTAAATAATGTCCTGCAGAAGGAAGAGGTTAAAGGGGTTGTCCGGGATAAATTAAAATGTTACCACTAAACTAATTCCCCTCCCCCCAGCCTAATTTGTAATTTACTCCATTAATTCCCCCCCTTCCTGCTAAGATAGCAGGAAGCTACCCATGTAAACAAATGCAGAGGGCACCATGAGTTCACAGAGAAAGCCAGAAATCACTCAAAACACTGCTAAAGATATTTGAGTGCACTTATTAACCCATTAATAGCACTAACAGACCTTTTTTAAAAATATTTTTTTTATTGCCCAGAGAATCCCTTTAAGGTTAAAGCCCCACGTGGCAGCCCACAGCAAAAGGTGCAGCATTTTCCTCTGCTTCAAGTATATCTATAGGAAAACCGGCAGCGGTTCTATAAGTATAATTGACATGCTGCAATTTCCAACACTGCGACGGTTTTGGAAAATGCAGCGCAAAGTGGGGATGGGATTTGCTAGAATCCCCACTTGGCTGTGGCTGTAAGACGCCGCTTTATGCCATGTGGGGCCTGCGCCTAAAGGGGTTCTGAAGAGGGTCCTTGCACCGCACTGCTGCCCTTAGTACTTGGGTAGGAGCGGTGCAGCATGCCAGACCATACACTAGCAGATTCCTGCACCCAGGGGCTGCTGCAGCAACAGATCCAGGTGGCAGGCACCACAGACCACATACTGATGAGCTATTCTATAGACGATCTGGGACGGGAAAACCTCTTTAAGGGAGCTCCTCCACTATATTAGTGATAAACCTATGGACTATACAGAAGAGGCTGAAATACCATTGAGCTCAGACAGCAGGCAGTGTATATGAACCCTACACAGCTGACAGTAGCGTTCATCTAAGCATCCCCCATCGCATAACCTAATCCCACCTACAACATGGCTACCGCCCCCCGCAGCCGTCGTCACTGTGGAGCAGCAGAAGCCGTCTCCCATCGTCATTAGTTGCCAGGTCTAACGCAAATTCTGCCTCAGCCAGCCAATCCCAGCGCTCTACGTCACCCGCCTGGAAAAGCACGCACAAGAGTGCGCAGTAAGAAACAAGACTAGACCCCACCCCTGGCGAGTAAATGGGAGGGGCCGAATGTGTGGTATATAAAGGGAGGCTGTGGGCGGCGCCTGGCAGTCCAGGGGGGTTCCTCAGGTGAAAAGGTGCGGACCCGAAAGGAGTTGCATAGAAGCCGGTAGGATGAGTTCAGGAACTCCGTACATCGGCAGCAAAATCAGCCTCATTTCCAAGGCTCAAATCCGCTATGAGGGGATCCTCTACACCATCGACACCGAGAACTCTACTGTGGCCCTAGCCAAAGGTAAAAAGAGGGAGCACCGGGCCTGGCGGTCAGGAAGGGGTGCGGGGGCTGCATTCTCCTAAAATGCGTCATAGCGCACCCTGCAGGTTGCCCTTCATTGGGGTTGCATGGCATCTTGGAAACAGCTGACGTAATGCAGGGCAGAAAACCCTCAGCAAACTGTGCACGCTAGGGGGCAGTAG